>NC_142129.1:13490000-13812500 GCF_024610735.1 Ursus americanus | reverse complement strand
CTCAATCCCAGGAGCCTGGGATCATGACGTGAGCGGAAGGCAGTCGCTTAACCAACTGAGCCACCCAGGCGCCCACTCTACGGATTTGTAAACAACCCACTCCTGCCGAATTGCAATTTAACAGGATTATGGTACCAGTTCAATGAATGATGACAGAGATTAAAGGAGGAATCCCTCTTGGTTAGTAGACACATTCCTGAAGTATTTTCCCTAAATCTAAGCTTAGATTTAGTCTTGTAGGCTGAAGGGGTTGAGGAAAGTTGACACGGAATGGATAAGCTCTCATAACTAGTAACCTAATAAACTATTCCAAATGCCTAGAATCCCATATTCTCTCCATTAATTCATTAACCACGAGATCTGCAACTATGGTCAAATATGCACATCATTTTTACTCTTAAAAAGGAAATGCCATATACAAACATGCTTTCTCCATACCTTATCCCTAGGTTTGCAGAAGGGGCTCAGGGGCTCCTCAGGAAATGAAGTTAGGAATGCATTACGAACTTATTTTTTTTAATGTATTAATACATGCCCTGTAAGAGATTTATCGGGGTACTAACACTGCTACAGAGTCCTTTTCAAAGCATTTATCTTAAACCTATTTGTAAAGCTATTGGAATTATGTGTTTTACTCACTTTTTCTCAACCTCTCCCACCCCACCTCTGAACACAACTATCTGTAACCAATTCTTACCTGCAGCGGTCTCCGTAAATACAGTATCCTCGCTGAAAATACTTGCACACTACACCGTAAGGACTGTCGGAGAGGTCATGCGAGTAGCGACAGTTATCTCCTTCCTTACAAACCCCGTGCATGAAATACCTGTGAGAAAAAGAACCACAGGTTTAAAAAGATTAAAGCCAGTCCTACAAGAATTCATGACCAATGTACTCCACCAGTAACATAATATATCCAATATAGCCTATCCTACACCACCATGTGAAATGAACACAAAAGCAAGTAGAATTAGACTGTATGATCTGTTATGGTACCACAGGAAAGTTGCCTATACATAGGTGTACCAATTTAAGATTTCAACTGAGGTCATCATTAATCTGGTCTCTGCAGGGTACATTTGACCACAGTTCTCATTTTACAGTCCTAGGGAGGTAACATCTTGTTTTTCACTAACTTTAGCCATAATGGCAGACCTGCTTGAACAAAAAAATTAAGAAAGAGAAGAGAAGGAAAGAAAAGCAGCAATAAACAATGTAGACCAGAATGGGTCAGACTACTGTATGTTTCACTACTTTTAGAAACCATTTTAGGGGTGCCTGGCTGGCTCAGTCGGTTAAGCATCTGCCTTCAGATCAGGTCATCATGGAATCGAGCCCCGCCACTGGGCACCCTGCTTGGTGTGGAGCCTGCTTCTCCCTCTGCCTCTGCCGCCCCACTTCGCGCTTGCGCGTAGGCAACCCCTCTATCTAGTGCTCGCTCAGATAAATCTTAGAGCCACATGTTAGGGGCACCTGAGTGGCTTAGCAATTCGATCTCTTACTGCGTCTCCATCACAGGGTTTCAAGTACAAGCCCCACGCTGGACTCCCAAAAGGGCATGGAGACTACTCTTAAAAAAATTCATGTAAAAGCCACATGTAAAAATATATCCAAATTTGCTGCAAACATAGAGGCAAAGGGCAATCACTTTATGTTCTTTGGTTAGTGGACTATTGGTCCTCGGCCTTAAAGGATTATGTGTGTACCTAACTAGCGGTTTCCTTTTTTTTCCCCCTTTTTTTCCCCCTAAGATTTTATTTATTTGACAGGGAGACAGCTAGCGAGAGAGGGAACACAGGCAGGGGGAGTGAGTGAGAGGAAGAAGCAGGCTCCCAGCGGAGGAGCCTGATGTGGGGCTCAATCCTGGGATCCCACCCTGAGCTGAAGGCAGACACTTAACGACTGAGGCACCCAGAAGCCCCCTAACTAGCTGTTTCCTAAACACCAAGTATCGGAGTATAACTTAGGACTCAGTTCCTAAAGAACTTGGACTAGAAGCACTGGCATCTGGGAATTTGCTAGAACTGCAAACGTAGAGAATGCCTCGTACCTACTAAATCACAAAGTGGGGACTGGTGGGAGTGGGAATGAGTAGAGAAAGCAGCAATCTACGTTTCTCTAGGTAAGTATATGAAGTGATATGGGTCTTATTTTTTGTAGGTAACCCTGATCATGCAGAGGAGAACCACCACCACCATCCTCGATCTTCCCATCACTGACTTTTGTCAGGGTTTTCTCTTTTTCCCCCAAAGATTTTCTTTTTAAGTAAGCTCTACCCCCAACGTGGCACATTGCTCTACTGACTGAGCCAGCCAAGGCATCCCAGGGTTTTTTTTTTTTTTTCAATTGGTCCTTTATTAGTCTTTCTCTTAAGCAGAGAGTCATGATTTTTGGCAGGCCCCAACTCCAAATAGGCATCTATGTACAGCTGGAAGAGTAAGGAAAAAGTACCAGGTGTAAACGTGGCTGGCCTTGCAAATGTCATCACTATATCCAAGAATGGCACAGTTATCTACACCCGGTGAACAGAGGGACAGTATGTATACTTCACTGCCCAGTGATCTGAATTGTGTAGAAAATATCCATATTCACCGAAAGAACCTTGAATAAGGCTGCCCAAATTTGAATGGGAAAGGTTCTATTCAAAGAGTACCTGGAAGGGAAAACTTTTTTATGACAGTTCACCACATGGAAAGAACGTTAACATGTTGGTGAAGCAATTAAAATGACCAAGATCCTTAAGTGCCCTGGGGTTTTAGTCCGTAAGAAATGTTAATATACTAGGAAGTCAATTAAAACTATAGGTGACCTAATTTCAACTGTTGAGTCTACCATCATCTAACTCGTGTGAACTTTCGCTCAACTACAGGGCAACTTTTGAGTTAAGTTAAACTACTCAAAAGATATTTTGCGGGTGCCTGGCTGGCTCAGCTGCTTAAGCGTCTCACTTCAGCTCAAGTCATGATCTCGTGGTCCTGGGATCAAGCCCTGTATCGGGCTCCCCACTCAATTGTCCCCCTCCCTCTGCTCCTCCCCCTGAGCTGAAAGTCTTTAAAAAATGCTCATTTTTGACTGCATAAATGAAGCCATCAACACAGACACCCCAACAACTAAACAAGCCAATGATAATTACATTGTAATCTCCACTACAGTAAAATCTTGCCTCAAAGTACATAGAAAAGTACCCAGGGGCACCTGGGTGGCTCAGTTGGTTCAGGTGTCTGCCTTCGGCTCAGGTCATGATCCCTGAGACGCAGGATCGAGCCCCCTCTCCAGCTCCCTGCAGAACAGAGAGTCTGTTTCCCCCTCTGCCCCTCACCCTGTTCCATACTCTCTCGCACTCAAGTAAATACATAAGGAAAATCCTTAAAGAAAAAAAAAAGTATCCAGCTGGTAACAGGTTATCCTTTTTAAACAGTATCAGTGCTTGAATACAGTAGTTTACCATCTCATCCCCAGTGGTGACTTCTGTTTTTTAAACACACAAGACAAAGCTATCTATACCTTCAATATTTCTTTGGGATGGATCAATTTGAAGTCAGATACATATACTGATTTAGTTTTAAAGCTTGATAAAATATTTAAAGATTCCAAACTGGGAAGGTTAGCACCTAAACCTCAGGCACAACTCAATTTTACTTTTGTTCTTAAATCTCATTTTATCCAACTTTCAATTGTTGCCCTTGGGTTTATGATGCTTTTTACTGTGTCAGGTTCTGTCTTCCACCAATCACTACCTGCCAGTTGCCGACCTTCACCTCAGTTCCTTAGCCAGCTGCTTCGGAGCTCCAGTCCCTGACACCTGTGCCTTGATTCACTTCCTTAGCACCTCTGCAACGCCTACACTAATACTCACTTGTGGACGTGTACGATGGGTGAACACTTCTGCAGAATCCGAAATGATAGTAAAAACTTAGAGTCAAACAGACTGGCTGGCCTAGGGCAGTGGTACACGGACCATTAGCACTTTCTGGTCAAGAGCACAGTAGAGCATATGACCCAAGTGAGAGAGTAAGGAAGAAATTGGGGAAAGGGAGGAAGGAGATGGGGCTGGATAGCCAAGAACAGACTCTGTAGGGCCTTGTAAGCCAACTTATCTTTAAGCAGTAAGAAATCAATTAAGTATCTGAAACAAGGAAGCATGAAAATTAAATTACTGCATTAAACTTCCTTCCTTCCAAGTGACTGGTCTTGGCCAACTGTTACATTTACATCTAGGGGCTTTAGCTGATCCCAAGTTTCAAGAGCCAGAAGGGAATGCAGCTACCAGAACAGTCAATACAATCAGGCTGCACTAGTAGTAGACTGTTTGGATCTAATAAAGAGTACAAAAGATATGGGGCGCCTGGGTGGCACAGCAGTTAAGCGTCTGCCTCCGGCTCAGGGCGTGATCCCGGCGTTCTGGGATCGAGCCCCACATCAGGCTCCTCTGCTATGAGCCTGCTTCTTCCTCTCCCACTCCCCCTCTCCCTGTCTCTATCTCTGTCAAATAAATAAATAAAATCTTTAAAAAAAAAAAGTACAAAGGCTCAGAATTGGGAATTCTTTTTAAGATTTAAGCAATCTCTACACCCAATGTGGGGCTCGAACTCACGTCTGCAATCAAGAGTTGTGTGCTCTTCTGACTGAGCCAGCCAGGCACCCCATCAGAACTGTGAAGACTTTCAATTCCAGCCTTGTCACTTACTAGCTACATGACCTCCAGCAGGTGATTTCATCTTAGTTTCATAACTGCATAGTCTTTGCGCTATGCATGTTCACTCAAATCTGTCCTTCCACATCTTTACTCTGCCCGGCCAGACTACATTCGTTCACTATATTGGTTTATAACCGTGCCTGGCAGGAAGAGGTACACGTGAACAAATAGTTAAGAATTAGTAAGGCAAACCATTAAGGCCAGACACCTAGATGTCATGCCACAAGGTTTTAAGTAACTGGGGTAATATAGCCAGAATACAACCTTTTTGGGCACTATTCCTGACAAAGTGAATATATGCAGAAAGTTACATCACAGATCTGGTTCAACATCAAGACTCCCCAGCAATGAAATTCATACCTGAGGTCCAGAACTAGCAACACTGAAGGAATTCAAGCAGACGCATAATCACCTGATACTTCAGAATCAACAGAAACACTAGAATACAAGCCCTAATTAGTTACTGCCAAATACTAAGCATTATTTTACATGGTACGTTATGGTCTGGGTTTTCAGGGGGTTTTTTTTTGCCTTTTATTCCTCAGTTGATATGAACACTAGTGGTACAGAATTAAATGCAATCCTCACACTGAAATCCCCCCTTGCCAACCCATCTGTAAGACATTATGACATGAAAAGTGTTAAGTTATAAAGAAAGAAAAAAAGGCAAACTGCTCTTTAAGAAATTTCTCCCCCAAACGAATCTGATCAAAGTGCTTCTGTTTTTTAAATGCTACCACCAAGCCACCATCTAAACCTTGATGCCACTGCCCAGACTAAAGCTTCCTTTGGTGAAAAGGCTGGGCCATATGAGTTTTAATTATTTTAGAGACGTACGGGTGAGAGGGAGAGACAATCTCAAGCAGGATCCCCCCTGAGCTTGGAGCTGGTATGGGGCTCCATCCCTCCACGGGATCATGACCTTAGACAAATCAAGAGTTGGGAACTGACAGACACGCAGGTGCCCCTGGGCCATATGATTTCTAAGACTCCTTCCACCTTGATTCTATGACACTAGGGCGCCTGGGTGGTTCAGTGCCATTAAGCATCTGCCTTCAGCTCAGGGGGGTGAAGTGTCCTTCCAGCTTCTCCCTCTCCCTCCCTACTGCTCGTGCTCTCGCTGATGCTCTCTCCCAAATGGGTAAAAAAAAAAAATTTAAAAATCTTATGACTCCAGACATTTTAAAGTAATAAAGGCAAATATAGTCGACTAGAATCTCCCTACTGCTGGACCTCTTCGAAACCTAAGCATGTTTGCCAAAATACATTACAAAACACCCCAATAGTAGCTTCTAAGGGTACAACAGAAGCAAACAACCTGCCTGTGTATCTGCAGAAATTACAGATATTTACTGATGAGTGCACATACCATTTTTCAGACTAGACTGAAAATTCCTGTTGGCTGAGGACCATGGTTTACTTTTATCTTCTACAATACCTATACAAACAGTAGTTACATATTTGTTTCATAAAAACTGTAGAAGACACCTATTTTTTTGTCATGGTGAATCATAATGTCAGCAGCAAATTAATTTTCCTTAATGGGCTGGTAACCTTTTCAATGCCACTCCTTCAAAAATACCTATAGTTTCCAACTAATAAGCTTCACTATGGATATCACAGCAGTTGGATAGATACTTCCTGGAATAATTTCCTTTATTATTTTTTTTTAAAGGTTTTATTTATTTATTCGACAGAGATAGAGACAGCCAGCGAGAGAGGGAACACAAGCAGGGGGAGTGGGAGAGGAAGAAGCAGGCTCATAGCAGAGGAGCCTGATGTGGGGCTCGATCCCAGAACGCCGGGATCACGCCCTGAGCCGAAGGCAGACGCTTAACCGCTGTGCCACCCAGGCGCCCCTTTTTTTTTTTTAAAGGTTATTTTTAAACTGTATTAACTACACTTGAAAAGAAATCGAAATATAAAAACACTTATTTTGGGGATTATTATTTCAACTGCCAGAGCAGTCATCTACTTCTGTAGATGAACTCTCTCAAAGCAGTGTCTAAATCCAAAATTATAGCTTGCAAGTTATGAGAGTTTTAAGTATTATTTTAACCCCATACTCTCAAAGAAGTTATAAGCAATAGCTTATTTCATTAATATTCCTCCAATAAAAAAATATGAAAAATGGCCTGGTGGTGGCAGCATAATAACAGTTCCTTGGCAAAGGTATATGTAGGTTTTTCTTAAGCTGCAGACAGACACAATGAAACAATTTTGAGAAATATGAAGAAAACAGTAGCCAATGAGAAAATATGACTGAGCAATTAAAAAAATCATCTAAAGTTGAGTATTATGCCCTAAGAAAATAGCCTTAGTCAAACTGCTAGATAGAAGGAAATAAGCAAAAATACTAAAATGTTATCACTATCTTGAATTCAAGGGAGATTGTTATGAACACAATGAAAATACGACCCATTTTTGCATTCCCCTCAACACCTAGAGCATGGTCTCTTATGGTAGGCACTAGTACTACTGAATAACTGAATGAGGTAGGCCCCAAAAGATGCACAGATCTTAAGTCCTTTGTCTTTGCTCATTTACAAGTTTTTTCTTTTTTTAAAGGACAGCAGAGGAAACTTCAAAGCACATATTAAAGTGGGTAATTTTAGGTGTGGGCTTACCAGCATCAACTAAGTACAGATTAATGATAACAAAATAGGGACCTGTTCTCAAGAAAGCTCAAGGTCTACGATAACTGAAGGTGTATTTGATATTCCACTGCCCAAAGAAAATTTTAAAACATAGATCATGTTGTTAACTAGAACTGAAAACAATGTCAAATACTAAAATCTAAGATATAGCTCAATCAAAAGCTAGACAGGTTTACGGGGGGGGGGAACTAGTACATCTAAGCCTGTATCTTTTACATATGCCTTTCCAAAATATATTACTGAGCTATGTAAAATTTTTAAATACATAAATCAATGCTATTTTGAATTATGATTATATACTGCTAAGGAACTAGAAGGGGAAGTAAGAACAGGGCGAACCGTCTTAACAGAGTGTAAAAGTGTAAAGTGCTGTAAAGCTGGGTTCAAGTTACAGCTACGTGATAAAAATGAGATAAGTATGGTAATGCCAGGTTGGTGATGGGTGTTCAAGGCTAGACTATACTGAGATCAAAAATGATAGGTTAAAATTAGGACTTTGTATGGAGTTCTTGAAAGAACTCACATTCAAGGAAAGAACTCACATTCAAGAACATTATTTTCAGTATATGGAGGTAGACTGGGACTGCCACTAGTACGTAATCAACTGCAGCATTGTGAAGAGAAATTGTCTATAGGGACTCTAACAGGGTTCATGAACAGAATTTTCAAATTCTCTTAAGACATTGCACTTGATTCCCTTAGGATCTACAAATGACTGATAAGAAAAACTACCTAAAATAGCTTTTTATAGTTCTCCATCCCGCTACTGAAAGTAAGCTTAATTAAGCTTGTTATTCATGCCTAACACGTATATATTAGTTTAGTATCACTGCTAACAACATCTAGACAGTGAGTTCTGCATACTAAGAATTCAAAGTATTGCATGGAAATTATTCCCCGCCCCCAGTGAAAACTGGGGTTCCAGTTGGATTATTTCAACTGATAGAAAAAGAAAAGCTTCCAGCTGCTAATGATCACTTCTAAAAGAATCCAAGTATAACATCCAATTATTAAACGCACTCATCCTGTATGTACACTCGTTCATTCTTTACACCCGTACACACGTACCTATAACCGCCATCCACTAATTAAATACTTGCATCTGACATACCAAAACCAAACAAAACCACTCTCCTCCGCGAAAGACAAGCTCTTTGATTCCCCTTCAGAAGTAAGATCAACGTATTTCAGTGTATTTAAAGAGAACATTTTGACCGCGGAAGGGGAATGGCAGCTCGTAAAATTTAAGGCAGAGTAGAAGACCCCAGCCCGGCACTCGGTTCTAAGACAAAGCTCAGAACCGCCAACCTCGATAAACATACAAAGAAATAACAAAAGCTACTTCTCGGGTGGGGCGGGGGCGGAGAAAGACGCGAGCAGGCGTTACCAACGGATGACAGGGCGCCGAGGCCCGGCAGCCAGGCCACCTCGCCCGGGCCCGCGGCCGCGCTCCCCGGCCCCGCACGGCTGCGGGGAGGCAGGCTGCGTGGCACCCCTTTCCCGAACCTGCGGAGCTGCAAGCAAGGGATGCGGACTCGGGCTACAATGAGGAGGGGGGAGGAGTCAGTCAACCTTTCCCTCTGCGCCGCACGCCGCTCCGCCGGCGCGGGGAGGGCGGCGGGCGGTGCGGCGGCCCCACAGCGCAGCCGCGCGCGCCCAGGGCCGCGGCAGCCGGCGGGGGTTGACGCAGCGCGGGCGGGAGGCCGCGGAGGCCAAACGTCGCTCTCCTCCCTCTGCCGCCCGCCCCCGGCCTCCCGCCCGCCCCTTCCTCTACGCCCTCTCCGCGGCCTCAGCCCCCTCCCGCGCCGGCGCCCGGCTGCGCAGCGTCTCACCTGCAGGTGACCTGTTTAGTCCAGCCGCCGCCGCTGCCGCCGCTGCCGCCGCCGCCTCCCCCTCCCCCCGCCCCCGAGGACGGGGAGGTGACTGTGGGGATAGGGGTGGGGGAGGCCGCTGCCACCGCCGCCGCTGCCGCTCCTGCTCCTGATGTTGTGGCTGTTGTTCCGGGAGCTGCAGCCTCCGCCATTACTGTTTATCCCACACAGCAATGGCACCGGAACTTCCGGGATCACATAGTTCCGGTCCGGCTGCGGGAGAAGGCGACGAGGGGAGGGGAAGGAGACTGGGGTGCTCGCTCGCTCCCCTTGGCTCCGCGCAGTGTCTCCGAGCGCTCTCGCCGCTCTAACTGCGGGCTGGAGCCGCAGCGCCGCGGCCCGCCTCCCGCCCCCAGCGCCCTCTGATTGGTGGACGTGACAGCCCCGCCCCCAAGGGGCGGGGCGGGGGCCGGGCTCAGCCAGGCGGACCCGCCCTCACTGCGCCCCCCCCCCCACCAGGCCGCACATCTAGGGCACTGAAGTCCCATTTCAAGGGTGCTAACCCAGAGGAATACCTGCTAGCAGAGGCTGCCGCAGTGGAGGGCCGGAACTGAGGACCTAGGTTGGAATCCAGACTTTCCCATTTACTGATTCTACCAATTGCCTGCTGAGCGAACCGGGAATCAATACCCATCCTGAGCCTGTTTCCTCATCTCCAACGGGGTGACAGTAGGCCCTCCCTCACACGGTTGCTTTGAAGATTATGGGACATGCATAGCCGTCACTGAGCTTAGTGCCTGATACATTAGTAAACACTTAATGTTCTCTAGTAAACACTTAATGTTCTCTCTTATACCTACAATCAGGGTATAATCTCTAAGCCCAGGAGACTAGCATGGTAGCCAAGCACAGGCTCTGGAGTCCGCTTATCGCCCTTATCTCTCGGTTTCTCCCATTCTTGGCCATGCGCCTTTGAGCAAGTTAATTTACCTCTTAGTGCTCCTGCTTTCTCTATCTGTAAATAACAATAATTTGAGTCCATGGAAAGCACTGTTCTTTCACACTGCAGTTAATACTGAACAAATAACAAAAGAGGTCTGGAATATCCCAGCTTACAGAGTCTTTTGTAAAACTGAAAATTAAAATGTGTATTTATCTTATTTCCCTTTAATGTCCACTGTCCTCTGAGATGCTGCCTATTAAATCGTGATTTTCCACAGGCAGTTTTTCTTAAGCCCTCGATTTGCTTTTCTTTAGTTTACCTGAGAGTGAAAATCCTCCCCCCTGGTTATCAGACCAGTTGGCACAAATAAGGACAATGACAAAGCCAACAGAAAACAATGTTTCTTCCAAGGCCACACCATGGCTGCAAGAAGACTAACAATCCCTTTTTCAGTAAGTTTTAAAAATGTCTTCCCAGTCCTAACTTCATTGCTCCAACTTCCCAAACAAAGGATCATTGAGATGTCTAGTTCCTAAAACTGCCCCCACCTCATGACAGTACATAATCCAGAGCTGATTCCTCTTCTGGTCTCTCCCCAAGCCAGCTTCAACCCTGTAAGAGGCCAAGTAGGCTCCTCCCTCCTGCCCTTCCACGTTGCCCCACCACTGAGCCGTGGTCTCCCTGATGCAGCGAATTCATAAAATTTCACTTTGCGGGACGACAGGTATATTCCCAATAGTTTTGAGTTTTACCAAGTCAAGTAATACGGTTTTTAAAAAAGGTGGGGGAGGGACACCTGACTGGCTCACTGGAGCAGGCAGTACTTAATCTACAGGTCTTGAGTTTGAGTTTCAGTGTTTTAAAGAAAGTGGGGCAAGTAGGGGAAGCAAGCCCTTAAATTTTTAAAAAGAGGGTCACTTGGGCACCTGCTCCCTGCTCAATGCAGAGTTTGCTTGTCCTTCTAAAATAAACTAAAAAAAAAAAAAAAGAGGAGAAAGAGTCACTTAAAGCACTCCTCTATTTTAGGAAAATCCTCTGTATATTATGGATTCCTTTTGTCTCCATATTGCTGCCCTCACGTGGAAAGCATTGGCGCCCAGCTCAGAGCCCTCAGTGGCATCGTAGGAGAGCGTTAAAGAGATCTGAGCCTCAGTAACACACCTCAGAAGGCCCTGGGAATGCACTTCAAATAATGCAGACCTGGTCCTAAGGTGGGGGAAGATGGGACCCAGGGCTGTCCCCAAGGTCAGATGTGCCCATCCAAGCTTAGTTCTGAATTTCTGATCTCCCTGCTCAACCCTGCAGCAGAGTGTGTCATTCTCTGCTCCAAGTCCTCCAAGTAGGGTTTCAACCAGCGTGAGTCCTTAGCAATGAAAGATGCCTACGCCTTGGCTCACCAAACATACCAAGAGGAATGATATGTTCTGTGTTACAGGAAACAAACTAGAGTTACCCGTTTTTGATTCCTGGGAGAAAGTTCAGCACAAGGGCAATTCATGGATTTCTTCACTCGAGAAATTAGTAGTGACTCTGCTATACAATAGCCAGGTTCTTTATTGCAGGAGCCAAGGGCCTCCTGTGTGGTATGATGTGAGGGCACCAAGAACCTCCTCAGATTACAAATGCCTCCTTAGATGCCAAGATCCGGAAGGGGAGAACCACAGGCAGGGGAGGACTCCCATGGGAGCACTTACTTTACCCACTTCCAAGACTGGGCATCAAGGGTTTAAAAACCCTTGGCAGACACAAGGGAAGGAAAGGATTCTCAAGAAAGGGCATGGTGGGCACTCCTTCACAACTTTGTGAAAAGCTAGTCACCTCAAGTACAGTGATCATATTTATTAAAACAAAAATGTTGCATGGCTTGACAAGGCAGGTGCAGCGGACTGGTCAGGAAAACAGGAAGTCAGGGCTGAGCAGAAAACCCAGGTGACTAAGGAATCATGAAAACTTTAGTGCCTGAACCTAGTAGTTGTGACCTAGGGCAAGTTACTGTTTCCTCACTGGTGAAAATACCTCCCTTGTAAGTATTAAAATGTATTAATATACATCGCTGGCCTTAGTAAGGGCTAGATATTTGCTGTTGTTTCCATAGGATTTTTTTTAAGATTTTGAGAGTGAGCGAGCAACCGAGCACATGCACGGGGAGGGGGGGAGAAGCAGAGCTGGATGAGGGCTCCACCCCAGGACCCTGAGATCATGACCTGAGCCCAAGGCAGAGGCTACCCACCCAGGCACCCTGGCATAGGATATTAAAATAGGTTTGTCCAATTTAGCTAATAAAAATACAGGATGCCCAGTTGTATCTGAATTTCATTTAAAAATTTTTTTTCGTAAGCTCTATGCCCAATGTGGGGCTCAAACACACGACCCTGAGATGAACAGTCACACGCTCTGCCGCCTGAGCCAGCCAGGCGCTCGTAAGTCTGAGTCTCAGATAAATAACCTAAACTGGTTATTCATGTAAGTATATCCCCAATATTGCATGGAATACACTTACACTTAGAAATAATTCACTGTCTGAACTTCAACTATAACGAGGCCTCCTATACTTTACCTGACAACCTAGAAGTTAGAGCCAGTTTTCAAAATGCTACTGGCAGGCCAGGTGAGCCAGGAGGAAGTGAAGGCCAAGTTTAGGGATGAGACACGCACACGGGGACAGAGTGTCCGGGAGAAAAAATAACATTAAGTCTTTGCTTGGGGTCTAGGATTCTTATTGGCAATTTTCGTCTGATGGACGTGTCCTCTTGGCACCTGGGAACTGGTCAGAGCAAGAACAGGGTCCAGGTGTCCCTTACTTACGAAATCTCTGAAGCCAGGGCTCTGGCGGCAAGGTGTTTTGGAGTCAGTCTTAAGAGAATGTTTAGGAGTACCCCGCCCCGTCACTCTTCAGATTTTATCTAATGTTCCGGAAACCTCCAAGAATATCATCACTTTTGTCTCTTTCAAGGGGGACATATGCCATTTGCATTACAAGGCCATGTGCAGAGTGGGGCGAGGGTGCAGGCGAAAGCAAGAACTGAGGCTGGAAAAGGAGTTGGGGCACCTGGGAGGCAGTCATGATGCTGGAGTCCTGGGATGAGTCTGGCTCCCTGCTCAGTGGGGAGTCTGCTTCTCCCTCTGCCCCTCACCCTGCTTGTGCTCTCAAAATATTTTAAAAAAAGCTGGAAAAGGAGAAAAAAGAAAAAAGCTGGTCCCCCCCACACACACCATGGTCTCAGCTTCTTCCCCTACACTTTGAGCCTCCCACCAGGCTTTCGCAGGAGGGCAATCAGATGACTTTGCCCCTTTTAATCTGACAAGGTAAGGTGGAGACAGGCAGTGACAGAGCAGAGCTTAGAGCTTCTGGTCTGGGGCTCCCTCCCCAGCAGCTGTTGAAGTCAGGCCCTGCCTTAAGGGAGCTTTTCCTTTGGAAGGGGGACCCTGCAGACCAGACACAATCACGCTTGTCCGTGTGTGTGGAATGCTGCAGAATTAAAGTGTAAGGTAGGCCTGGCACCCTGCCATGCCACCCTGGGAGTATACCACTGTGAACAACTTTAGTTTTTACTCTGGAGCCAATTTTGAAAACTTTAGCCTGGCGGTGAACACAGTGCTACTCTGTGCTATTTTTCTTACAAAGGGATTTAAATTTTTTTTTAGAAGATTTTTTGACAGAGCACGTTGCCAGCAGGAGTTAGGGGAGGGGCAGAGGGAGAGAATCTCTAGCAGACTTCCCCACTGAGCGGGGAGCCAACTGCGGGGGAATCCATCTCTGGACCCTGAGATCATGACCCTGAGTGAAACTCAGAGTCCGACGTTTAACCATGGAACCACCCAGGCAGCCCTACAAAGGGGATTTAAATAATGACTTGGTCCCTCTAAAAAGTTTGTGTTCTCAGAGGTCAGTGGTTCCCCTGAATCATCTCCACAATTTATAAATTATTTTTGTACAAGTACTGTTGTTAATGTGTGGTTTGCATGTATTTTTGTAGTAACGATGCAGTCACCTGACTCCAATGTTTGTAAAAGCAGAAAAGGCAAGACAGAATCTCTGACCAAATCCTACTCAAGCTCCCCTAACTTCTCCGCAGTAGGCCTCAATTTTTGGACTTCCATATTCACCTCTGCATTGTCTGACGTTAGCCAAACTGGGTTAGCCAGAACCCTCCACCCTCCATATCTCAGCAGGCTCACCTTACACCATTCCCTCCTGTTGAAAGAGGACTTCAACCACCTCCATTTTGACCTCCATCTACTTTCTCACTGATGAGGTTCTGCTTTCCAGCTTATCTCTTAACACAGGCCAAAGACCCTGCGGGCAAAGCATCCCCTGATGGGATCTGAAAGCTCCCTCCCGAGTGTGGACAACTGCCCTGAGCCAGTGAGACCCCACATGACTGACCCCAAGATAATGATCAACCTGACCTTTACTGCCCACCGGCAAGTACCCACCCACCTTTGTCCCGCATTCTTTTATATAAACCTGGAAGTGGGGCGCCCGGCTGGCTCAGTGGGTAAAGCGTGAGACTCAATCTCGGGGTTGGGTTTAAGCCCACATTGGACATAGAGCCTACTTAAACAAAAAACCTGGAAGTATTTTCAGCACTTTGAGATATTAGTCTGCCGTCTTCCTGGTGTTGGCCTCACTGAAATAAATCCCTTTGTCTCACCACCGTCTTCCTGGGACCCCCGCGCCCTGACTACAGGGTGAGGTCTGACCACCCTGGCTTGCCTTTAGCCAGAGTCCTGTTAGGTTGGTTTAGTCGAAACTCCCCACTGACCCCGTTTTTTCCTTAATTTTCCATCCACAGAATCCCCCATCCACCCCCATTCTGCTCCTTGGCTGTAAATTCCCAATTGCCCAAGCCGTGTTTGAAGGATCCAATCTCTCCCCTCACTGCGAGGCCCCCGCCCCGTGGCCATCCCTATACCCACCGGGATGGCGGCTCCCCTCAACTTCTATTGAAGCTGGTCTTGCCATGCTCTCCCTAGTACCACTGCAATTGTTTAACAGTTGGAATGTTATTTTCCTTAACAAGTATCGAGCGAAAATGTCACCAGCTAGGCCTCAAGACCTGGCCTTTACTGACCACCTGCTTGGACTCACTAACCTTTGTCTTAGATTTTCCCGCATCTCTCCTTCCCGGCTTTCCCCTTAATGCAGGCAAATGAAACCCAAAACCATCCCCCAGGTGAGGGGCACTGCGGACAAAATCTCCCTCTGGCCCAGACCACCCAGACTGAGCTAGAAGACCCTCGAGCCTGCGCAGATGAACCATCAAGTGACCTCTGGAATGACCCACACGTACCCTTACCTCCTTGTAACACTGAATCCCTGCCCAGAGGGGGGCCTTAGCCTCACTTGCAGTGGAGGTATGCACAGGTAAGTCCCCTTAAAGCGCATGTGTGGCCCTCACTGCCCACCTCTACCTGCGATGGCCAGCTTCCCCTACCTAAATATTCATCCTAACCCTAAGCAAAAGCGATCGATTCACCCTCTCAGGAGCCATTCCCCAGGCTCTCCTTATTTGCTGAAAATGAAGACTTTTGTGTGGCCACTCAAGCTGGTTGTTTGACTCACCAAGGAATGTATTAAAAAATTGTAACTCCCTCTCTTTCTCCTGGCCTCCCAGCTCATCCTTCCATAGTCACCTACTGCTTTTCATTAATTTGTATATCCTTCCGGAAATACCTTGTGCACATTCAAACAAATGTCTACGTACTTTTTCCTCCTCTTGAAAATAGGACTAGTGGCAGGCTATCCACCTGGCCCCCACCCCCATGTAAGAAGCAAAACATTTGAAGCTCTTTCCATACCAGAACCTAAAGGGAATCTTCGCTTTTTTATACTTGCGTAGTTCTCTGTTCTCAGCTGGCTAGATGTACCCCATCATTTATAGGACTGGTCCCCCATTAGGAACTGGTTTGTTTTCAGTCTTTTGTCATACCAGCGCTTCACTTAATCACCTTTCATGATATCGTGCCCATGGGGGATCACGTCTGTAGGATAAACTGGCATTAATAGGTCAAAGACTACGGGCATTTGCCAGGTTCACAGACTTTATGAAAACGTCCCACTCCCAGGCTGTTCCCACAAGCAATACATACGAACACCTGTTTGCATTAACTTTAGAATATAGTTTATTTTTAACGTCAAATATTTTGGGAGGGACCTTCCTACCGCCATCTGAACACAATGCTTGGAACTCTTTCTCAACATTTCAGGTCAATGCCTGACTCAGATTAGAGAACCAAAATATTTGCCCAAGTAAACAAACGGATAGATAAATCAATGAAGAATACAGGTTATGAACTGCACAAATTTAGCTCCGTGGGGACTTACCTTAGCTCCACGCTTTCCTTCTTGCTTTTGATGTGGTTTGAAGTGGTGGGGTTTGGAGCCTGATGGCCAAGAAAATTCTCGGAGATGCTCGGTGCCAAAACGGTGGTCTTCTCAAAACACAGGAACAAGAGTCGCCAGCAACATAGGCTGCGGCTCGGAGAGTGCGAGGAGCAACTGATTATATACTATGGAGTTGGGTGGCGGTAAAGACAAAGGGAAATTTCCAGAAGGACTTTCAAATGCTAAAGAAGACTCCCAGGATCCTGGGGGCCTGCCTATTGTCAAGCTAAGGCTGTTTTTCCCTCTAGCAAAGTATTAACATTAAGACAATTGGAAGTTTCCTGGAGGAATGTTATAATCCTCCTGCCTCAAGTACTTGTCAACACGCAGCAAGTTATAAGGACATTTAATTTTATCTACACTTCCTTCTGCCTTTGTTTCCCACATCACTTTGACACGACGGGAACTAAGATTTTAGGAAAAGAATAAGGAAAACTTAGTCGCCTTCTCTTTAAATGCCTGGCTTGGAGCTCTTTCGCTTCTAAAAGCCTTTGTGCGCAGCCCGCTAGTGTTTGTTGCTTGAGGGCATTCTCTTAGGGAGGGGCAAAATGTGCTAACAGGTTTCCAACTTCCATTCTTGCCCTTGCTACTTGTGGGAGCTGGAAACAATTGATAATCTCAAAAAGGAACAGAACCTGCCTGGGGTCACCTGTGAATAGGAAAAAGATAAACTAGATTGTAGAAAAGGGCTCAGAGTAACCTTTTAAAATACAGACTTTAGAGTTAGAAAAATCTTATCTGCTTTAACCTTCCCTTTCTCGCTTTGGCGGGGGTGGGGAGGGATGGGGAAGTGGTTAGAAGTTGCAAATGAAACTCCGCCGAAAGCCCTGAGACCCAGAGGCCAGCCTGATTGCCTTGGGAGTGATCTGTTTCGGGGAATTCTGGCGTCCCGACCGAAAAGTAGATGCTGAGGAGTTTGAGAATTTCCCAGTCTTACTTGGTTAAAATACCAGGTTTTGTATGGTGACTAACATAACATAATAAAAAATTATTATTAAAAAAAATACCAGGTTTTGTCTTTTTGGGAAAAAGCCTCGTCCAGCTTCAGCCTGAAGGCGCCACAGCTACGGGCTGACGGCATCAGCGAGTGCATTCACTCACACAGTCAGCTAGGTGCGTCAGGGAGGGCTTTTCTAACATATTCGCACAGAGACCTAAAGGGTTAGAATAAGCCATGGAAGAATCTAAGGGAATGGTGGACAGGACAGAGGGATCGGCAGGTGTAGTTGTGTGTTGGGGCCTTGATTGATGTGATCCAGGCGTGGTTGACGCCAGTGCGGCTGGAGCCCAGGGAGCCCTGCCAAGTGTGGTCAGAGGCAGGCGGGCTGGCTCGAGGGCAGTGGGGGGAGATGGTGGGGGCTGGTGCCCTGGCGAGCAGATTCCTCCCAACCCCTCAGCTCACAGCGTGCTTCTGGGGCACAGAGGAGCTAGAGCACCTGGCTGGGGGGGGCGGGCAGTGCAAACAGACCAGGTTCGGCCAAAATCCAAAGGCAGAGAGACGGTGGTGGTGAAACAAGAAAGGATTTCGTTTCAGCGAGGCCCACACCTGGAAGACAGTAGACCAGGGTCTCAAAGGCTGTCTGCAAGCACTGAAACTACTTCCAGGTTTATGGAAGGGAAATGTGGGACAACGAGGAGTGGGTACCGGCAGGTGGGCCGCATGGGTCAGGTTGATCCCCATCTTAGGGTCAATCATGGGTGGGGGCTTCCTGGCTCAGGGCAGTTCTTATCACTCGAGCAAGCAGTTTCGGTTCTCAGCAGGGGATGCTTTACCCGCAGGGTCTTTTGCCTGAGTTAAAAGATAACTTGCAAGGAAGAACTTAATCTGTTATAAAGTACAAACTGAGGTCAAGATGGAGGTGGTTGAGGGGCGCCTGGGTGTCTCAGTGAAGTGCTTGCCTGCGGCTCGGGTCATGATCTCGGGGTTCTGAGATCGAGTCCCACATCGGGCTCCCTGCCCAACGGGGAGCCGGTTTCTCCCTCTCCTTCTGCCCCTCCCCCTCATGCTCTCTATCTCTCAAATAAATAAATAGAATCTTTAAAAAAAAAATGGCGTGGTTGAAGTCCTCTTTCACTTGGGGTATCAGGTGTGACTCTACCCGCCAAGCAGAAGTTACCAAAGCCAGCGAGACTGTGCTGGGGAAGTGGGCACGTTGGCGGGTGGCCACTGGAAGGGAGGAGGCAAGGGCAGTGGCGGGTGAGGAGCCGGGGCGGGGGGTGGAGAGGGGGTAGCGAGCACGCTATGAAGGCTGGTACGTGAGTGGTGTCCGTCGACCGAATCAGATTTATTCAATCAGAAAGCAAGGTCAGTGTAATCGTGAAGCAGGTTTGGGATTTCCAAACTCAATGGCATTTCCCTACACCACCCGGCTTCCTACACATGAGTACCATACAGAGTCAGCAACAAACAAGATACACTGAGGGGTAAGAAGTTACCAAACCGAACTCGAAGTCAGTCCGTGAGTGGGCAGCTGGGACGAGGACTCCGTCTGGCCCGGGTGAGCTTATCACGGTCAAACAGCGGAAGATCACTGCTATGTTTAGAGATCAATCGGACAGAGCCTTTGGTGGCCGCTGCCTTTTTACTGTGGTCAGATGTGGAAGGGTCAGCATCTGCAGAGTCTGACAGTTTGCTGCAGAAATCCTCCCTTTTTAAAGGCGTTTGTTCGGTCTTTATGATGAGGGAGCAGAAGGCTAGCAGAGGACAGGCAGAAGCTGACACCCCACAAGCCGGCCCCTGTCCCCCTCCCCGTGGGATCTATGTGACATTCCTCAGGCACTCCTCGCTGCCCTAAAGGAAAAACAAATAGTTAACTTCTAGAGATCACAATCCTGCAAAACAGGAGTCTCCCTCAGTTTACAAAAGTCTTAGCAATTTACAAGAACAAAGCATTTCTATCAATGGCTTAGCTTCCAGAAGGGACTGTAGATACGATTAAATGTCCTTATAGCCTGCAGCCCATGGAGAGGAACTTGAAGCCAGCAGAGCGAAATGTTCCTCTAGGAAGTTCCCAACCATCTTATTGTTGACGCCTAAAAGAGGGAAAAACAACCTTAACTTGACAATGGTAAGGCCTCCGGTATCCTGTGAATCTTCTTTAACATAAAAAATCCTTTCGAAACCTCCCTTTTCCTTACCCCCTCCCAACTCCCAAGTATGTAATCAGCCACCCCTCCCAAACCCCGGGGCAGCAGCACTTTTTGCCCACGGGTCCTGTCCCGGTGCTTCAATAAAACCACGATTTTGCACCAGAGCCGACTCAAGAATTCTTTCTTGGTCTTTGGCTCAGGGCCTCACCCCACCTCACCCCACGGAACCTCACCTAAATGATTCTAAAACCACATCATTTAGCCTTGGGGACCTCTCCTGGTTGTAGTGGTTATCAGTTCTCAGCTCTTCCAGGCTTCTTGGTTTTGCTGGTTATCAGTTCTGGATGCCACCAGTATGTTCTGGTTCTAACGATATCTATTCTCAGCTCATCGTCCTTGGCTGCCTTCCTGATTTATTATGTCATTGCTTGGCATGAGTCACTGCTTGACATGAGTGACTCCATCTTGCTCTCTACAAGGCAACACAGACCCCTTTTTCACCCTTGGATAATCACAGATGCAGAGTATCTATTCAACTTTCTGTCTGCTTCTGCTCCTGGCTTCATACTAACCAGGGAGCTTTGATCTGAAGGATTACAGCAATGCATTCTGGATTTGGTAGTTATTAGAGAGGAAGAAAAGTCTTTCCCTCTACCCTGTTAAGTTTAGTAACTGGGGCTTGTGAATTAAATTGACAAAAGCCATTAATAGGAGAGAAGAGTTTATTTCATAAGCATAAGGGGAGCCAACAAAAGAAGTAGCTGGCTCCTGGGGTGCCTGGCTGGCTCACTAGAAAGAGCATGTGACTCTTGATCTTGGGGTTGTAAGTTCGAGCCCCACTTTGGGTGTAGAGATTACTAAAAACAAATAAAGTTTAAAAAAAATTAACTGGCTCTTAAATGGTTAAAGTTAAAGGCTTATATATCTAACTTAGTAGGGAAAAGGGAGGGGGGAGAAAAGGCTACTGTGGGAAAAACCAGTAGGCTTCTTTAGGAAAGACAAATGGGTTTTTAGAACAGATGAGAGATAAGAAAGTTTGTGATAATGTTTGTATATACAGTTAGGCATGGTCTTTCTGTCCTCTTAAGGGCCAAAAAAGGGATTTATGGTAGCCTCATTTTCCAGAAGGTGTTGCTTTTAGTCAGTAAGAGAAGCACTGAAAGGGCTTTTTTCTTCATCTTTTGAATCTCAAATGTCTTCAGTTTAAAATAATCTTTATATCAACTCTGGGGTTCTGAGTGGGTCCCCACGTTATCAAGGTGTATCTCAGAACATCTTGGGCCTGTTGTCCCCAGACTGAAAATGCACATGTAATTGATGGATGAAACCAATGCTCCTGGATAAGAGAGCTGGGCAGAGAATGCTTGCATTTATATGTCCTAACAGGACAGGGATCTGAGCTGCCAGAGCTCCCTGCAAAGAGCAGCAGCAGACCCCCTCCCCCTTGGCCTGCAGGGGACCCTTCACCTCGCCTACTCCAGCTCAGCCTGGTGCCTGCAGCCCCCTGCTGCCTCTCACAGCGCTGGCCCAGCTCCCAGAGCACTCATTCCCCATACAGGCATCACCTGCAAGTCCCATGGGCTGCCTGCTTATGCCTTCCTCTCTCTCTTTCTCTCCCCACTGCAACCCTGAGCCCAACTCCTGGTCTTTTTACTGCTGAAATCCAGCTCCATTGTGCCCACTTCCCTCTCCAGCACCAGCAATACGCTAAGCCAAGGCACTCATGCTACTTGCTGGCCTATTTCAGGGGCCTTGTAAGTGGTCTGTCTGTGGGCATCCACTCTGGTCCTTTCCATTCCATGCCCAGCATTGCAGGCAGTGATCGTCTAAATCTGAAGATGCTTGTGTCATTCTCTTGCTTAAAACTTTTTATAGTTTCTAGTAACTGTTAGAATAAAAATTTTCATTATTAATACGATCTATAGAGCCTTACGAAATTTGGCCCTATTATAGACTGAATTGTACCCCTCTCTCCTGTTCCTATGTTGCAGCCCTAACCCTCACTACCTCACAGAATGTGACTGTATGTGGAGACAGAGCCTTTAAAGAGGTGATTAAGGTTAAATGAGGTCGTTGGGGTGGCCCCTAATCCAGGGGCCGCTCTCCTTATGAGAAGAGGAGCTTAGGACACAGACATGCACAGAGGACGGAATCTGGAAGACACAGAGAAAAGACAGTCCAAAAGCCAAGGAGAGAGTCCCCTGAAGAAACCAACCCTTGGCCTTCTGCCTCTGGAGCTGGGAGACAATCCATTTCTGTGACGTTACCTAGTCTGGAGTCCTCTGTGATGGCAGCCTTAGCAAATCAACACAAGTCTACTCACCTTTCCAGGTGCTGGTCTCTACAAAGCTCCCTTTTCTCAGTTTCTAGAACTTGATTTAATCCCTCCTACCAGGGGGCTGTTGCAAGCTCCTTCCAACCTCCTCTCCTTTGCTGGTTCCCACTACGGGAGCCAAATACATACTGGCTTTCTCAGCATCCCTTGTAGCAAAAGACAGCTTCCTGGTCAGCTCTGGCCAGCGAGCTGGGAGAGCTGACTGCCGGAGGCTTCTGGGAAAAGTCTCCTGGATTTCCTGGATAGGAGGCCGGCTCCCGTTTGGTCCTCCTGCTTCCTGCGTTTGCAAACCATCTCAATCTCTGGATCTGGGCTGATAAGAGGACAAGCCTGGGAACAAGCCCTAGCGCATGAAAGATGGGAAGCAGAAAGAGGCTGGCTCCGTAATGACAGTGTGCGGCGACTAGACCAGTGCCCACAGCCACCACCTCTGATGTGGGAAACAAAGACAGAGGAAAAATTATAAAATTTCCTTACTACCTACAGCCCACTGACAAGTCCTTGAAACAAGCAGAGTGATATTCCTCTAGGGACTCACTCAACTGCCCCAATGTGAATACTTTGCTAAAGGGCAAAAGGCAATCCTAACCTGACCCTCCCCCCCACCAACCAGGATCCTGTAAGTCTACTTTAACATATAAAAATTCCTTTGGAAGTTTCCTTTATCCCTAAACCCTCCAAGATATGTGTTGGCAGTCATCCTCCAAGCATATGGCCCACCCATATACATCCGAAGGGTCTCATGACTAAGGTTTTATTGGATGGTAATAAATGACCCTTCCCCAACAACAGCTAGCCCACTCAAGGTCCTGGAAACCTTGCTTCCAAAATTTCTTAGAGACTACACTATCTTAAGCCCCTCCCAACTTGAAAGTATATAATGGGCCACTTCTTATGACCCCGGTGCTGCTCTTTCTGCCCGCAGGTCCTGTCCCCTGCCTTAATAAAATCACCTTTTTGCACCAAAGACGTTTCAAGAATTCTTTCTTGGCCATCGGCTTTGAACCCTAATGTCTTTCCTACATCGCCTCCATACTTCTTCTTATGTGAAAAAAGAAACTCCATTGGTTTAAACCACCCGCTTTCTGATTTTGTGTTTCTTGGAGCCAAAAGCATTTCTAACCAATATATGATTCAAGGCTTTGCACATGCTATTCCCTCTTTCTAGAATGCTGTTTCCTGCTCTCCTCAACTTTGAGATCTCAGACAAGTGCCACTTTCTTGGGGAAGCGTTCTCCAGACTCTTAACCAAGTCCAACCCCCTGTGATCCACTCTCACACTCCAGTTCCCCACCTTCTTAACACCTCTCATGATGGCAACATTATGTTTGCCTGTGTGTGATTATTTGAATGTCTTTCTTACCCCCCCCCCACAGAAACTCTTGAGATCAGGGACCATATCTTTGTTTACTGTTGTACCTTCAATGCCTATCGCACTCAGTCTGGGTCAAATGAATGAAAAATGAACGAATGTCAAGAACACCCAATGTCAAGACATGCGTTCATTCAAACTAGAATAGTATTTGGCACATCACTGTAGTTCAGTAAATATATGTCTAATGAGTAAATGAGTGAATAGATGGGGAATACAAAGATGAAAAGAAATAGCACTTACCTTGGGGGAGCTTAGAACCGAAGAGGTGAAGAGGACCCCAAAGCAGAGCCTTTTATTGGGGGATGTGCGAAGGCAGTAAGGTGCTGTCGGAGCTCAGAGACGCAGCCTCTAGGTCGGACCTGACTGGGAGTGAGGGTAGCAGGGAAGCTGCAACAGGAGTTGAATTTTAAGTGAGCTGAGCTCACGCACGTGGCCTTGCTGCAGATGACAGAAGCTGGGGGATGAAGGTGAGGGACAGGATGTGCAGGACGGAGGCAGGGAGCCCCTCAGGGCTCACTGTTGGAGCATGAAATCGCAGGCAGGAAGGGGCAACCTGCAACCCGGGGCGCATGGAGGGAGGGGGCAGGGAGGACTTGGATTTCGTCTTGCCAGTAATGGGGAGCCCCGCAAGGTTTTGGGCAGGCACCTGGCAGTGTTGGTCGGACCACATTCTAGCAGCGGAAGAAACGTAGCTCCGGGTCCGAGAGCTGCCAGCTTTGCCATTGTTACCAGCGCTTCGAACTGGGATGTTTCCAAGGGCAGGCAAGTTTCTACACACAGGTTGTTCTGAAAAACAAATCAGCCCTGTTAACTGAGTCAAGTAAACAGGTTCTCACCCTTCACTGGACACTTGGGCATCTGCCCTGCCCTGCAGTCTCTCTACCCCAAGCCGGATCCTAACACTGGGTGTCTTTAAAATCCGCAGGGACCACCTTGACCTCTGGTGCCCTCACCCTCATCCTTGGAGGCCTGCTTTCTCTCTCTGTCTCCCTCCTTTCCTCCCTATCTTCCTTCTTCTTCTTCTTCTTCATTTTTTTTTTTAAGATTTTATTTATTTGACAGAGAGAGAGGCGGTGAGAGAGGGAACAAAAGCAGGGGGAGTGGGAGAGGGAGAAGCAGGTTTCCTGCTGAGCGGGGAGCCCAATGCGGGGCTCAATCTCAAGACCTTGAGATCATGACCTGAGCCAAAGGCAGATGCTTAACCGACTGAGCCACCCAGGTGCCTCATTAAAAAAAAAAAAGAAAAAGAAAAGAAAAGAAAAATAGTCCTATGCTCCACCGACTGAGGCAGCCAGCCCCCCCCCCCCAAATGTTTTTAATGTGAATGGATTTCGGAGCATTTGGAATACACAGGGCACACGTGGCCGTGTGCCTGTTTTCTGTAAAGCCCCACGCCAACCAGAGCTGCGCGAGGGCCCGTGTGCTCCTCGGAAGGCAGACGTCCCGGGAGAGAGAACGGAGCATTGGCTACCAAATAAGGAGCTGCACACGCTATAAATAGCTGTCCAGACTAGTGGAGGCACTTCCTGACTTTAAGATCAGCCCAGCTGTTAGCTGCCTGGGGGACACAGGGCTATGGCTCCCTCTTTGTCTCCTCCCTCTTCACCCACCACCTGTCCTGCCAAGGGCACCAGCTCCTCCTTGCCTCTCCCATCTGCCCAGCAGCCCCATCAGCTTAAGGCTCTGGGATCCCGCCCTGAGCAGGCTCCCAGGCCACCCTTCCCGGGTGTGGCTGCAGGTGCTCCAAGAGTCAGGCAAGTCTGGGGTCAGGAGGGACCTCTTCTCCTCTGTTTCAGGTGGGGAAACAGAAGGTCAGGAGGTGAGGACATGTGTCCCAAGTTCCACAGTAACTCGGAGGCGGAGCTGGGCAACGAGGCTGCAGGCCCCATTCACCGCCAAACTTCACTCCCCCTTTGATGCTGGAGACCCCCGCCCCCTGCCCCAAGGGAAACAAGTGGGAATCTGGAGCAGTGGCTGGTCCCTCCCCCCAGTGAGGCCAGGACATTCTCAGTTTGCCGGAGAGATACCGATTTGCGGTGCTTGGCACACAGCACACAGGGAAGAGGATGGAGTTCTCTCTTCTCTTTTTGGTACTTGTGTGTGAGCGAACAAAAGAGTGTGTAGAACCGACGCTCCCAGTCTAAACTGAAGGGGATTGGTGTAAGCCAGCCTAAAATACGCCATTTTGGTCTAAAGACATTTTGAGCTGAAGGCAATCGAGAATCAACAGATTTAAAAAGTCTTTATTTTTGGGCGCCTGGGTGGCACAGCGGTTAAGCGTCTGCCTTCGGCTCAGGGCGTGATCCCAGCGTTATGGGATCGGGCCCCACATCAGGCTCCTCCGCTATGAGCCTGCTTCTTCCTCTCCCACTCCCCCTGCTTGTGTTCCCTCTCTCGCTGGCTGTCTCTATCTCTGTCGAATAAATAAATAAAATCTTTAAAAAAAAAAAGAGTTTATTTTAAAAAAAGTCTTTATTTTTAAGCTAAGCTCTAGGCGCAACGTGGGGCTTGAACTCATGACCCGGAGATCAAGAGTCCGAGATCAAGAGCCGTATGCTCTGCCAGCTGAGTCCGCCGGAGGCCCTCCTCCTGAGTTTTATTACCACAGATTCATTTTCTTTCGTGTTGTTTTGCTGGATGTGTATAGAGAGCGAATGCTGCGCTGTGCGTCCTTCCGCACGCTGGTGGTGATTTCGTCACGTCAGTGCTCCGTCAGAGTCGTGCACCAAGGCCCCTCTGGCCCCTTCTCCTCGTATGAAGTCCTTATTTTTACTATATTAAGATTTATCAGTGTTCTGCTTTATTTTTATTTATAGATATAAATAAAATTACGTATTTATAAATAAAATTTTTAAAGATTTTATTTATTTGACGAGAGAGAACACAAGCAGGGGGAGCGGCAGAGGGAGCCTGATGCGAGGCTCGATTCCAAGACCCCGAGACCATGACTTGAACTGGACGCAGAGGCTTAACCAACTGAGCCTCCCTGGTGCCCAGGGTTCTGCTCTATAGTTTGCCCGTTTTTATGTCTTGTCACAGAACTCACCCACCTTGAGGTCAGACAGACTTTCTCCTGTATTGGCTTCTGAAATGTTAGATCTAGCTTTTTACGCTTTGGTTTGTTTTAACAAGGGGTTAAATGGTACTTATCAAGTTCTAAACCTTAAAAATATTAACTGATTTAAACGTCATAAAAGCCCCATTTATTATCTCCATCTTCTAGATGAGGAAACTCAGAGAGACGTTCAGTAAGTCACTCGGAGCCCCACGGCTAGGGAGGGGAAGCCTGGATTCAAACCCGCAGTCTCCAGAATCCCTGACTCATCATCGGCACACTTTGGTGGGTACCTGGAGTTAATTTGCATGCACGGTAGGGGGGGCAGTTTTCTTCTTGCTCCATATGGACAACCACCAGCACCAGATAACAGCGTGATTCAGGGGCATTTTTTTTTTTAAGATTTTATTAATTTATCTCAGAGAGAGCGCATGCCTGTGAGCCGGGGGGGGGGGGGGGCGGAGGGCAGACGGAGAGAGACAAGCAGCCCCAGTGCAGGACTCGATTCCACACCCCTGAGATCATGATGGGAGCTGAAACCAAGAGTCGATGCTCAACTGACTGAGCTCCCCAAGCACTCCATTCATTCAGGGACACTCTGAAGCAGCTTCAGAGCAAATCACTGTTCTTTCAGCCTTTAAAAAAAAAAAAAAAAAGAAAAGAAAAGGAAGAAAGGCCAAGTACGTGTTGCTTCCTCAAGTACCTTGTCCTCCCTAGCCTGGGTCCTGCAGGTCTTCAAGGGCAGTAGGGAGCTTCTCTCGGACCTTGGGTCCTGGTCTTGGCTTTTCAATATGGTGCAAACACCCAAAACGTCCTTCCCCAGACACAGAGCAGTTAGTGCGGGTAGAAGTGTGACAGAAACACTCTGGCCTTCTCATGCTTCTTTCAGAAGACTGTGGCCGACCTGCCATCCTGGCTTCCTCTGTAGAGGGCATTGTCCACCGTCCACTGGTGTGACACTGGCAATCACGCCCAGTGTGGGGGCGGTGAGGGGCTGGGGACGTGGGGAGCCTGCGAAGGAAGGGAGGATACGGTATGGCCCAGGACAGAACGTTTGAGCTGTTCTGGGGTTCAGGGGCTGGAAGTGATGCCAAGATTCAGGGAAGTGTTTGATGCCCCCCTGGATGTGTCCCTGTTGGAGGATTAATCAGGGAGATGCCTGTGCGTCCAGAACATGCGGTGATCTCACGGGGGCTTGGGAGGCTGCTGCTGGCCGGAGCAGTGGACACAGGCTACTGTCAGGAACACGGTGCTCCACAACTGTGGGAAAAGCGTGGTTCACATCGGCGGTGGTTCTAAGTCTCCGGGGCTGCTGTGACAGTACCCCAGCCCCACGGCGGGGCTTCACGGCCTTGGCTTGGGTGCCGCTGCTTCCTTCTGCAGCTGGTGTGGTCCCGTCACCCCGCGCAGCTACGAGGTGGGCTTAACCCAGACGCCCAGCTTCACTTCCCCCGGCCCCCCAGCGGCTGGTCTCCCCTCGGGGTTTTCCTGAAATAGAACTCGCACACCCTAAAGTTCACCCTTTCAAAGTGTACAGCTCGGTGGTTTCTCGTGTGGTCTCAAGGTCGTGACCATCAGCACTAGCTAATCCCAGAATATTCTCATCTTCACAGAGATCTCGCCTCTCTTTACCTGCCGTGGGTGGCCGCGTGGACGACCCCGGGTGGAGGGGCAGGGGCTTGCGGACACTCGGTTCCTTTTCCACGTGCTGTTTAAAGTGCAGAGGTTTCGATGTCCCCCTGAAGGTCACCAGTGTGTGTGCGTGTGTGCGCGCGTGCACGTGCGCGTGTGAGGTGCGGGGGGGCCCGGGGCACGCTGTGTTGCCTCAGATGGCAGAGGGTTTGGGAGGTAGGGACCCTGTGTGGGCGGTAGGCAGGTCCGGTCGGGGAGGGGATGGCAAGTCAAAGAGAACCTGCAGGACAGCTGCACTGCACCCCACCCCCCACGATCTCTCTAGGTGTGTGGGGTGGGTGTCTTTTTTAATGATAATCACCCGTGACCAACAAAGACTAACCAGACCCTGAAAAGGAAGTAAGCCATTGAAGGTGTTAATCACTAGTCCTAGCTCAGTGGGGTTATCAATAGAAATGTTAAAAGGATTTAAGTTCTCTGCTTAGCTTTCTAGAAAAGACCAACCCTAAAAGCCCTTGTAGGTGACCCTGTCGGGACCCCCTTCACTCTCGAGAGCTTTTTCTGTACCTTCACTCAATAAACTTCTATCGCTTTACTCACACTCTGTTGCGAGATTCATTCTTCGACTGCTGAGACGAGAACCTCTCTCTCCTGCTTCATTTGGAGGCAACTGCATAGAGGAAGTTGGCACGTATGTCACAGATGCGTGGACGATATATGGCCAGAGTTAAAGTAATTGCGCTGGAGTAGAAACGCACTGCAACATGATTGCCGTGGGTTTGCGTGTGTCTTGGAGGGGGTTTAACACGGACGCAACATAAAATGTATCACTGTAACCGGTTTTATTTTTTTTTAAGATTTTATTTATTTGACAGAGATAGACAGCCAGCGAGAGAGGGAACACAAGCAGGGGGAGTGGGAGAGGAAGAAGCAGGCTCATAGCGGAGGAGCCTGATGTGGGGCTCGATCCCATAACGCCGGGATCACGCCCTGAGCCGAAGGCAGACGCTTAACCGCTGTGCCACCCAGGCGCCCCACTGTAACCGGTTTTAAACTATGCAGCTCAGCGGCATTCACATACTCATGTTGTACAGTCATCACCTGGT
The DNA here is from genome assembly GCF_024610735.1 of Ursus americanus. Lineage (NCBI taxonomy): Eukaryota > Metazoa > Chordata > Mammalia > Carnivora > Ursidae > Ursus > Ursus americanus. Next base: position 13,783,412 of record NC_142129.1, on the reverse strand, counting down.
TTTTGTTTCTCTTATTTTAAAAGATTTTACTTATCTGAGAAAGTGAGAGAGAAGAGAGGGAACTCGAGCAGGGCGAGGGGGAGGGGGAGGGGCAGAGGGAGAAGCAGGCTCCCCGCTGAGCAGGGAGCCTGATGTGATGCAGGGCTCAATCCCAGGACCCTGGGATCGTGACCTGAGCCAGAGGCAGACGCTTAACCGACAGAGCCACCCAGGTGCCCCTGGTTTTTGTTCTTGAAGTGCAATATTTTGACGCGGCCAGAAGAGCAGGGTGGTGAGGGCCCCACTTGGTGTAGCATGGCCTGAACCCACTCACTCCCCCAGAGGGCAGATGCCCCATCTCTGGCAGCTTTCAGCTTCACTCCGCCTGCAGAGCACCATCTCCTCACTCAGCAGGGGCTTGACGAGGCTGGAGGGAGGGGCCCCCGGGCTGGCCGGAACCAAGGCCACGGGGCCAGTGGACCCCACGCTGCTGGGAAGGGCCCTGACCCACCTCACCCTGAGTCGCCCTAGTGGCTGACCCCCGCTTGGGTGCCTGCTCAGGGCTTTCCCCAGGCTGGATAAACTAAGGCAGTGGGGGCAGAAGAGCAACTGGGCCCCGAGGCCCAGGCTAACCGCCAGGTACGGGGGCTCCGGTCTGCTCAGGCACTTGTCTGCCCCCCAGGCCCCCCAGAGCTGCCCGAAGGGACCAGCCCTTTCACACCTGCCTGAGAGAGGGATGGGCGAGTTCACTCAGTCCACATTCCGCTCATGCGGGGAAGGGCGTTAACTCTGTTGTAGAAGCAACAACCCGTGGTGAGGGTTGGGTTCAGGACTGGACTGGGCGCTCTTAGGAAGATGGTTGGGGTGGGGCGGGTGATGGTTGCCGGCAGAGGAGCGCGAGAGCGGCAGCTAAGGAGCCCTGGGATGACCAAAGGTGAGACTGCTTAGCTTTTTGGCCCATTGCCGGGGAAGCTGGCACCAGGCCTCTGTTAACTGTAACCAAAAAGGAGTCAGAGGCTGGCAGCTGCGCCCCACCCAAGATCTGGGTGAGGGCGAGGTGTGGTCACTGGCCAAGCCAGGGAGTGAATTTTATTGGCCTTCACAGGTGCCAGCAGTCCAATGACCCCTCTCACCTGCTTTTCACTTTTCTGACTAACCTTTGCTCGGGCCAGACTCTCCCCTTCCTCCTCGGCCTGTTTCAGCCCCTCCTGTACTACCCAAGTCTGGCTCTGAACTAGGCTCACATGGACCCCTGGTGAAGTCTGAGGCCCCCCCCCCCCCCAGCTCTCACCCACCTCACCCTCCTCTGAGCTCATCCCCACAGCAATCGCTCCTCAGCGTTTTTTGGGGCCTAGCATGTACTGCCTTGGGTTTGCTTTCAAGCCTGTGCAAGGTAACGAGTAATGGCACCTTTTTTTTTTTTTTTTAAGATTTTGTTTATTTACTTGACAGAGATAGAGACAGCCAGTGAGAGAGGGAACACAAGCAGGGGGAGTGGGAGAGGAAGAAGCAGACTCATGGCGGAGGAGCCTGCTGTGGGGCTCGATCCCATAACGCCGGGATCACGCCCTGAGCCGAAGGCAGACGCTTAACCGCTGTGCCACCCAGGCGCCCCTGAGTACCTTTTTAAAAAAACGAATTCACCAGGTTTGACATTTCAGATGAGTGTACAAGCTCATACCCATTTAATTACTGTTTTTATTCTGCAGAGCATTTTAGGAGCTCTTAGATAATGCTGAACTCAGGACATACCTGCAGAAGTCTTATTTCCAGGGGCGCCTGGGTGGCTCAGAATCCTGGGATCGAGCCCCACATGGGGCCCCCTGCCCACTGGGAGCCTGCTTCTTCCTCTCCCACTTCCCGTGCTTATGTTCCCTCTCTCGCTGGCTGTCTGTCAAATAAATAAATAAAATCTTAAAAAAAAAAGTCTTATTTCCAAAACTTGGCCCTAAGATTACTGTCAGTGAAACATAAAGGAGAATTTGCTTACAAGGGAGTAAGTAGATCAGTCACCTGAGGAAGTGAGTCACCTAAGATAGAGTCCCGTAAATGTCTGAAGACATTTGGGGAACTCCTGGCCAGTGAAGTGTTCTAGGGCTTTAAGCCCCAGGTAGGTTAAGGTGGATCCCAGGAATCTGCATTTCAGACTAGTATCCCATCAAACTGATATAGGAGTTGCCAATCACCCCTGAGAAGCATGGGGTCCTCTCTGAGAGGCTGGAAGGTGATGGATATAGCTGAGAAAGCTGGAACTTGTCTGAAGAAAGGAAGGGAGCATTGAAAGGTGGGGTGCCCTCATACGTTGTGGGTGGGAATGAAAAATGGTGCAACCACTGTGGAAAACAGTTGGATGGACCCCCCCAAATTGAAATGTTGATGTTTCTATATGACCCAGCAATTCCACTCCTAGGTGCATCTACTCAAAGACACTGAAAACAGGTACTTAAATACATGCACGTGTGGAAGTTTGCAGCAGTACTGTTCTCGATGGTCAAAAGGTGGAAATAAACCGAGTGTCCATTGATGGAAGAATGAATAAACAACATGTGGTCTAATCGTACCCTGCAGATCACTCAGCCATAAACAGGAATTAAGTACTGTTAGGGGCTACAGCGTGGATGCATCTTGAAAACATTATACTCAGGGAAAGCAACCAGACACAAAAGGTGACCTACTGTGATCCCATTTGTAGAAAATACCCCGAGTAGATAAACCCACAGAGATGGCAAGAAGAGTGGTGGTTGCCAGGGGCTGGGGGTAGCAGGGGCTAGGAGTAACTGCTTAATGTGTACAGGGTTTTCTTTTGGGGTGATGAAAATGTTTTTTGGTTGTCACTAATATTGCGAGTGTACTAAATGCCACTGAATTGTTCACTTTAAGACGACTGATTGTATGTTCTGTAAATTTCACTGCAATATAAGAAAAGTGGGGAAAAAGAGATGGATGGGGGGGCTACGAAGGAAAGTGCCCAGGATCGAGGCAGCAGCAGGGGTCTCCAGCACTGCCTGGGGGAAACAGGTCATGTGATTCACCACAAATTGAAACCCAATATGGAGTGCTTGCTTCTAAACACACACACATTCCTCATGGGAAGTGTATGCTTTTTATTAGCATTAGAGGACTGGGTTCTTGGACAGATGCTCCCTGTGTGGCAAGACACAGAGGCTGGGTGGCAGGGATCTGGTCTAGCCCACCCAGGCCTTATAGCCACACTTCGTTTCTGAACCCAAACTGTGTTATGTATCCAGAATTTGCCCTAAACTATGAGTACAGATTATAACTCTGCTTGTTTCTCTTGCCTCTGACCCTCCCCAGTCTGATTTACCACTTTGCAAATTGTTGACAACTTTTCAGTTGACTTAGTTTAAAGGTAAGCAGGGCCAGATGGGAGGAATGCTGGGAAGGTGGGTAGGAGGGCTCTCCAAGGTCTGACGATGGTCTCTTCTTGACCTGAGTGCCGCTTACACAGATGTGGTCATTTGCAAAAGTCTGTTATGCTGTATACTCATGATCTGAGAACTTTCCTGTATGTATATTGTACTTCAAGCTAAAATGAAAATGAAAATAAGCAATGTACTAAGATACTTATACAGAGGTGCTTTTCTCAATGCTCTTTATGATATTAAAAACTGGAAATAGCCTGCATGCATTAGAGGACTGGTAAACTAACTCCTAATACATCTGTAAAACAGAGTGTTACACAGTCATTAGAAATGTTGACAAAGAAGTGTATTTATTCACTTGGAGGTGTTAAGTAAACAATATGAAATAAGTTAGAAAAGAAGGTATATTCCAAAATATTAAAAGTGATCATCTCTGGGCAGAATACTGTTATTTATAAAATTAACTAATCTGAGGAACTGGTTAGGTACAAATTCCTGAGCTCCCAACACTCAGAGATTCCCCTTCCATCTCCCCCCGCAACCCCAATCACACATACCTACTGAGGCTAATTGTGATGCACAGCCTGGTTCCAACCATTTTGGGGGCCCTTGGACCCCTCTGAGACTCTGATATAAACTGTGGACCCTCTCCTAAAGAACAAACAGGCACACCAAATCTTGGCTATAACTTCCAGGTGGGAGGGGGTCATCCACGACTCCAGTTAAGAGCCTCTAATGTAGAATGAGAGATCAATCATTTCTTCACTTTCTTCTTGTTCTTTTTTTTTTTTCCTTAGAAGACCCCCTTGCTCCCAACTCTCTAAAGGTGAGAACCTCTGCCAAGTGGCACAAGTCCTTGGGCCGCTGCCAAGGTCAGAGCGCATCCCTTCTGTGTTTTTGTTGGGACTGCTGGTGCCATCCAGAGGGGGTCCGCTGGTGGGATGTGCAAGCAGTGGGTCGGCCACACTGGTGGCCCTGAGGCCTGCTTGAGAACTTGCCTGTGCTGCCCGCCTTCTAGTCCTGCATCCTTGCTGTGACCCTTGCAGGACAGGACTTGGGGTGCAGCCTTTTCCCCCACCTCTCTGCTTCCGGTCCCGAGAAGGCAAGCTGCCTAGCTGGTGCATGAGTCTGATGAAGCAGGCCCCGAAGTTCTGATGACCTCTCTTGTAAACGTCAACACCACAAGCCCTTCCATTTATGCTGATCTGGGTCCCTACAATGAGATGGGAAACATTCCCTACAATATAAATGGGAATAGGGTCAAAGCTGTGGCTCCTGTGTTTTAAGGACCCCAAGAATATTTTATTAACAGATCTTATGAGGAGATCTCTTTTTGTGTGTCCCTCTAAAAGTCATGGACTGTTTGGGCAGTGGATGGTTCTATGGCTTCGAAGAGAAGAAAAAGGCCATCCGGAAGTGTCAGGTCCATTCGGGTGGAGAGGAGTGGGTAATACGACAAGTGGCCTCGGCCACCAGGTGGCGTCACTGGCCGGCCTGGAAGTGCAGCTCAGCCCAGGAAGCCAAATGCCTTGGGTGTTCTGTTCTTCCTTCAGGCCCAATACAGCCCCATTCCACACACAGGCCAATCCTTTCCCCAAACGGACTCACCAGACACCTGTGAACACGGGTGCTGTAGGACCACCACAGCCCTCCTCCCCTAACACCTGCGTCTGTCCCCAGCTCTGGCCAGAGCGGTGTCTTATTTCCCCGTCCCTGGTCACAGCTCCTGCCCTCCTCTTTCCTTCAGAGCCCGCTGCCAGGCAGGATGAACCAGGGCACTATGGCAGAGGGCAGGAGAGAGTTTTCTTAGCCCTGGCATAATAAAAAGAAAACCCAAACACTTTTCTTTCTTTTAATACCTAAGAGTAAAAATATAAAAAAATCCCAAACCCAACAACCCAAACGGTCCATTTGAATGTTGCTGCTGTGCCTCGTCTCAGGTCCCCTTTCCAGGGCTGTTCCAAAGAAGCAGCACCTGCTGGGCCCTGGGTCCTGGGGAGGCCCTGTGGCAGCCGGAAACCATCCTGGCCTTTATTCCGCACCTGCGACAACCAGGACCCAGCGTTTCAGAAAGGCCACCAGGACTGTTTTTTAAAAATGTGGTTGCACCTAGGAGAAGATTTCCCTGGAGGCTGAACTGAAGGTTATTTCTTGTGGAGAAACTTCATTTTATTGCCTAAAAAAAAAGAAAATGAGAACATGTCACCGGGCAGACAAAAGTGAAATCCTGCCCTTTTCTTCCCGGACGTGGTGGGGATGACTGTGGCCTCCCACGCCACCACTGGGGCCTCTCCTCACACGACCTCCCCGGTGCAAAGGGATCTTCCTCAGACGGGGGGGAGTTTTGAAAGGAAGAGTGTCTGAGCTGCCGAGGAGCGTTTGCTCCTGAAATGGTGACACGGGAAGCACGGAACGTAATGTGTCCTTGAGGAGCCACATGAGGAGAAAAGCCCCAGCAGCACGGGCGGGCAGGAGGGCCATCCCAGGAGACCATCCGTCCTGCGGAAGGCACCAGTATGGCCCACTTGCAGCTCCTCCTGTGTGCCTCATCCCCCTCGATCAAACCAAAGTCCTTATAATTCTTGTGTTTTTTGTTTTTTAATTCTTATTTATTTTTTAAGTAATCTCTACACCTAACGTGGGGCTTGAACTCACAATCCCTGAGATCAAGAGTTGCGTGTTCCACAGACCGAGCCAGCCAGGAGCCCCAACGTCCTTATAATTCTTACATTTCCACTAACTGGAAGGCTGGTCCAGGTCCTCACTGCCAAACACCCTTCTTCGGTTCCCCTCATGCTTCCTAAGCTCCGTTCCCCAAAAGACTGAAGAGTGTGGGAGAGAACCGTGAAGAAATAGAGCAGACCAGCCAGGGGCCGGTGAGGCAGGGAGGGGTCCTTTGGTTCCCTTGTCTATCCTCTGCGGCCATGTCAGAACAGGAGCTTACGAGGCCTCAGTCTAGTGAGTTTGGCGTTATTCGGCGCCTGCCCCCATCGAAGGAACCGGCCGAGACTCAGTGGACCAGAGGCTGGTGATGGGGACTGAGACTGCCGGGCCTTACCGAGTCCCTTCAGGAACTTATTGACACCACTGTGTTCTCCACTGGGGAGTGTTTCCAGGTACTCTTGGGCTCGGACCTCAAACAGACCTGTTGGCAAGAGAAATCCCAGCCATTTTAGTTCCTTCTCTCTCCCTCTTTCCTAAACATATCTATTTCCTTACGGCCATAAAAAAGAAACCTAGCTTCTGAGACAAGCTGCTCCTATAAACATGCTTTGAATCATAAGGTTTATAAGGGTTTTTATTGCCCTTATAATTGCCCGGCCTTGTGCAATAACTGTCTTTGGAAGGCTGTAAAGCTCGCTCGCACATGAAATCCTATTTTTATTCAACAAACACCTTCCAAGTGTCTATACTGTGCCAGGCACGCGGTTTCAAAGATGAACCAGACAGCCCTGGTTTTCAGGACTCCTGTAGTCTCCCTTTTCTTCCTATTCTCCCCTAAGAGGGGCGCTGGCCATGTGGTTTAGCTTCCCGGGAATCCATCTGCCAGCTGTCGGCTCAGGGAGGCCAGACAGGGCACCTCACAGCTGCCTTCACCTCTAGCCTCAGGGCGTGCGCCTCAGGCATTGTCTTCCTTTCTCACTGATCTTCCCTGGACACAGGATGCCTTCCATGCTACTTCTAAGCTTTTGTGTCTCGACTTTTCTATCAAATACTGATCTGTAAGCAGATATTCTGGTAAGCAGAGCTTCTATTTCAAGGAATCCTGTCGTTAGGAGTGTGACTCAGACTCTAATCAATTTCCTTTTGTCTCTTCAGATACCACTTGTCAGAATACCTGAAGTGGGGCCAGTCTCTGTCTTTACTTTGCAAAAAGCTCCAGGAATGTGGGGCTTTGGTTCCTATACCCAGGCTTGGCCATCACAGCACCAGAGGACATGGGCCTGGGCCAGAGGCTGTCCTGCCTGTTCACCGCACCGGCTTCTCTTCCGTGGTAAGCATCTCTCCCCCCACCAGGTCTAATTCCCATCAGTGACAGTCTTTACTAACATATTTCTAGCCTTCCGATTCCCAAAAGGAGTTAAGATGATGCAAGAAAGAGAGGGGAGTGATTTGATCCTCCCTCACATGCTCCCCCTCCCCCAGCCCTGGAAGTGTGATGGAACCCAGCCAGAGGGGACAAAAAAGGGAGGAGAGAGAGCACAGGAGGGGAACGGGCAGGCTCCATGGTGAGATGACCCACAAACTCCCCAAGCTGGGGAGTCTCTGCTCTCCTACCTCCAGGGTGGCTGGTCAGGCTGAATGTGAGGAGGCGCTCACACAAAGTGGGGGACACAGCCAGACTCTTTCCCCCTGTCCCGCCCCAGCTGGCTCCTGCCCGCTAGTGCCACACCCCGAGGAGACTGGGAGGAAAGAAGGGCAGAAGGGAGGAAAGGCCTGAGGAAAAGGAGAAGAGGGACCGATGAGAGACAGGAAAGCATGTTCTCGAGAGTTCCATCAAGTTGGAAAGATGGAACACAAGGAGAACCTCACTCCAGAACCTGGAATGTGGTTCTGGGAGAGGATGTGAGGAGGGAAAGAGACAGCCAGAGAAGACAGGCAGACACTGGGGCAGTGGGACCAGCTCCGAGGCAGCAAGACGGAACGTTCTCCACAGGAGGCCTCGCTGCTGCTCCCACCTGAGCCCCAGCCCCATGACCTTCTTCCCTGCTCCTCTGCCTCTGGGGGCTTGGGCGTCTCTAGCTGCCTTGGCCCCCAACACAGAAGGTGTCCCCTAACCTTTGGCATCCTGCCGGCGCAGCTCCCGCTCCTGGATGAAGCCCCGAAAAGTCTGGGTCTCCATGAAAACCTCCAGGAAGCGGCGGAGGCTCTTGGAGGAGACGGCTTTGCGGAAGGCCTCTCGCTGCAGGGTCCTCTCCTCGCGTTCGCCTGCCGTCAGGAACAAGGAATAGTGGCCCACGATCTCCACGAAGAAGCGGACAAAGGCTTCAGACACCACCTCATTCAAGGGGCTGGACTCAGGGCCTGAGCAAAGTGGGGAAGGGTCAGCACTGGTGAGGGCGGAGGGCTGAGGTAGAGCCTGAGACAGCCCCAAGGACTAGTGCGAATCATCATTCTCCGTGACAAAGTTTACCCAGGGTGAAGTCATTTCTTCCTCCCCTTTAATTGGGTATTTTAGGCCAAAAAATTTTCTCACGATTCATGGTTAGCATGAGATCCAGATAAAGGGGTTACACACCCAGTTTTTCTCCTGGCACGCCCCTCTGGCCAGTTTTCCTGCTTAACTCAATGTCATGTGGAAGGGTTGGTCACCTGCCCACCGGCTGCCCGACTCTAATGATGGAAGAGGGAGACGGAAGCAGCTGAGCTCTTACCATGCTTGCAGTCCGGGGGCCCTTCATCCTGGTCACTAGCCAGGTCATTCCTCTGCTCCAGAATGTGTTCCAGGGCCACCTGAAGCTTCCTGGGCAGGATGGAATCCTCGTCATCCATCTGTAAAGCAGAAAAAGCAGGTGGGCTAGTGCCCCAGTGCCTCTGGGGATGAGAGCGACATCCTGGCCCACAGGTCACACTGGATACAATGCAGGGCAATCCCGGCACAGTTTTCGGGTTAGTGGAAGAAACGTGATTTATTTTTTCATTTTTTTAAAGATTTTATTTATTTGACAGAGAGAGCAAGCACAACCAGGGAGAGTGGCAGAGGGAAAGGGAGAAGCAGGCTCCCATTGAGCAGGGAGCCCAACACTGGGCTCGATCCCAGAACCCTGGGATCATGACCTGAGCCGGAGGTAGACATTCAACTGATTGAGCCACCCAGGCACCCCAAGAAACATGATTTAGAGATAGAGATCTGAGGTTTGAATCTTGAGTCCACTTTTTTTTTTTTAAAGTTTTATTTATTTAAGTAATCTCTACACCCCACATGGAGCTCAAACTCCCAACCCTGAGATGAAGAGTCACATGCTCTTCCAACTGAACAGCAAGGCGCCCCTCTTGATTCTACTTTTTACAAGTGATATGAGCCTCAATTTCCCCACTTGTAAAATGGGGATCAATATCTACTACATTGTGAAGATTAAATGGGATATAGAAGACATCAATGAGGGGCGCCTGGGTGGCACAGTGGTTAAGCGTCTGCCTTCGGCTCAGGGCATGATCCCGGCGTTATGGGATCGAGCCCCACATCAGGCTCCTCCGCTAGGAGCCTGCTTCTTCCTCTCCCACTCCCCCTGCTTGTGTTCCCTCTCTCGCTGGCTGTCTCTATCTCTGTCGAATAAAAAAAAAAAATCTTTAGAAGACATCAATGAAGGAATGTGAAAAAGATATAAATGGAAAGATGACTGGAAAAATCAATATTGTTAAAATGTCCATATTACCCAAAACCACCTATAGATTCAGTACAATCCCTACCAAGACTGCAATGGCATTTTTTATAGAAATAGAAAAAACAATCCTAAAATTGACATGGAACCACAAAAGACACTGAGTAGCCAAAGTGATCCTGAGAAAGAACAACAAAGCTGGAGGCATCACAATTCCTGATTTCAAACTTTATTAACAAAGCTATAGTAATCAAAACAGTCTGGTAGTGGCATGAAAACAGACCCACAGACCAATGGAACAGAATCAAGAACCCAGAAACCAACCCGTGCATATGTGGTCAACTAATATTTGACAAGGGAGCTAAGAATTCGATGGGGGAAATGATGGCCTTTTCAATAAATGGTGCCAGGAAATTCATGCAAAGGCATGAAATTGGACCCTTATCTTACACCACTTACAAGAATCAGCATGAAATGGATTAAACATTTAAAGATTAAGGCCTGAAACTAAAACTACTAGAAATAAACAGGGAAAGAGCTCCCTGACATTGGTCTTGGCAATGCTTTTTGGATATGACACCAAAAGCTACAAGCAACAAGAGCAACACTAAACAAGGACTACATCACACTAGAAAGCTTCTGCACAGTGAAAGAAATGTCAGCAATAGATGTACACGTGTGCACTGCTGGTGGGAATGTGGGTTAGTGCAGCCGCTATGGAAAACAGTATGGAGGTTTCTCAAAAAATTAAAAATAGAACTACCATATGATTCAGTAATCCCACTTCTGAGTATATATCTGAAGGAAATGAAGTCAACGTCTTTTTTTTTTTTTTTTTTAGAGAAAGAGAGCACATGCATGAGCAGTGGGGAGGGGCAGAGGGAGAGGGAGATAATCTTAAGCAGGCTCCATGCCCAGCTCGGAGCCCGACTCAGGGCTTGATCTCACAACCCTGAGATCAGGACCTGAGCCGAAATCAAGATTTGGACACTCAGCCAACTGAGCCACCCAGGCGGCCCTGAAATCACTATCTTGAAGAGATACCTGCACCACCATGCTCATCACAGCACTATTCACAAAGGCCAAGACACGTAAACAACCTAAGTGTTCATTTACGGGTGAATGAATAAAGAAAATAAGATTGTGTGTGTGCGTGTGTGTGTGTGTATACATACACACAATGGAATGTATATACACATATAATGGAATATTAGTTAAAAAAAAGAAGGGAATCCTGCCTTTTGTGAAAACATGGATGGACCTTGAGGGCATTATGCTTAGTGAAATGAGTCAGAGAAAGACAAATACTGTATGTTCTCACTTACATATGAAATATAAAAAAAGCTGGATTCACAGAATTATAGTAGAATGATGGTTGCCAGGAGCTAGGGGGGTGGGGGAAATGGGTAAGTGTGGTCAAAGGGTACAAACTTCAGGTCATGAGATTAAATAGGTTCTGTGAATCTGATCCACAGCATGGTGACTATAGTTAACAAGACTCTAATGTATACTTGAAAGTTGTTAAAAGAGGGGCGCCTGGGTGTCTTACCTATAATTAACATCCTACATTTGTCTGAAACATTTGTTATAATTAATGAACTAATATTGATATGTTATCTTTACCCAAAGCCCATGGTTTATACAAATTTCTTTATGGTTTTTTTAAAGATTTTATGTATTTATTTATTAGAGAGAGAGAGTGAGAGCACTATCAGTGGGGGGGAGGAGCAGAGGGAGAAGGAGAGAGAGAATTCCAAGCAGGCTCCTCGATGAGTGCAGAGCCCGATACGGGGCTCGATCCCACAATCCTGAGATCATGACCTGAGCCAAAATCAAGAGTTGGAAGCCCAACCAACTGAGACACCCAGGTGTCCCCAGATTTCTTTAGTTTTAACCTAATGTGTTTGTCCCTCCACCCAGGATCCGATCTAGCATACCACATTATATTTAATTGTCATATCTCCTTGGGACCCTCTTCGCTGTGACAGTTTCTCAGGCTGTCCTTGTTTTCATGATCTTGGCCATCTTAGGTATACTGGTCAGAATTGTAGAATGTCCCTCCATAAGAATTTGTTTGATATTTTTCTCATGGTTAGACTGGTGCACAGGCAGAGTTTTTTGTAAGGAGACACAATCTAACATGGTGGTTACCAACTTTCTTCTGCTTCCACATTGGGCACATGTGTGGCACACACCCATGAGTGACATCTCCCATTAGATGACAGATGGAGGGGTGGAGGCACAGTGTTAGAAGCACTTAGGAAACTTTCTGGATGTGTATATAGATAGCCTAAAAATGTGTCCCTCCCTGTTCCTGTTTAGAAGGGCCATATTTGGGGGCACCTGGGTGGCACAGCGGTTAAGCATCTGCCTTCAGCTCAGGGCATGATCCTAGGGTCCTGGGATCGAGCCCTACATCAGGCTCCTCTGCTGGGAGCCTGCTTCTTCCTCTCCCATTCCCCCTGCTTGTGTTCCCTCTGTCGCTGGCTGTCTCTCTCTCTGTCAAATAAATAAATAAAATCTTAAAAAAAAGTTGTTAAAAGAGTAGGTCTCAAATGCTAGCAGCACACACACAAAAAAACGTAATTAATTATCTGAGGGGATAGAAGTGTCAACTAATCTTATTGTGATAATCATTTCACAGAATATAACATCATGTTGTACCTCGTAAACTTATATGTCAGTAATATTTCAACAAAACTGGGGGGAAAAATTAAATGCAGTACAATTACTTTGTAAAAATGCCTGGCACCTAGTGGATTCTCATAAATGTTCCCCACTGCCCCCACCCCGTAGGATAGCTAGTGCTATTCAGGGGACTCTGGTCAGGAAAGGAGGGCCCTGGGGAGGGGCAAGTAGACAGACGTAATGATTCAAAACAGAAGAAAACAAAACATTAACACAGAACTTTTCAGCAGTATGTCAACTCCAAGTTTAAAAGCAATCCAGGAGAATGCCTGGAAAACCTGTCTGTAATGATTCTTTGCAAGATCTGTTAGGACTTAGCCCTCTTTGGCAAGTGATAACAAGAAAATAAATGTGTAGGGTGCCTGGGTGGCTCAGTCTGCCTTTGGCTCTGGTCATGATCCCAGGGTCCTGCTCGGCAGGGTGTCTGCTTCTCCCTCTACCCCTTCCCCCTGCTTGCGTGCACGCACGTGCTCTCTCTCTCGCATGTTCTCTCTCTCAAATAATAAATAAAATCTTAAAAAAAAAAAAAGTAAATGTGTATTATTTTCTCTGATAATGAGAGTAGTTTATGATCAGTACAGAAAACACATGAAAGTATTAAAACAATTTAAGATCACTCATTCTCTGTCCTTTTTAGTCTTCTACCCCAAGACAGCCAGCATCCATGTTTTGGTGAGTTTTTCTTTCAATCTTTTTTAGAGGCAGGCACAGACACAGACACACACACACGCACAGACACAGACACAGACACACACACACACAGACCCTTAAACAATACAGATTTGAACTGCACAGGGCCAGTTATAGGCAGGTTTTTTTCAGTAAGTCCAGTACAGTCCTGTAAGTGTATTTCTCTTATGATTTTTGTAATAATATTTTCTTTTTCCTAGCTTAACTTATAGTAAGAATCCGGCATATAATACATATAACACACAAAATATGTGTTAATTGACTGTCATCAGTAAAGCTTTTGACCAACAGTAGGCTATTGGTAATTAAGTTGTTGGTGAGTCAAAAGTTATTATACACAGATTTTTAACTGTGCACCTCTAACCCCTGTGTTGTTTAAGGGCCAACTGTGTTTCTTTCTCTTTTTCTCTCCTTTTAATAAAAAAAAAAAAAAAAAGATCAGGACAACAGCGTATATAATCTTGTGTCCTGATTTTTTCCACTTGATGTTGTATCATGAACTTTGTTAACAGTTATTTATTTATTTTTTTAAAAAGATTTTATTTATTTGACAGAGAGACAGCCAGCGAGAGAGGGAACACAAGCAGGGGGAGTGGGAGAGGAAGAAGCAGGCTCCCAGCGGAGGAGCCTGATGTGGGGCTCGATCCCGGAACGCCAAGATCACACCCTGAGCCAAAGGCAGACACTCAACGACTGAGCCACCCAGGCGCCCCCAACAGTTATTTTTTTAAAACATTTTGAAAAAGACAAGTATCTACAGTTATAACCAATACAAAGCTTCTAATTGTTAGAAAACCATTTTGTGATAAAACACATGGAACTCAATGCTTTGCCAAACCCTTGCTCTTTGGCCCCTGCCTTCTGCCCTCCTTCCAGTCCAGCCCTGGCCAGGGATCACCCAAGCCCGCCTGCCTATTTTGCAATCCCAGGCCCACCAAAGAGCCTTTCCAGACCTGGAAAGCCATTTCCCCAACAACAGAGAGGTGAAAACAGAGCAGCAGGTTGGAAGCTGGCCCTTTTACTCACCTGTCTGAGGAACCGATTGTTGACGAGGTCGACCACAAGGACCTGCAACATGAGGAAAAGGACGATTACTGTCATCAGGGCTTCCAGGATATAGTGATAAAGACTCTTAGCCTTGCTCCTTCTTGGCATCCAGACAGGCAGCTGGGGTGGGGGGTGGAGTGGCCCATTTGTGGTTTCCTGACGTTGCCACTGTAGCCACAAATGATGAAGAGGGGAGGTCGGGGGTGGGGAAGGGCTTTCCAGAATTGCATGCTTTCAACACCACAACCGCAGGCTGGGACATGTGTATGCCACGGACTGGACTCGCTGCCCTGTTCCGAGACTGTCTGAGGCACAGCCTCTGGGACAGATTTTCAGAGCGTGGGTTACTGAGGTGGGTGGAAGATGGTGGAGGACTCCCCTTGTTTCCATTCCATTCAACTCTGCACTCCCCACTCCCAGGGCTCTCTCTCCTCCCCGCTATCCACTTGGCCTTGTCATTTCTCTTAATAGAGGAGGAGAGAAATCCAGAGGAGTGGATCCAACTGGAGAATGAATCAAGTTGCAGGTGCTGGGCTTTCATTAGTCAAAGTTTTTAGGATAAGCCCCTTTCCCTTCCCTCCTCCGAGTGGGGCTGAGACCCAGGGCCAGATGTACGGTGAGGCAAGTGAGTTGCCTAGGGCACACGGTGAGGAGAATGCTGGGCCTCTGCTTGCAGGAAGAGCATGGGCCTGCATGGCCATCATGTTTTCACCAACAGCTGGAAACACAGGCTCTAATACATTCCAGAGACCCTGCCAGGAGCTGAGGAGTTCTCTCCCTCCTTCTCAAACACGTCTGGGGGGGTGAACTGGCCATTTCAGGGATCACAGCATACCCAAACTCCTTGGGGTTCGGAAACCTATGCTCAAAGACCCGTGTGTGCTGGTGAATACCTGATGGGACTTCAGGCCTAGCTGGGCAGTCAGAGGAGCCACATCCGGGGGCTTGGGATGAATTTCAGGGACAGGCGTTCCCCTGAGGGCTCAGAAGTGAGTGGTATCATGTAGGCCCCTGAGGTTTCCTCTCCAACTGCTGGGAGCGGAGATTAATTAGAGGAAGGGACTGGGGCTAAAGACCCACCGAAATGCCAGGGAGACTTTCCCTACTTGGGGGCAAACCTGAAAACCCAGAAGTGGATCATTCAAAACATTTTGGTGGTTGTCTTTTTAACTAATGTGAAAAAGGACCTGTTTGCAGCAGCACTATCTTTGTCAGCTTTGTTATTAGTCCAAATATAAATTCCAGCTCTTGTTAGCTCTTGTGTGCTTTCTTCCTCGGTGTTGGGGAGAGGGAGGGAAGGATAGGGTAGATGGCTACTTATGGACCAAGTGTTTTAACATCTGGCTAAGTTGTAGATTGCCACCCTCAGGCCAGCGGGTTCATTTAGAGAAAACTGAATTTGCAGTCACCGAGGGTCTACTGAGGCTTGGGGGGGTGTATCTAACAGACAAAACTGCGGGGCTCCCCTTCCCCCTGATGTTGTGTGCTTGCAGTGCCTTAGCCAGCACCTCCCCTCTGCCCTCTGGCCCCCACAGGGAGGGAACAGGGACGTCCCCACGCTCACCTCTTCCAGTGGCAGCTCCCTGAGCAGTGGCAGGGAGCTGGTGAGCAGCCCGATGAGGAAGGGGGTTGGTGAGCACACGATGTCGATCATGGCGGGCGGCAGCACGGGGATGTAGGTGTGCTGCCAGGTGAAGGGGTAGATGACGGCCACCATGGCGTGGCAGCACTTGGACAGCGTGCTGCGGCGGAGGGGAGAGAAGGGGAGAAGAGGCAGATTCAGGGAAAGCTCAGGACTGGGCCAGGTCAGGCTCCCAGGGTGGGCAGCCTCCAAGGAGGAGCTGGAGAGAAATGTGGACACTCCATCCCAAAGGCATGTTGGTCAGAAAAGGCATCATGCACGTATTAGGTACAGCGTGTAACACATCCTAACACAGATTACAGCAGGCACATGGGGCCTGGGTGAGGCTTTGAGAGACACAGCTAGTAGGATGAATTTAATGCCTCAACTAATTTTTGCTAGTGTGCCTTCACATGCAATATATTCTCATAAGGTCTTGACCAAATCATTCACTTCCACTCCTTCCCCAAACCCTTCTAAATCAAAGAAAGCCTCTTTTCTCATGGATGCTCACGAATTTCTCTTATTGAAGAAGCTTTTATATTCTAAACTAGCATTCTCTTTGTTCTCTTCCACACATTCAGCCAGCGAAGCAGAACACCTAGATGCAATCGAGGGAAACAGGGTAACTCCTCTGGTATTCACGTGGCAGCAGTCAGCTCCCAGGCTCTGTTGTGTAAACATGAAACTCGTGTACAGTTACCCCTTACCCAGAATTCAAAACTTAAAAACCAACAACATTGGGAGTGTCCCTGAAAGAATCATGATCACGGTACAGCTTTTCTCGGCAAGCCCTGAGCTGCAGTGATCACTGTCCCCAGTACTCTGCGCAGAGCCGAGCTCATGCGTGGATGAACGGGGGGATTACCCGAGACTACCATCTGGAACATCGGCCCCACCATGCTGCGGACAGGGATGGCCGGCAGCCTTCCACGGTGAGCAAGAGTCAACATTCTCTTCCTCCCTGCAGTTTCTTGTTGCTGGTGAGCCTGCCAAGGGCGGACCCTCTCTGCTGTCATTCTAGTATGCTGTTTCCAAATGCCACGGGATTCGAAACTTCAGAAGCTTGTTAGAAATACATGTAATGTAAGAATAAAAGAAAAGTGAGGGCCCATGGTTTCTCCCATGAATGTACTGCATCCTCCTCAGGGCACAGGCCCTGTAACCAGCATTTCCTTTGTCAGGCAACCTTCTGAATGTCTGCCCCGGTTCTCAGCTGTGCGCTGTTAGGCATAGCTGCAAGGAAGCTGAGTTCTTGATAGACGAACGCTCCCTTACTGGATTCCCACTGATGTCAGGCACCTATACAGGTATACTTTGAAGTTCTGTGCCAGACCACCACAATCAAACAAATATCTCAATAAAGGCAGTCAAGGGAATTTTTGGTTTTCCAGTGCATATAAAAATTATGTTTATACTATACTGCATGCAAGTATGTGATAGCATTATGTCTAAAAAAATAATGTTCTGGGGCGCCTGGGTGGTTCAGTCAGTTAAGTGTCTGCCTTTGGCTCAGGTCCCAGTGTCCTGGGATCGAGTCCTGCATCGGGCTTTCTGCTCAGCAGGGAGTCTCCTTCTCCTTCTCCCTCTCCCTCTGCTTGTCCTCTCTGGCTCTCTCTGTCGAATAAATAAATAAAAATCTTTAAAAAAAAATGTATACCTTAATTAAAAAGTAGTTAACCGCTAAAAAATGCTAACCATCATCTGAGCTTTCAGTGAGTCATCATCACCAGTCACAGATGACCATAACAAATGTAGTAATAATGAAAAATATTGCGAGACATTACCAAAATGGGGCACAGACACACAAAGTCAGCAAGTGCCGGTGGAAAAACAGTGCTGATAAACTTGCTTGATGCAGCGTTGCCACAACCTTCAATTTGTAAGAAAACAAAAACAAAATACACAGTATCTGCAAAGTGCAACAGACCGAGGTCTGCCTGTAACCTCACTGTCATAAAACTTTCCGGAGCCCATTTTAATAGGATTACTTAGCTCTGGCTTCCTTAAGGAGAGAAGAGGTGAACTAAAAGATACTGGCTAGCAAGTGAAATAAGCCAGAGAAAAAAGGCAAATACTGGATGACTCCACTTACAGGTGAGGGACTTAGAATAGGCACATTCATAGAGACAGAGTAGAACAGAAGTTACCAGGGGCTGGGGGAGGGAGAACGAGGAGCTGTTACCTAGAGTGGACAGACTTTCAGTCTGAGATGATGGAAAAGTTCTGGAAATGGACAGTGCTGACAGCTGCAAACACTGTGAATGTCCTTAATGCTGCCACTGAACTGTGTACTTAAAAATGATTAAAAGAGTAAACTTTGTTATGTATATTTTATCACAATTAAAAAAAAAAAACAACCAAGAAAAAATCACTTACCTGTGAAAGGAATTCCTCTGAACCTGGGATCCCCTGAACATCCTTAAAATATATACTAGCTCCCTTTTCCATCCCACCTGCATTTGGGGGCCCCCGAAACGAACAAGAGTAATGTGGAATCTTGTTCATTTATCAGCATGAGCCTCCTGACCTTCTTGTTCCCCGTCTTTGCAAATAATCACTCTCGGAACACTCAGTGGAGCCTGAAATGCTTCTTAGGAGCACGGCACCCACATGTCACACTCTTTGGTCCTAGTCATTTCTTTCAAATGATCACCCCCAAAATAAGAAAGCCGCTACCCCAAGATTTTGTTCTTATCATAATACCCATAATTCTTTCTTCATAAGAGGGAGGTATAGAAGGTACATAACACCTTCTCTATACCTGTTGAGTAACAGCGAGACAGAATAATTGTTAGGATTTACACCAAGAAGAACAGCAATAATTCAGCGGGCAGGTTGGGGTGACGTCTGCCTTTCAAAGAATCTTCTCTCAAAGCAGAGAAACATTTTTTCTCAGGCATCCCTTTCTCTCAGATATTCAGGAATGTAAATACTATTAGCGCATTGCTTACTCTTTGTGTTTAATTTCCTTGATCACTGAATGTGTTGAATTTACTTTGTTCTAAAATTTAAAATTTTAGGACTAACCTGTGTCAGTGTGTGACTGATCTGGAAAGCTGATCTGCTCGTACTACAGTTGTAGAAAACCAGGATGTTAAAATAGAAATGAGGGAAGTTGGGTTTGGAGCAGGTTTTTTCAATCTACAGTCTGCAGCCCATCACTGGGTCCTGAAATAATTTTAGTGGGCTGTGATCAGCCTTAGGAACAACAAAAAGAACAGACAAGAGAGTGTGTCCTGCGTTTTGTTCCAGTCGTAGATAAGGATCTGTGTACCTGTGTGTGGTGTATGCGTTGGGTCTGAACGTGAACGGCATTGTTCATTAGGGCCCGCAGTAAAAAGGGTCTGAAGTCAATGATTTGGACCAGAGAACTGGAGGCTGGAGGCAGGTAGACAGTGATGGTTCAGTTGGAATTCTGGTATGTTCCATGTTTTACTGGGATGTTGGCTTTCATTCCCAAGTGACTAGAGGGACCTTAAAAGAGACGGTGAGAAAGAATTCCCTGAAGGAAGCCTCGTGTATGAAACCTGTCTCTTTGGACAGCACATTTGTTGGAAGCTCCTAAATATGCCTTGGAGGAAGAGTGGCTCCTGTGTGGGCCGCGGTGGCAAGAGCTGGCATGCGGGGCCCACTGCAGCTGTCTCTGAAGGTTTTCACTTCCGTCCGCTCGCTAATGGAGAATAAAAATGCAGTGCCCACGCTGGAGAGTTCTTTCACATTTTTTCAGAGTTGTGGTTTAAGCACTTCTGACCCCAGGGAAGTTATAGAATCACAGAATTTTAGACCTGAAGCCACCTTAGAGATGGAGTTCATCTTCTTTGGAATCTTTTTTTTTTTTTTGATAAGCTTTACACCCAACATGGGGCTTGAACTCATGACACTGAGATCAAGAGTTTTATCCTCTACCGACTGAACTGGCCAGGAGCCCCTTCTTTTGAGTTTTAAGAGCTAAAGAGACCTAGCCCGAGGCTGACTTCTGCATTCAGGGTGGGCAGTGAGGCGCCTGGAGGAGGGGAAGAGATACAAAGCGAGGAGTGGAGGCACGAAGAGGCACAGTGAGAAGCCTTTGTGGTTTTCTCAATCACTGCAGTAGAAAAATAAATGTGTTTAAGTTTTTCTTTCCAGCTCAAAGAAAAGGCCTTCTGCCCTTTTGCTTTCTTGCGGCCTCACCCCTGGAATGAGAAAGTGTCATCAGCTGCTGAGTTCTCCCCGCCACTAGAGCATCCTGTGGCTCCTAGGGGAAGCCTAAGGGGGCCTGCGGCACCGGGAGCTCCCCCCTTCAGCTGCAGAGTGTGAACCAGCCGGATGAGGAAGGCAGTTGGAACAGGTCAGGAAAAACGGTAAGCAATGCCAGTACTAGCCAGATGCATACAGTGGGTGAATAAATGTTCCGGAGAGAAAGATCAAATTCATTCCTGCCACTGGAATGCACGGAGCTAAAGGATTCAATTGATGGGGACCGATGATGACAACTCAGCTGGGTACCCTGCTGGCCACGGTAGGTAGGTGCTGCCGCTGCTCTCTCTCCTAACAAGTGGTTTTGGTTTGTTTGTTTTTAAATCGTCTGATGTGCGGCTGCAGCTGGAGCCAATGTTGCGGCACCTGGCCATCATCAGCACCTCGCTGGCAGGCGCGTACAGAGCGCGGGGTGCTCCCGACAACAGGTGGGCAGTGTTTGAGGAGTGGCTCATGTCCCTTGCTCACTAGCCCACAACAGTATGCTGAAAAAAAACCCCCCAAAAAACCAACCTCTCCCTCTTGAAACACTAGAAGGAAAGGACGAATTCTGCAAATAGTAGTTAGTGACAACTCTTCCCCCAAAATAAATGGTAGAGGAGAAGAGAAGTGTAACTTGTGTTTCTCAGTCTCTGCTCCAAGTGCTAATGAAATTTTATTCCCAGGCTCATGAAGGCTAGAGAAGCCTTCCACGGGGAGTGGAGGGGTGGGCGCTGCTAGGATGGGTGGTGTCTTAGGAATATGGAAAGAACAGGCTTTGGTTTGGGCGACGCTGAGGATGACTTTTCAAGTAAGCTCGCCACACAGTGTTATTGAGCGTCTGCTGGCTGGAGGAGAGGCGATGTTTTAGAGGAAGTCCTAGGAAGAGAGCCCTCGCAGCTGGCTCCTGTTACCGTGGGGGTGGAGGAAAGCAACACCAGCCTGCAGCTGTGATCCATTTGTTCAAAAGTAGGGGAGGGAGGTGATGCCCACGTGGGAGGCTGGCTGGGCCACAGGGCTTCAAGATGGGCACAGGGGAGAAGGGTCAGGTCCCAGAATGCTTTGCTATTTGGCGGTGCTCTGTGAGGGTTGAAGCATTAGACCAGAGCCATCAGGATGCACTGGTGTGTACTCACGTTCTCCTGGAGAAGACACTTTGGCTCTGCTTGCTACCAAGCCCCTGTCACCATATGTGGGGTTACTATGCTCAGCAACCCTCCAACTCATCTAGGAACCAGTAAGAACTGAACACAGAGCCTTCTCTAAAATGCTACCAGAAAGTAAACAATGAGTTTCCTGAGTTAGACAGACTCCCCAGGAATTTGAGGAATGATCCCATCAGCATCCGTTAGCATCCCAAGCAAAGTGTCTCTCCTAGTGTATCATTCCCAGGAACATGAGTGAAAGGCAAATTCAGTCTGGGCTGGTACCTGGAGGGCCCTAGCGGGAGATGGATGTCACCATGCACTGGCTGCCATATTTCTATGACTACTTTCAAACCCGGAAGTGATGTGTTGCCAAATTAAAAAACAAAACAAAACAAAACAAAACAAAACAAAAAACATAGACTGGGCCTCGAAAAAACTGGCTTTACTACTCCCTGTATGATCTCAGGTAGAAGCCCTGAAAGTCCTCATCTGTAAAATAAGTAAAATGGACTAGATGATTTCTAACTTCCTTCCAGCTTTAATGTTTACAAACTACAAACCTACGAGGGAGAGAACACCAGGCGCTGGAAATAGCTGGAAAGTGAAAAGAACCATGGCTTTTCATCGGGAGATAATCCTACGGCTCATTAGTGGAGACAGGACAGAAGAGCAGGGGTGATGTCCCATCGGACGGACAGACTAACAGATAAAAGTGGTGGAGGGGTTTTAAGTCCCTGCAGTAAGTGCCACAGAAAGGTGGCAGCACAAAGCAAGCACAGCCTGGGAGCATCTGACCCCCGATGGAAGAACCGGAACACATTTGCAGCCCAAGATTTTGCTAGTGATGGGTTTGATGTAGAAGACAACTGTGGTTACACTAGTCTCCAATCTTGCTCCAAATATTACCCTCTTGGTGTTCAGATGCAAAAATAGTTCATACTTAATATTTCATCAGACTGATGCCATTATGTTACTAAAGCTGTATTTTTTGTAGGCTTTTGCTGAATGAAATGTATGTATCTCTAAGACTGGCAGCCATGCTGGGGACCTCTGAAGTAGAACTCTGGCTGCCAGACCACCAAGCTGGCAGCCACCAACGCTGCAGGTGGGCCTCGGGCAAGCTCATCTGCCTAGAGAGGGCACGCTCACAAACCCTACCTTTATCGGAGATGGCAAACACTGCTGAGGACAACTGATTCTAGATAGGACGGGGGGTTCCCACTTAGGCTTACAGAAACCGATAAAGAACAACAACCAAAAGGAGCACACAAAAGGACGAAGGTTCATAGCTAGCTGGGAACTTATCTGTGCAATTATTCATGGGTCAAAGCCAAGGCGCAAACTCCAGTATTTATCAAGATTTGACCACCTTGGGACCTCTGGGTGGCTCAGTCAGTTAAGCGTCTGCCTTTGGCTCAGGTCATGATCCCAGGGTCCTGGGATCGAGCCCCACATCGCGCTCCCTGCTCAGTGGGGAGTCTGCTTCTCCCTCTCCCTGTGCTTCTCCCCCTGCTTGGTGTGTGTGTGTGTGTGTGTGTGTGTGTGTGTGTGTGTGTGAAATAAATAAATAAATATTAAAAAAAAAAAAAAAAGATTTGACCATCTAATCCTAACTTGTCATTAGCCAGTAGTCATTTGGCTTATAGTCTTCCGGCACTCCAAAAAGATAAAAAGGAAATTTCTCAAGTGTTAAAAACTTTGTCCCATCTAAAACTTTTGAACAAATCTGTTTATGTGCAGCTCTGACTTTATTATTCAGCCTGGTCTGTAGATTAGTCAAAACGTTGGGAATTGAAATTAATAAACTAAAAAACAAATGTTTATCATTGGGGAAATAAAGAAAGGGGTATAAGAAAATATTTATTTGGGTTGCTATGACAACAGAACGAACCATCACAACAACATTCTCTCTTTTCCATCTGTCAAACTTTGGCTTGACAGAGCCTTAAGAAACACTCAGTGTCCACTCCAAAGATGAAACGGAGCAAAAATGTTATTCTAAATTTGATAGATTTTTGGCTCGACTTAAAACTCTTTTATAACTCATTCAGTATTTGCCACAAGTCCCAGCTACTTCCTCTTGCAGTGGGCAGCCTCACTAGCAATGAAGAGTAAATACATTGTGTGTGTGTGTGGGGGGAGGGCGGCACGACTACAGGGCGAATGCAGGTTAATGTCCACGCCGGGATGCCACACGGCCACTCACTGAGCTCGTGGCATGTCCTGCTCTCTTGTGTTCTGTGGTCTCGCAAAGGTTGGGGGTCATCAGAAGAATGAGGAGGTTTGCTCCCGCTTCTAGCTGAATAGGCCTGGATGTGGGATCACGTGTGGCGTGTGGAGTACTGTGCCCGGTGACGAGGATGAAACCCCATGGGAGCTTATGCTGAAGGCTCTCCTCATAGACTTTCCCAGCTCAGACGACTTGCAGCCAGTCCCTGTCTCCCAAGCCCTAGGTTGTCACAGCCTGGCCAAAGAACCCTTCAATTCTCTATGGCTCTTTGCCTGTAAATCAGGCAGCATTAGGTGGAGCCACATTCCTCCTGGAAGGATACTTAGTAAGCAGAGCAGGCCGGAGAAGGGAAGGTGGCTTCTAGCTTTTTCACTCAGCAACTTTACACACATGACATTCCTCCCTCCCTCCCTCCCTTCCTTCCTTTCCTCCTTCCTTCCTCCCTCCCTCCCTCCCCTTCCTTTCTTCCCTCCCCTTCCTTTCTTCCCTTCCTTCCTTCCTTCCTTCCTTCCTTCCTTCCTTCCTTCCTTCCTTCCATTTCTTCCTCCCTCCCCCTGTTTCTTAAGATTTTATTTTTAAATAATCTCTACACCAATGTGGGGCTCGAACTTACAACTCTAAGATCAACAGTCGCATGCTCCACTGACTGAGCCAGCCAGGAGCCCCAGCTGAGTCATTTTCTTCCAGGTGAGCTAGACTTCCCTGTACTGGCTTAGTTGGCCTGTTAGGGAAGGGGTCACAACTGAGAGTCAGAGAGACCTGGCAATGAGGCCACCAGAAGTAGACAGTGTAAGCTGCAAAAGGAGGTGCGGAGGTGCCCCAACTTCTGAGCACAGTCTAGAGCAGAGGCCTGGGAATCCTGGAGAGGACCCACAACATGGTGCGTATTTAACTCTAACCCCAGTAACGTTAAGAGGGGCATTAAATGAGCATGCCCGGTTACTTGGGTGTCACACCAGCTCTGAAGTGTCAGGGATTAGAATCGCTCTCAGGGAGGCCGCAGTAGCAGGGACAGACTACCCAAGTGATTTCTACTGAACCAGATGAAGCCGGGAGAGGAGTGAGCCTATGGAGCACAGGGAGGGGTGGGGTGTTGGGGCTGACTTTCCCTCAGCAGCAAGTTCATCGAGTCACACAGCATTTGAGCCAGAGGGGTCCTACAGGCATTAGACAGTCCTCTCCCCTCATTACACAGCTAGGCACATGAGATGGTGGTCTCCTGGGATACTCTGGAAAGCACAGGACACCTGATGAGGTGGGGTCAGGAATGGGGCCCTTAGGTTCTGGGCCAGGATCAAAGGGAGGGCAAGGCACAAAGAAGCATGGTTCCAAGAGGCCCCGAGCACTCTGGCCCGCAGAGTGAGAGAATTTCAGAGCAAGGAGACTGTGGGGTTGCCTGGTCCCACCGGCCGCACTGGGCCCCAGCAGAAGGCCATAGAGAGGGAGGGCCTGGGGAGAAAAGCATGGAAGTCTTAGCTTCTTCAGTACATAATTCTAGCCTGATGCCAAGCACACAGGGGGTCTCAATGGCATGTTTTACAAAAGACTTTCCTTATATATTTCTGTAGATGGGGTCACAGACGCTGCCCTTCACCTCCACCCCCAGACCACGTGGCCTGCTCCTCCTCCTTCCTTCTCATTTTCTCTGGAGCCAGGCTGCCTGTGTCCCAGCTCTCCCACTAACCCCTGGCTTGCTTGAGCAAAGTGACTTAACCTCTGTGTGCTTCTTCGTTTCCTAATAATAGAAGCTATCTGACTGAGTTGCCAGGAGCCTGAAAGAGCACAGGTCAAACCCTTGCAAGAGCCTGGCCCAGAGGCGACATTCCAGTGTCCTTTGTGGTGGCCGTGTTGTTACTGTCATCAGGCTTGTTCACAGTGCCTTTCCTTCTTTTCCTGCCTCAGCTCTATGGGCCTGTATTTATTTATTTTTCCCTCTTTAGGTCTGCCTGGAATAGGTATTGGACGAAAAGATAATTTACTGGGCAAGAGAGAGAGCACTTCGAGCCACTTGTAGCAAGAAGAGCATGGGCTGACTGCCTTTGGGGACGTGACACGGGAGCCATCACAAGTCGCAGTGACGAGGGGCCTGGGCGCAGATGAGCCCTGGTTTCATAAATGAGGAGACCAGGGCCCACAGCTGAGGATGCTTAGGCTTCCTCCCTCCTCCGGGGAGCACCTTCGGGCCCCGCATCCTGTGTGATGAGAGATGGATATGCAATTAACTGCACCGTGGCCTGGCTCCGGACTCAGGGGAGCACCAAAGTTCTCTCTGTCCCAGCAATAGCCACAGCTGGCATTTTACCACCTCTGCCCTCTCATGGAGGTTTGCTGTTCAAAGGGAACTCTGTCTCTAAGGGCAGAATACCAGGCATCATGGAAAGTGGGGCGAGGAGAGACACTCTGAAGTCCTTGCAGTCAGACCACATCGGTGACCTGTCCCCCGAGTAAAGCTGCCCCAGAGCAGGAGGGGAGGGGCTGGGAGAACCAACCCAGATGCAGCCACGGGGCAGGGTCCATTCTCAGGGATGGAGTTCTTTCACTTTCCTTTGTCTCTTGTTAGAGCAGCTCTGGGGGAGGGGCTTCAGCCTGTCAGCCCAGAAATCTGTCAGGGCAGGAATGAGAGATGGGCAAGTCCCCTCCAGACATCATTGTCATGAGCGTTTCCAGGTGTCTTTGTACCTGAAGCCTGACCCATCCCCTCTGCTGCCCTTCAAGGATGCATCTGTCTTTGACCCTTTCTGTTCCCACCTTCTCACTCATTGTACTTTGACAGAAAAATAGATGATGCTTCGTGTTCTCCTTTGTCAGGGAGGGAAGGCTGGAGAGGGCACACTCCTTTCCAGCCATGCCCATCTTTCCAGACATTTCCTTCCCGAGTGTACTGTCTTCAACCCGGCAGCAAGCTCCTCGTGGGACTGTTTGGCCCCATCTCCAGTCTTGGGGGGGCAGCAGGTTTCCTTGGCTGGCCTTTACTTCTTGCCTCGGCCTTCCTGAGAGCCAGCACTTTCCCCTCCCCCTACAGTGGAGCCTGAGAATTCTACTTCCGGGGGACAGAGCGGGGCTTCCAGAGAATACAGACAGCTACTCCAGGAAATCCGACCCCAGTCACTGAAGGGTTATTACTCATCTTTTGCTTCCAGAGCCCCAACCTTAGAACTCTCCCGTCTGAATTCCCCAGTGCCCGGCGGGCTTGGAGAGCTGCCCGCGCCCAGCACCAGCTGCTTCCTGTGCGGACCCCAGTGCATGGGGAGTGCAAGAAGCATGACAGCAAAAGTGAAGAGCTCGCTAAAAACTGGGGTGGGAGCACACTGGGGATAGCCAAGTGGCTGCGGTCCAAGGAGGAGCATCACCAAGATGACCAGATGGGCTGGAGTGGGAGGAGAGGACTGGATTCCATTTCCTACCACGTTCCTGATGAGCTCCACATTCATACCTTCTGTCCTTTCTGTTCTTCCTTTCCTATTCTTCTTCCTCGCTTTTGTTTTCCAGATTTGGGAGTCCTATTTCCTCTCCAAACCGCAGTTCTTCGATTTTTGTGTTTTTGGCATTTCTTCTTCCCAGATGGACTCCTCGGTTGGCCTCATCTGCTTTCCCTGGTTGGCTGGCCCATCTATGGCTGGGCCCCACATTTCAGCCCTAACTGGAGTGGCGGTCACCACCCGTGCTGCTATGCCCTCAGTTTGGCAGCAAAGAAGGCTCTGATTCAGTATTTTGAAGTGATGAAAATGCCAGGAATTTTTTTTTTTTTAAGTTCAGAATTCACTCAAATCCCTGTCTGCATGGGTTTTGCAAATCACTGACGTGACCCTCAGGACATGGGGGGCATCCTACCAAGCAGTGAGCAGGTGTGTGTGATTCTGTGTCATTTATTTTAACTCTGAGAGGAAGGGCCGCCTTGGGGATCCATCTGTGCTTAGCATGGCCCTGCCGGGCTCTGTGAACCTTGGCTCCTTGCCCCACACCCTGCCTTTTCTCTGCTTAGCTGCAGTGAACTGCTTTACAGTTTCTGAAGGCGACGTGCTCGGCTTCCTGTCTCCTTGCCTTTGTCTAGATAGCTAGAGCTCCTTTAGCCTGGAATGTGCTTTCCACTTGCTCTTAGTCTCAGGACTCCGCCAGAACTGGCCTTCTCTGAGCTTGAGTGCCCTCCTAGGTGTCTAGAATGCACCGCTCTGGTAAGCCCTGCCGGCATAGTACCGGGGCTCTGCTCACTGCTCCGCACCGCCCCCCCCGCCCCGCCCTGACTGAAAACTGTGAGTACAGCTCTGCGCTTTTACCCTCGTTCCTTCAGCACACAGCAGAGCACCCAGCACACCGCGGGATGACGGAAGGCTGGCGGCTATCATGTAAGTAGCGCACAGAAGCACAGGCTTACGTGGTTTTACAGAACCGGTGTGCCTTATAAGCCTGCCATCCTCGCTGCCCACTGGTCTGCACTCTTCCCTCAGAGGTGTGTCCCCTGCAGTCGCGGGCAATCCCCTGCCCCACACGCTCCGGACAGTCCGCCACTGACTGTCATTTAGACACTTTAGTAGAAGCTGCCAAGGTTGGTACCTGAGCTTGTCTGCGATGAAGATGACCCTCCTTTCCAGAAGCAGGGAGGCAAAAACACAGAGCAGGTGGCGGACGCTGAGAGAGGAGAAGAGAGACTCGAAGTCTACGTGTTCCAGCCGGGAGTCCAGTGGGCGGCACAGTTCAATCACCTGCGGGGGAACAGGAGGAGCAGCCATGAGGAGAGGCTCTGACGTCCTCAGCAGGGGTGAGCCATTCGCAGGGGAAGAGGGAAAGAAAACGAAGAAGTCAAAAGTGATTGGGGAAGAGAAGGATCCTAGGAGACTGAGGAGCAGGCACACTGGGCAGGAACTCTGTCTCGCAGCTGAGTGTGAGGAAAGTTCAGACGGAGGTGGGGAGACAGGATGGCAGTATCAATGGCCTGTGGCCCCAGACGTTTCGAGGCTCTGCCTGCCAGGGACATATTTGGACCATCCACCTCCCTGGGACTTCCATGACTGGTGACGTCCTGTCGCTTAGAGTCCCACAGGAGACTGTATCTGCCTCACGAGGGAGAATTAACTGCTGGAATGGAGGAAGTCACAGGCTCACGCAGAAGGACCAACAACAGATCAAGCAGCACTTCCAACACTCACCTCGCCTGGAAGGCATTTCTCAATAAACCCAACCCCGTGCCAATCCCCCTTCCTTATGATGTTTCTTACAGCTTGTATGCTGAGTGGGCACATCTTCTCATCCTGTACTTGTTGAAATGTTCCCAAATTCATTTCAAGTCACTACTCATGTGTGTTTTTCTCTTTAAATAGCTCACTTCTGGGGCACCTGAGTGGCTCAATCAATTAAGTGTCTCCCTTGGCTCAGGTCATGATCCCGGGATCCTGGGATCAAGCCCTGCCGTTAGGTTCCCCGCTCGGGGTGGGGGGGAGTCTGCTTCTCCCTCTTCTTCTGCCCCCCCCCCCCGCTTATGCACACATTCTCTCTCTTTGTATCAAATAAATTAAATAGCTGACTTCTTCATAGTGAGCAGAGACTGGTGTTTTACTCTGAGCATGGCACCTGCCCGGTGTTGCCCCCATAGTGGGGCTCACTAATGTTAACATCCTTATGGCCAAGCCACCTGCATCTGGTATAGAATAGTATAGTACTCTCCAGCAACACGGAGAATGCTTCCCTCTGTTGTGGGAAACTAAGTTGTTCCTGAATACCCCAGACCTAACCTTATCCCTCCCCTGTCTCCAGAGGTGACCTGCTTTGGTTTTTGGAACTGGAGACTCAAGGCTGAATGGAATCTGCCTAGTGATATCCACAGAGCCATATAAAGGGAATGGGAAGGATAAAAATCAAGTACTGCATTAAATTCCAACCTAGCCAAGCAAAGGGACATACTTCAAAGTCCTAGACAGGTGAATAAAAAGTAGTATGTAACCTTGTCTTCCCTGAAAATAATCTGTTTTACATTATGAAGTTATACAGGAGATGGAGAACAAAAATTGTAAATAGGTTTAAATACAATCTGTGAGTGTAATGGGCTAGTAAGAGAAGCTAAGGATGTTCAATGCAGGTCCCTAACCTGAAAGGCCAATGTCATGTAAAGAAACACCAGTGCTGCCATGGCATAGCTCTAGGGGTTGCTCTCTGGGACTGAATCCTGGAATGGATGGACAGGACTCATGGTGGATTTTACGATGCCTGATGTCACATTCACTGATGTGACAGCTCACTGATGGCCAGCCCCTTGGTCTGGGCCACTCTCTCCTCTAGGAGACAACGGGAATCTGACAGCTTACCTCAGTTCCCGATCCTGGCAAGAAGTTCTTGACAACAATGGTTTTGCCCAGTGCTGGGAAAGGGGCTTCCATGACACTCCTCATGAGGGGCTGTACCAGGGCAGGAGAGATGCCTCGCCGTTTTTCCACCTCGTCCAAGATCTGCAAGGATCACAAAAGCAGCTTAGCTATCCTGAAGTCAGGGCACCAAGGTATAGCTCTGTTCTCAGTAAAGTGGGCCTGCCCCAGTGACTGAAGAATTATGGGGAAGTCCTGCTGTCCCCATCAGGCCAAACTGAAAGTGTCTTTCACCCTATATGTTATTGCCCCACGTTTCCTCTCTGTGCACCCACTCCTTTGCCATGTGCCTTTGCAGTTCTTCCCTCTAAAGTGGTAAAGTTTCTTGACCCCCTTGACTCTGGGTTTGGCCATGTAACTTACTGGGCTAATATATGCATTCTCAATGGGAGCAATACTGCCCTCAAGGGGATAAAAATTGGTTGTTGGGGGTGGTGCTGAAAAAAACTTAGATAATACAATGGTTTGTAGCTTTTTTTTTTTTTTTAAGATTTTATTTATTTATTTAACAGAGAGACAGCCAGCAAGAGAGGGAACACAGGCAGGGGGAGTGGGAGAGGAAGAAGCAGGCTTGCAGCAGAGGAGCCTGATGTGGGGCTCGATCCCAGGACCCCGGGATCACGCCCCGAGCCGAAGGCAGACGCTTAACAACTGAGCCACCCAGGCGCCCCGGTTTGTAGCCTTTTAAAGGCCCACAGTACCTAAAAAGATCTCCAGTGTATCTGTGGAGTTAAAATTTCTCTGAGGGTAGCCATTAGGGAAGTGCAAACTGAAACCACAATGAGATACCACTTCATACCAATTAGGATGGCTATAACCAAAAGATAGACAAGAGCAAGTGCTGACAAGCAAGTGGAGAAACTGGAATCTTCATGTGCTGCTGGTGGGAATGTGAAGCCCCTTTGCTAAGCAGTCTGGCACTTCCTTAAAAGGTTAAAGACAGTGCTTCCATATGACTTAGCAATTACACTTCTGGATATTTACGCAACAGAAATGAAAACATGTTCACACAAAAACTAGTACATTGGGGTGCCTGGGTGGCACAGTTAGGTGTCTGACTCTTTTTTTTTTTTAAAGATTTAATTTATTTATTTGACAGAGAGAGAGACAGCCAGCGAGAGAGGGAACACAAGCAGGGGGAGTGGGAGAGGAAGAAGCAGGCTCCCAGCAGAGGAGCCTGATGCGGGGCTCAATCCCAGAACGCTGGGATCACGCCCTGAGCCGAAGGCAGATGCTTAACGACTGAGCCACCCAGGCGCCCCAGGTGTCTGACTCTTGATTTTGGCTCAGGTCATGATCTCAGGGTTGTGAGATCAAGCCCCTTGTCGGGCTCCACAATCAGTGTAGAGTCTGCTTGAGATCTCTCCCCCTCTCCCTCTGCCCCTCCCCGCTGCGTGTGCACATTCTCTCCCTCAAATAAATAAATAAATAAATAAATAAATAAATATTTTTAAACAAACCCAAAAAGTAGTGCATTAATGTTCACAGCAGAACTATTTATAATAGTCAAAAAGGGGAAGTAACCTAAATGTCCATCAACTGATAAATGGATAAACAAAATGTGATATTCCATTATATGCCAGTATCAGCCATAAAAAGGAATGAGATACTGTTCACGCCAAAACCTGGATGAACGTTGAAATGATCAGACTAAGTCAAAGACACCAGTCACAAAAGGCCACTTAACTGTATGATTCCACTTGGATAAAATGTTCAGAATAGACAAATCCATAGAGACTGAAAGCAGATTGGCAATTACTAGGGTTGGGAAGTGACTGCTCGTGGGTATAGGCGTTGCCTGCTGGGGTGATAAAAATGTCCTATAAATGTGGTGATGATTACACAACTGTGTGGATATGCTAAAAGCCACTGAATCTTAGATTTTAAATGGGCGAATATTATGGTTTACAAACTATATCTCAATAAAACTGTTATTTTAAAAAATCTAAATGCAAGACCCTCCATAATCTAGTTGTGGATCAAAGAGTTTAAATAAAAATACCATTTATAATAATATCACATGTAGCCACCGAATGCTTGAAATGTGGCCAGTCTGAATTCAGATGTGTTGTAAATGTAAAATCCTCAGCAGATTTCAGAATACAAAATTAAGTATGTAAATTATCAATGACCATATTGATTATATGTTGAAACAATATTTTGGATATGTAGGTTAAATGAAATTAATTATTAAAATTAAAAAGATTGTAGATATGGTAGTTCCTCAAAAAATTAAACATAGAATTACCATATGATCCAGTAATTCCACACTTATGGATACAAAGCCCAAAGATTTGAAAGCAAGGACTCAGATATCTGAATGGCCATGTTCGTAGCAGCATAATTCACAATAACTAAAATGTGCAAACAACGCCAATGTCCATCTACAGATAAACAGATAAAGAAAATGTGATATATACAAATAATAGACTGCTCCTCAGCTTCAAAAAGGAAGAAAATTCTGACATATGCTCCAATATGGATGAACCTTGAGGACATAAGCCAGTCACAAAAGGATAAATTTCTGATTCCACTTCCATGAGATCCTGCAATAATCAGACTGATAGAAACAGAAAGCAGAATGGTGGCTGCCAGGGCTAGGGAAAAAAGGGAATGCAGAATTAGTGTTTAATGGGTGCAGAGTTTTGGTTCAGGTTTAAAAATTCTGGAGAGGGATGATGGTGACGGTTATGTACAATGTGAATGAACATAATGCTAATCAACTGTACACTTAAAAATGGCTAAAATAGTGGCACCTGGCTGGCTCAGTCGGGAGAGCATGCAACTCTTGATCTCGGGGTTGTGAGTTCAAGCCTCATGTTGGGTGCAGACATGGCTTAAAAACAAAATCTTTAAAAAATGGCTAAAATAGTAACTTTTGGGGCGCCTGGGTGGCTCAGTTGTTAAGCGTCTGCCTTCGGCTCAGGGCATGGTCCCGGCGTTGTGGGATCAAGCCCCGCTGGGAGCCTGCTTCTTCCTCTCCTACTCCCCCTGCTTGTGTTCCCTCTCTCTGGCTGTCTCTCTCTGTCAAATAAATAAGTAAAATCTTAAAAAAAAAAAAAAAAAAGTAACTTTTATGTTATGTTTATTTTAGCACAATAAAAAAATAATATGACAAAAAATTAAAAAGAATCTTATGGGGGTGGGGAGGCAATTCAGGGAAAAAAATCTTAAAAGGCTGGTTAGGGCTGGTAATAAAGAAAGGCCGAGGAACACTGAGGCAGAAGTGACAGTGCCCCAGTTCTAAGCCTGGGCCTTCAGAGGCCTCTCTTATGTTTCTGCTTGCCCTCTTGGCCTGTGTGTCAGCTACAAGAACTGCACTCCTGGGCCAGCTCACTGTCTGAGGAGGATGCCAGACATGTGGACTAGCTCCAACCCCAGACTGGCAGCCTACAGCGAGACCTGGCAGCCTGGGGCAGCCAACTCCCAGCGTGCCCACAACGCACGAGTGAGCTCAGTGGAGAAGAGCCAAACTGAGCCCCAGCTGACCTGCGCGTCTGTAAGAATAAATGACCAGTGCTTTAAGCCACTGGGGCTCGTTAGGCAGCATGACTGTAGTAATATTTAATGGTATAATTTTCTTCAGAGATTCTGAGAGCTGTTCTTCTTGAACAGGATTCCCCTCCCTTCTTCCTTGCCTCCCAACTTCCTCCCTTCCCTCCTCCCTTCCTTCCTTTTTTGTTTTTGCTTTTCAATGTGGGGCTTGAACTCAGAACCCTGAGATCAAGAGTCACATGCTCTACCGACTGAGTCAGCTAGGAGCCCCTGATTCCTTTCTCTGTACAATAGGACAGTTTGTCATTTTAGTCACCCTTGTCCCTCCCCTGAAAATAGTTCGGGTTTTAGAGATCAGTTTGCCAAAACTGTTTCTGGTTCTAGCCAGCATATGTGCTGTTTGGTCTCTGGCAAGTCATCACACCACACTCCCACAATATCCCCTAGTCACAAAAATGCCTTGACAGCACAGAACTGCGCATCACACAGCGTGTCAGTACGCGGACTTGCTTGTCATCCCCCATCCATGACAAGACAATGGAGCTCACATGAATTCCAAAGCCACCACTGGACACTGGGCTAACTCGGCTGTTTCACTTCTACCTTCCGTAAGCATTCTCCCAACAGCAAAGGCTGTGACACAGCCTTATTTCCACGTTTACACAACCCCCCGGGAGAGACCTGCGTGAGCAGTAATGCATTACCGTCCTTGAGCCTGTAAAAGACCAGCTTCCACGTGCAAGGCTTACCACCTCGGTGGAGTGGAGGCAGGAACACAGATATATCGATACCGTTCTTTATTTCTTTTTTTTTTTTTTAAAGATTTTATTTATTTATTCGACAGAGATAGAGACAGCCAGTGAGAGAGGGAACACAAGCAGGGGGAGTGGGAGAGGAAGAAGCAGGCTCACAGCAGAGGAGCCTGATGTGGGGCTCGATCCCACAACGCCGGGATCACGCCCTGAGCCGAAGGCAGACGCTTAACCGCTGTGCCACCCAGGCGCCCCCCGTTCTTTATTTCTAACAGACTTGCACACAAGTACAAGTTCTACCAAGGCAAGAGGTTACACTAGATCAGTGTAAGTCAGGCTTCCTCTGAGAGTGGGCAGGAGGTAGATTCGCAATGCTTTTAGAAGGGCTGCTGCACAGCAGACACAGCACTTCAACTCTCTGAAAGAAAGCTCAGACTGAAATACACGCTCAAGAAGAATTTAAAATCAATTTATGGATTAGATACTTATGCCTGGTTAATGTATGAAATGTTGGAAATGAATGTTGGTTTATACCTAATCTTTGAGATTATCAACATACACAATAGTAATTAGCTCCTCTCCACCCACCCAGAATAGTGAGGTGGATGAACCAATTCAGTATGGCAATTCCTGGGTCTCGATACATTGGCTCATCTTCCCAAAAAGAGGACCAGATTATGTTAAGATTTTGATCCATTTAGAGCACTACTACAATAGTAAACATCTCACACCACACTTATGCGTTCATCCATCCAAGTGGCCTTTTTGTCATGCAAAAGCAAATAGGACAAAAGACAATGCTTAGAAGAAAGTAAAACACAAGGAATATTCTGGGAAGATCATCTGCCCCTTCCATCCTCTGCAATTACTTTGACTCTCCCCCCAACCCCTTTCTGTGGGCCCTGACCTTCACTGGCTCTCACTGTAGGTATAATGATAAGAGAACAGCGGAGGTGATGGGGGGAGGAAGTGGGAAGGAAACCATGTTGGAATACGATTATAAAAGTACCAGGAGTCAAGGTGTTTCCCGTGTCCTCCCCGGTTCTACCTTGCCTTCCCTTCCTCCCTCCTCTGAGGCCCAAGTCCTTACCTTTGAAAAGAGGCTGAAGCATCCCAGGCGGCTCACGATGCAGTAAACTTCAGGGAGACGCTTCCCTTTGCCACCAGGCTTTTTGGAGTGAAACAAGGAAATCATGAGTGCTACCATCTCAAGGTAGAGAACCCAAACATTTTAAAGTGCCTAACATGTGCCAGATGTTTCCCCACTGCAGCTTTGAAAACCCATTAGGTAAGTAGTTACCAATACCCCATTTTATAGGTGGGGAGCACTTCTGGTTGTGTGGTATATATATTTATATTCTCCTGAAGGGACCAAATGAAGGGTGTTGTGCACACAGTAGGTGTTCAACATGGCCTATGGAACCATGAAGTAAGGAGGCTTAACTTGTTTACCCAAATCACTGTGGTCCCTCTTAAGGAGTTACCTTGAAACCAAATGTTGTTTATTATAATGATAATTCCGAATCAGAGATCATTTCTGAACATCCTTTTTGGAAACTGCCTTAAATTTTAAGCTAATTTTCCAACCAAAATGAAAATCAATCTCAAAACGTCAAATTAATTTCATCACCGAACCTTATTATCCTACTTAAAACTGTTTTAAAACTGTTAGCCATGCTTTTATTCACTAATTAATTCAACAAATATTTATTGAGTACCTACTATGTGTTGTGCATTAATCTTGGCTCGAAATTCTATCAGCTTATTTCAAGGACTCATACACTCAGTGGAAAAGGATTTGCTCCTACTAAAGATTTCCAAAAGAATGGGTCTCAAACAGACAAGCTCTACAATGGGTTAGCATGATCGTTTCACTGGAATACAATTCTGACTTCTAAGGGTGATTGTTCTGAAGTACACATTCTTGAATGATTTGCAGCATGAACAACAGAACTATCCTTCTTTGGCCCTTAGCAACCATTATGAATGTGTGCGCTGTAAGCTCTCCGGGTCCGTTTAGCAAGTTTTATTAGAAAGAACATTTGGCTTAAGGACAGAAAGGTCTTTTACTTAGCAGGGGAAATAATGGAGGATGTATTTTCTTTCTAAAAGAGACGGAGTTCTTTTTCCCTTCTTCCAGTAAGATTTCTATGAACCCCCAAATCTTCCATGCGTTTAACTCCACTGATGAACCTGTCACATTCCCTGCCTCTTCTCTTGTGGCACACGGTGAAGCCCCAGGACCCAGTGCTGCCCAGGGCTGCCCAGAGCTCTGGCAGACCAACAGTAGAGTGTTACTAACCAGCAGTCTTCGGCAGTAACCGAAACGTCTGCTCCCATCTTCTCCAGTTAAGACAAATGAGAAGGTTTCACTGCGGTTGGGGAAACAAAAGTAAATTACATAGCAAAACAAAACAAAAGACACCTGGCCGAGAGCAATCGGGACATTCTGGAAGGGGCTGTCAAAAAGGGCTGCTCCCTGTCCTGCCTGTCCATCTGTGCAGGGACTCTGTGCGCCTGTAGTTCTGGGGTGTCAGGGAGAGGGAAACCTACAGTGTCACTGCATCCTGAGAGGATGAGGCCTCATAGCATTCTATCACCTGAGCCGTCCCGTTGCCCCAGACATGCAGTCACTTACGGAGCATCTATTGTGACTACTGCCTTCTGTGAGCTCAAGGATGAGACGGCATCCGCTGCTCTCAGGATGTGACTCAGGGAAGGAGCAGCTGAACAGGGGAACAGTTCTGTGTCCCTCTAGAAACTGCTCCTGGGGCGACCCTCCCCGAGAACTGTCTCTTCAGAGCCCCCTGAGAGACTGCTAGGCCAACTTCAAAGAACACAGTGTGCCTCAAACACAGGATATGCAGCCCCCTGAGTTTGGTCAATTGCTGAAACACCTGATAAAAAAATACCGGTATGTAACAACACGGTTAAAGCAGAAACATAAAGCTGTCACAATCTGAGTTAACAGCTGGATGGGCTGCTATTAAAGAGCATGGACAAGGAAGGGAGACAGACAATGTTCCTCTAGCTTCTCCGAGACCAAGAATTACTTTTGCCCTTCACAGAGGCTTATGAACCAAACATAAGCCCAGACTGAATGGGAGGCCTGGGAATCTGCATATTTAGCAAGGTGGTTCTTATCTTCAGGGAGGTTTTAAAACATGGGTGGGGACAATCTCTAGCCTGAGGCCCATCAGGATTGCTAGCAGTAAGACCGAATTGTGGCGTTTGTCCTGACGCCCTCCCTGGTTTTTGCCTGAGCCTCTGGGGTGGGGAAGGGAGATGTCAGCACATACCTGGTAAATTGCTGGACAGGAGTCCAATCCTTGGCATCAGGGAAACAGAATTGAGGGATAGCCTTCAGCTGGTCCTCAGCCTCTCTCATGAACTTGAAAGACCTTTCCAACTGCAGGGAGAAGGGTGAGAGAAGGTTGGGGAATAAACCCCAGCATGGGAGAGAGAGGCAGATGCTTGGCAAGACCACATCTTCCACCTTCACACAGCTGAGACCACCTCCTCAACCTCAGGAAGGGTCTGCAGCTCAGTCTGCTGGGGGCTTTTTTTCCCAGGGCACTGTCAACTCTATTCTTACAGGGGAAGTCAGGAGAAAACAAACCGGTGTGTTTTAGAGAAATATTCTTGATGTCTAACATTCTGGAATATAACTTTTATTTTTTCATTTTTTTATATATTTTTTGGACTATATTTTATTTTTATTATTTTTAAAAAAGATTTTATTTACTTATTTGACACTCAGAGAGAAAGAGCGCGAGAGAGTACAAGCAGGGGGAGTGGCAGAGGCAGAGGGAGAAGCAGGCTTCCTGATGAACAGGGAGCCTGATGCGGGACTGGATCCCAGGACTCTGGGATCATGACCGGAGCCAAAGGCAGACCCTTAATCAACTGAGCCACCCAGATGCCCCTGGACTGTTAACTATGTTAATCAACAAAGAAAACGTGTCAAAGCAATCCCCTCCAAATAAGAGACTCATGAATCTGCAAGGCAGAGCCTCAAATCTGGTCTTCCAACCTGAAAGCTGCTCTTCCTCCATTCAGGCAAAGACATTTTATAACACTTCTCAGTGAATACATCCAGTTAAATTACATTATACAGTAAACTTCAAGTAATTTCAATGTCCTTGAATGTCAGAACTGAAAGGAAACTAGACATCATACAGTGTCAGAGTCTTATTTTAGAGATAAGGAAATAGCCTTGACATGTTAAGCGATTTGTCCATGGCCACACAGCTAGTGTGGAATCTAGCTAGGAATTTTGGTGGTTTGTTTTTTTGTTTTTTTACTTTTATTTATTTATTTATTTTTTTGAGAGAGAGAGAGAGCAGTGGGGAGGAGCACAGGGAGGGGGACAAACAGACTGTGCTGAGTGTGGAGCCCAAAGCAGGGCTTAATCCCACGACCCTGAGATCATGGCCTGAGCTGTAACCAAGAGTCAGACGCTCAACCGACTGCGCCACCCAGGTGCCCCTCTAGCTAGGAATCTTCGTCTTTAGTCTTAGTCTCTCTCTCTGTCTGATTTATTTGACATCATACACTGGATGAATATCCTCTTGTTAAGAAACAGAACAGGGGCTCCTGAGTAGCTCAGTCAGTTAAGCACCTGCCTTTGGCTCAGGTCATGGTCCCGGAGTCCCGGGATCGAGCCCTGCATCGGGCTCCCTGCTCAGCTGGGGAGTCTGCTTCTCCTTCTCCCTCTATTCCTCCCCTGCTTGTGCTTATGTTCTTTCTCTCTCAAATAAATAAATAAAATCTTTAAAAAAAAACAGACCAAATTCAGAAAGTCTGATTAGAGATTGTATTTAAAGCCATGTGTTTACTTCTTTGTGGATGAACAGGAGTCTGTGAGTTGCAGCGCGTTCTGCGGATCTGCTGAACAACGTGTGTGCAGCTGACAACACTGTACCATATACTTGGAAATGTTGGGAGCGTGAATTTTATGTTATGTATCTTTGTGCCATGTTAAAAAGGAAGCACTGTAGGTTCAAGTTTGGAAACAAAAAGGAATAATTAGTAATTGGCGTTTTTTGTTTGTTTGTTTTTATAAATTTGTACTTCTAAAGTGTTGGGAAGGGGCGCCTGGGTGGCTCAGTCGTTAAGCATCTGCCTTCGGCTCAGGGCGTGATCCCGGCATTCTGGGATCGAGTCCCACATCAGGCTCTTCCGCTGGGAGCCTGCTTCTTCCTCTCCCGCTGCATGTGTTCCCTCTCTCGCTGCCTGTCTCTCTCTCTGTCAAATAAATAAATAAATAAAATCTTAAAAATAAATAAATAAATAAAGTGTTGGGAAGAATTGTTGGCTTCTGTTGTTGTTATGGACCGGTTTATACTTGTTAACTTTTCTTCATAAAGAGTTAAAGAAAAACAAATTATGCTCAAGTTACCTTCAGTAATTTGATGTACCAAATATTTGAAGTGGAGTCTGAATTTCCAAAGTTAGAAAACTGTAATGTCTAACCTAACTTCTTTCTGTAACACTTTTCACCAATTTCTTATTTTGTCTCTCAGGGCTTGCCATTGACCTCCCCCTCAAACTGGCTTTGCAGACAGCTTCTGAAGTCTGCAGACCAGCAGCACTGTCGAATGCTTCCCGGAGGATCTACTGATTTATTTGACATCATGGACTGGATGAATATCCTCTTGTTAAAAAACAGAACAGGGGCGCCTGGGTGGCTCAGTCAGTTAAGCATCTGCCTTCCCCAGGACACCAAATGTCAGAGAGGGGAGGTCTCTGAAGAGAGTGTCCAAAGGAATAGAGCACTGGGCTGATTTTTTTTTTTTTCAATTTTAACACGTACTTCTAGTATGTTTCCCCTGAGGCGACAGCAAATATAATTAAAGCTGCTACTAATATTAATGGTTGAGACAACTATCAAGGAATGAAACACAGCCACCATTTATAGACTTAAAGCCAATTAGTAATTGTCCTTTAGTTTTCCTCCTTCAGAATCAGTAGTCACTGTCTTTTTTCTATATAATGATACTCTCTTCCATCCATGACCCAGAAGATTCCAACTGGTCCTGGAGCAGTTTTTGAGTTGATAATTCACTAGCTCAGGCTGTTGCATGAGCAATAATTTTGACTACCCTTAGAGAGTCTCACAGAGAAACAAATACCAGCTGGGTGTAGTTGATGGAAGGGGTCATTAATCACCACAGACAGAAGGGCCATAAACTACAAAGAATACAAAAGGAAAGAACAGGGACATTTCTCCACAGTGGAAACCATTAGCGAACTGAAGAGTAGGCCTTGTAGGGAGGCAAGTTCCAGCACTTTTTGACATGCCCATCCATTTGGATGCACCGCCCTCAGATCACATGCATGATACACACAAAGGTGTGTGTTCACACACGTGCCTACACATGCTATCATCGACATAGGAGTTATCAACCCATATGGGCAGATATGTGCTCTCATTTACAGGAAATGAGACATGGAGATGTCTTTCACAAAGACAAGCAATCATAAATGGCTGGAAAATTTCCCAGTCTCCATGAACTGTCATAAAGATGATTACATGATACCAAGCATTTTAGTGGAACATGGCAGGCATGATCTCTAGCGTACAAATATGGAGGGTAAGTCTTGGTCAAGTGACTACAGAAGTGGGGGATAGAACTCATGAGAAAGAGTTAGAAAGGAGGAGAAAGAAGAAGGAAAGGTCCTTCTGACAGACAAAGAGAGCAAAGGCAAGAAGATATAAAATAGCCTGATCTACAAAAAAGGCATGTATAGAATGATCACATAACATTCAAAATATATATCTAAAAAAATACTGGCAACAAGATACATTTCCAACAGAAAGAGACTGGTTAAACAGATTAGGGAATAATCACATAATAGAGCTTTATATAATTAAAAAAACAATGCTTTAGAATTTATATTAAATATGTTTCTAAATAATGATATGTTTACAGAACATGATACAAAAGTTTTACCAGTTTTGTCAGAAAATTACACCATAAGAAAAGTCTGGGAGAAAACATAATAAAATGCTAACATCGATGATCTCTGTGGAGTGGGATTAAAGATGACTTTTTCTTGATACATTGGTCCCCTTTCCAACAGTGACTATACAAGTTTCTGCTCAAAAGAAGTGTTTTTTTTTTAAGATTTTATTTATTTATTTGACACAGAGAGAGACAGCCAGCGAGAGAGGGAACACAAGCAGGAAGAGTGAGAGAGGAAGAAGCAGACTCCCAGAAGAGCCTGATGTGGGGCTCGATCCCAGAACGCCAGGATCACGCCCTGAGCCGAAGCAGATGCTTAACGACTAAGCCCCCAGGCGCCCCCAAAAGAAGTTTTTTTTTTTTTTTTTTTAAAGATTTTATTCATTTATTCGACAGAGATAGAGACAGCCAGCGAGAGAGGAAACACAAGCAGGGGGAGTGGGAGAGGAAGAAGCAGGCTCATAGCGGAGGAGCCTGACGTGGGGCTCCATCCGGTAACGCCGGGATCACGCCCTGAGCTGAAGGCAGACACTTAACCGCTGCGCCACCCAGGCGACCCCCCAAAAGAAGTTTTAATGTGGATGTCAAAGAGCCTGGGGACTCCAGGTTGGAAAGTATAAGCATTCAATAGTTACGGTGATTTATTCATTAATTCATGAATTAATCCTTTTGTTCCTGAAACATTGATTAAATATTGCCATGTGTACAACGCTGTGCTAGGCCCTGAGGGAAGTAAACAGGATAAAAACAGTCCTTCATGCCTTGGTGCTTGCTCCGTGTGGGCCTCAACTAAATGTGGGCATACCTATGGGGTGCCTGGGTGGCTCAGTCGGTTAAGGGTCCGACTCTTGATTTCAGCTCAGGTCACGATCTCAGGGTTGTGAGATCGAGCCTTGTGTCGGGCTCCATTCTCAGCAGAGTCTGCTTGAGATTCTCTCTCTCCCTCTGCACCCCCCTCTTTCTCTCTCTCAAATTAAAAATAAATAAATAAATAAATAAATAAATAAACAAATAAATAAAATCTTTTAGAAATAAGTAAATAAATAAATGTGGGCATACCTATAGCATTGGGGTTTTCCAGGGATCATCCCTGGAGGTTAGCTAAAGGAAGGTGAATAGAGCCAGGCAGATGAGCTGGTGCCCATGGCTTACTTCATTACAGTTTCCATCCCAAATTCCAAGGACAGGACTTGATTGCTGCACTGGACCACAATGGGCAGGACGGAAGGAATCTGGTCCAGGATAGGAGGAGACCTAGGCCTCCACAGATACTGGGATTATGCGTGGGTGGTGGCAGCGAAGGGAGGCCCCTGAGGCGACCAGGACTCCCTCCCCTCTTCCCGGCCCTGAGCACCTTCATTGTATGAACTGCTGAATTCTACCTCCTGAGCCTTTGTATGCTTATCTTTTGCCCTCCTGTCAGTGTGAGCTTCTTGAAGACAGGAAACACATTTTGCTCATCTTTGTAATGATGGGGCCAAGCAGAGAACAGCTTGGATGTAACAGGGTCTCAGTAAATTCTGGTTGGACTGAACAGAGCCTCTTTAATACTGATGTCAATGCCTAAGAATAATTTATACATTATTGGTCATGCCATTTTCGGCTTTGCTGAGGGCCATTTCATTTTAGGTGTCAGATTTCATGTATGGCAAAGCCAAATCCACAGAGCCATGAGCCATGTTAGAACAGAATAGGATTCTAGTGCACACACCCAGGGGTACACGGTGCACGTACCGATGTTCAGCAATGGGCACAAACACAATCCTCCCTGGGGAGAGTTGTGTGGCTGCTGGGAAAGAACCTTCTAGGTAGAATAGCTTGGGAAGAGATGTAGCTGGATAAGGAGACGGGGAGGATGAGGAGGACAGCACTGTCAGCACAGTCACCACAGGAAGTGAGTAAGTGTTTTTGTCCGTACTTTGAGTCTTCGAATCCCTCACCTCCTGCGACCTCCCAAACTCTCCAGTGGCAGCTTTTTTTCATTTGCTATACCCTAATGGGGTCTCACAGTCCAAGATTCTAGACACTGAGCATTCCTCAGACTCCCACACCTCCTGGAAACCATGAGTCCCAACAAGATGTGGGCACGAGTGCTACAGTCCTCCCACCCCCACAGGCTGCCGAGGCCTGGCCGGCCCTGTACCTTGAGAGGGAACTGCTGGGTGAGTTCTGGCACATACGCAGCCCCGGCCTGCTTCTTGTGCAGGGACACGACCACGAAGTACTCGAACAGCTGCCTCTGCTGGTACTCCATGAGCTCCCGGTCAAGGGATGGGTATCTGGGAGCGTGCTTCAGGCGTGATTTCACATTGACCAGGCGCTGGCTGTGAGCTGGGGAGAGAGGGAGAGTGAGCGCCTGGGCGTGACTCTCTTTCTGACATGGAACTGCACAGAGCCAAGACAGCTTGTGTGGTTCCTAGCTCAGAGGACCCCCTTCCGATCCTACAAAAGTGTTCCCATATTTAACAAAGGAACACAAAACTCTTTGTTTGGGGTCCTTGCCAAAGGGGAGGAGCAACACTGGACGGGCCACCAGGCTAATGGGGGTGCAGAAGCCTGGAACGTGGGGCTCTGCTCTGCCATGGTTTGGCTGTGTGGACTTGGGGCAGCGGCCTGAGTCATCCTTGTGTCCCTCTGTCAGATGGGGTGGGGACACTGACTCCTCCCCTCACTCACTTCCTTCATCTTTCAGTTTGTGGGATCTGACAAAATCCAGACCACAGAGCTTTGGGAGCGGGGAACTTTGTCATCATCTGCGTGACAGACCGGGCAGAGCCATGACTAACTCAGGCTGCCTTCCCTCCTGCCGCCGTTCTCGGTGATGGAAATGGGCTTCCTTCATTCTAGAGGTGGGCCAGGGAGCAGCTGGGTGTTGAGAGATGAACGAGGCAGGGCGGCTAACCAGACGCGTCCCCATCACCTCACCCAGCAGCCCTGGACTATGGCTTTCTTGGGCTTCCCCCTGGGGTCTGAGAAATTGTGGAAAACTCACGAAAGCCTAGACCAAGGTCACCAAATTTAGATCCACAGAGACCAATTATTTCAGTGACTTCCTTTGACAGATTAGGAACTAGAGGCCCTGAGATCTGAAGTGATTTCCTCCTGTTCTTTTAGCAATTTTCACAAGAGTGGGACAAGAGCCCAGATGTCTGGAACCCCAGGCCGGCAGCGCTATAGCTTACAGGCTAGAAAACACCTGTAACAGAAAGGCACGGGAACGGGGCCACTGTAGTCGTAGCCACCCTGCATCTCGGCAGCCACAGGCTCAGTGACCGAACAGGCCCCCCGTGCACCCCGTCCCCTCAGATGTGCACGCCTTGCCCTCGTGCAAGGATGCTCTGTCCCGTCGCTCACATTAAGCAGGAAGGGCCATCTCGGTAGCTCCCCAGCCCCCTGCCTGTGACCTGTACGGCAACTGGTCTTCTCACCTTTCAGCTTCTCCTCCGTGTCACTGTCAGACTCACTGTTCTCATCCGTCACTATACAGAAAAACAAACAAACAACAAACAAAAAATGGCAATAAGAAGAAAGTTGCACATGTGAGTTTTTCTAATAAGGAAACTTTCTGTATGAAGGGACAC
Source organism: Ursus americanus (assembly GCF_024610735.1). Taxonomy (NCBI): domain Eukaryota; kingdom Metazoa; phylum Chordata; class Mammalia; order Carnivora; family Ursidae; genus Ursus; species Ursus americanus. The sequence continues at coordinate 13,738,936 of NC_142129.1, read as the reverse complement.
AAATCCAAGATTTCTACTTCAGAGGGACTCTTTTCTGTCGATTTAAATGTAATAGGCAAACTAGGTCTTCGTCCAACTAAATGTATTTCCAAATTAATGTGGCTCCAGTTCAGACGGTACTTATACCCAATAATATAGCAGATACTGGCCTCCTTTTATGCATGCTAAGCAAAGAAGGCTGCTGCCAGGGTGAGCCAGAGCTTGCAGCGCTGGGCTGGCTTGACAGATGGATAGTGAAACAGGACCAGAGGACATACCACCAGGCTGAGCTCACTCCTGGCTCTTCGCTGTCCCAAGGACAACAGGAGATACTTAGAAAGCACCAACTTGTTCTCCTCTTTGGTGAGCCAACCCCAAACAACAGGGAGCCTCTTTTTTTTTTTTTTTTTTAAAGATTTTATTTATTTATTCGACAGAGATAGAGACAGCCAGCGAGAGAGGGAACACAAGCAGGGGGAGTGGGAGAGGAAGAAGCAGGCTCCCAGCGGAGGAGCCTGATGTGGGGCTCGATCCCAGAACGCCGGGATCACGCCCTGAGCCGAAGGCAGACGCTTAACCGCTGTGCCACCCAGGCGCCCCAACAGGGAGCCTCTTTTAAGAAGAATCTGTTTTCACATTGTTGGGGGAGTTGGGACGGTGGCGGGGTTCCTACCTTTTCCCGAGTTGCTCTCCGTGGACTGGGACAGCCTCTTCACACGTTTCTTTCCTCTTCGGGCCTCATAAATGGCATTGATTCGCAACACCAGCTGCCAGACACCGGGAGAAGAAAAGCCAGTGTTAGCAGCTTCCTCTCCATGTGCAGCTGGGACTCCTTTGCTGCCCATTCTCTTCTGGGACCATGGAAGGCTGGGGAAAGGAGGAGGGAGGGGCCATTTCCCACTGGTCCACTGGCATCTTTCAACTACTCTTTTCTACCAGACAGGAACATGACTTTCGAGAACACTAAAGGAGGCCGCCAGCCCCAGTGATGTATGAACGGGTGATGTCTAAATATATAATGCATGCAGCTGAGACACAGGGAGACAATTTCATTGGCTAATTGTGATGGCTGCTCCCCCTTTGATGCCACGATGTTACTGTGGTTTGGGAGCAGACTTTGCAGCACCCCCCCGTCCCCCGCCAAAAAAACACAAAAAACAAAAACAAACAAAAAAAAAACCAAGAAAAGGAAGAGACAGCAAAAATAAAAAGCCTCCCAGGCAGGGCCCCTTTTGTAGGAACCGTGCCAGAGGTGGCCTGAGCCACATTGGGCGGCAAAGGGGGCAGGGATTACCGTGGATTTCGAGTTCTAGCTTGGGGCTGCATGGTGGTGCCCTGCACCCAGCAGACCCAGCACACCCCCCTTCTTGCAGGGGAGCGCTCCTCCACACTGAGGCCCTTCATGCTCTCTCCTACTGCTCAGCAAGCAGCACTACTCAGCAGCATATTTTCCAGGCTGACTAGCAGACGCATCTGGCCACGGAAGCCCTGGGGCACTTCCCTCCAGGCTTTCCAGCACCGCCTGGGCTCCAGCTGAGGCTCGAAACCAGGACCCTGAGATCAAAAGCTACATGCTCCTCGGAGTGAGCCAGCCAGGTGCCCCTCAACGGGTGATTTTACAGGGAAGCTGTGTTTGAAAGCCGCTTTCTTTTTTGCTTTGGAAGAACTGGAGAGAGAATGTGCTATAGTAAACTGGGTGATGGGCTGTTGCCAATCCCCGTCTCTGCCCTCTGCTTCTCTGTCCCACTCCCTGAAGGAGCTCACCAGCTCCTCTTCACAAGCCAGAGCGCCGGACGGCCAGTGGAGGAAGGTGGCTCATCCCCCAGGTCTCCCTGTGGTGGGCCTGGGCTCCGGCCCTTCGGCTCTGCAGGCTAAGGCACTGCCCTGCCATATCCATGGACACCCACACACTCTGGGTCCTGACAGGTGGCCCAGCCCTGGCCTTGCCAGCTCTCTTTGTGAACTCCTCGTCCCCAACCCTGTGCTGGCTTTGCCTTGAATCTGAACGAGGTCTCTGCCTTCACCACGGAATCCCTCCCGTGTGGCAGTTATTTGTATTTGTTCTTACGAACCAGCCATTTCCTTGAGAGCTCATAGCCCCGAGCTGGCTCTCTCCTCTTTTTACACACGTCCTAACCATTGAAATAGTTAACACCAACCCCATTTCCCACGGAGGAAGACAATGCATAAATGAAATGCTAGTATTATTCACAACAGCCAGGAAGTGAAAGCATCCAAATGTCGACCAAGGGATGAATGGCTAAACCCAATGTGGTACGGACAGACAGTGGAATATTCTATTCTGTAGCCTTCAAAAGGAAGGGAATTTGGACACATGCTCCAATGTAAATGAAACTTGAGGATGTTCTGCTAAGAGAAATAAGTCAGTCACAAAAGGACAAATAGTGGATGATTCCATTTATATGAGGTACCTGGAGTGGGCAAATTCATAGAGACAGAAAGTAGAATGGCAGTTGCCAGAGGCTGGGGGGAGGGCGGAATGGGGGGAGTTAGGGCTTAACGGGTGCAGGGTTTCCGTTTGGGGAGATGAAAAGTTCTGTAGATGGATGCTGGTGGTGGTTGTGTAACAGCATAAACGTACTTAATGCTACTAAACTGTATACTTAAAAATGGTTAAAATGGTAATTTTTATGTTATATATATTTACCATAATTAAAAAATATATAAATAAACAAATGAGTTGTTAGGTCAAATTGTGGGGTTTTTTTGGGGGGGGTTAAACTTGTTCAACCTCCTCTCAGCCAATATCTAAAATTAACTAGAAAGAAGACAGCTACAATATAGTTAACATCCTTCCACTTATTAAAGTACAGTGAACACTAGAATGTAAGCTCCATGGAGGTGGGGATCTCCGTCACTTTTGTTTGCTGCTATAAGAGTACCTGTATGGGCTGGAACAGTGCCTGGCACCTGGTAGGTACTCAACAAATATTTGTTAATTGTGAATTTGTTGGAGGAATGAATACTAAGCATCTTCTATGTATAAGGGGTTTGCTAGAAGCTGTGAGGGGTAAAAAGATATATGGAACATGGCATCCGTTCTCAGGGAGTTTACAAGCTAATAGCCAGGACCAAGATGCATTCACAGCTATCATACAAGACAATTCATGAGTGCTATGTGAGTAGTATAAATGACGTGACAGAGAAAGTTCTTTTCACTTTAAATCAGGTCAGGAATAAGTGGAAGCCATATATACTCCAGTCAATAAATCTTTGTTCCTTTTTATTTAAAAAAATTTCCCCCAAGAGAAAAACTTTAAACATGCTCTCACATAATTGTACTTTAACAGGAGTTAAGTTTTATTGTTTTAAAAGTGTTCTGTACTAGGGGGTGCCTGGATGGCTCAGTCGGCTAAGTGTTGATTCTTTTTTTTTTTTTTTAAGATTTTATTTATTTTGACAGAGAGAGAGAGAGGGCACAAGCAGGGGGAGGGGCAGAGGCAGAGGGAAAAACAGACTCCCCAATGAGCAAGGAGCCCTATGTGGGACTTGATCCCAGGACCCTGGGATCACGACCTGAGCTGAAGGCTGATGCTTAACCGACTGAGCCACCCAGGTGTCCCTAAGTGTTGATTCTTGGTTTCGGCTCAGGTCATGATCTCAGGGTCGTGGGATCCAGCCCCACCTTGGGCTCACACTAAGCAGGGAGTCTGCTTGAGATTCTCCCTCTCCCTCTGCCCCTCCTCCCATGTGCTTGTGCTCACACGCTCTCTCTCTCAAACAAACAAATAAATAAAATCTTAAAAAAAAAATGAATCACGTACTTAAACTTAAGAATTGTGGTAAAGCTCTTTTAACCCAACAGCTAATTCACTTGATTATCCCTGTTTAATTTGCTAAAATGATGGTGAGGCTGGCAGTATAGATGTTAATAGCCACTTTTAATTATTCCACAATTGTAGGATTTTTTTTTTAAGATTTTATTTATTTATTTGACAGAGAGAGAGGCTGCGAGAGAGGGAACACAAGCAGGGGGAGTGGGAGAGGGAGAGGCAGGCTTCCTGCTGAGCAGGGAGCCTGATGCGGGGCTGGATCCCAGAATGCTGGGATCATGACCTGAGCCTAAGGCAGACGCTTAACGACTGAGCCACCCAGGAGTCCCACAGTTGTAGCATTTTGACATTACAGATACGTATGAATGGTGCTAGAAGAAGCAAAAGGGGAGTTAAGGGAGTGGCTAGAGATGCCACACTTTGGGGACCCCTGGAGCAGCTACCATGACAGCCAGACAGTGACTTTGGAGGGCAGTCGATGGGAGGCATGGGAATGAATCTGTGCTGAAAGAGACTGGGGTCCATGTGCTAGTGGAGCCCATTCAGCAAACATCAAGCAAACATCAGATGATCAATATGCAACCTGCTCCACACCCTGGGCCCCGGGCAGGACAAGGCCAAACCTGGAGAGCGTGAAGGGGGAGGAGCCATGGCTCCTACCCTGGCCCCTCTGTCTGCCCTTCATCAGCAAAACAAAGGAAGATGTCTTCTCTCCTGTTCCAAAGACAGCCTCCCTCCGACCAAGCTGCAGGGTAAAGCTCTTTTCTCAACCACCTGACCCTAGCAGCCCTTACTCTTCAGAATGCACTCAGATGGGCAAGGTGACTTAACTTCATTTGAATGAGAAAGTTGGGAACGGGTATGGGAGGGGTGAAATTATGGTTCAAAATACTGACTCACCAAACTGTTAGGAGGAACCAGCTTGTAAATGTCCCATGACTTTCAGGTCAATGCATCACTTTGAGAAATCTGATGAAACCTACCGATAATCTTCCCCTCTTGCCTTCATCCCCCAAAACTCTCCACAAAAAGTCTTACACAATTTTCTGGGTTTCGTGACCCCTAAATCCCATCCATCCATCCATCCATCCAACCAACCATCCATGATCTCTGAAATGAAGAATCCCTGTTCTAAAAGTTCCTGTAGGAAGTTGGTACCAAAGTGGCCACTGAAGAGGGACGAGCACAGCAGGGCTGGAACAGAGCAAGAGGGAACTGAATCAGTAGCAGACGCATTAGGATGCACATCTGCCCCTGGGCATGTTTTACCTTTGGGGCTGAAAAGAGCTGGGAAAGATGTATTTTTGACAAGTGCCGCCTCAGAGCACAGGCTCCACATGGTACCACCCCTGCAGCAGCTGTTGACCAAAGTGTGAGTCAGAGCGTGATGAATGGAGCTCTACTTTTTGAGGCCATGAAGGAGGAGGAAGTGGCCTTTTGAGACCAGGCACTGGAAACATGGTCTGGGATCACAAGTATAGGTTAGGCTGGGAGAGGAATGGCTACAGGACCACAGGACTTATTATGACAAAGGCCCAGACAAGACAGCCCAGCCTGCTGGCTCACAGTGTCTACCTGGCCTGTGATGAAGCAGGTAGAAGAGGGCCCAGTGTTCCGTTCTCTGTCCAGAGTCCTCTGTAGCCTTCCTTTGCAGGGAAGGGGGAGTGCATATCTGCACATGAAGTTTGTTGCAAGCCTTACCTTGGGTATCTTTCTCTTCTTCCTGCCATTCTGCGGGTCTCCAAGATTAAAGAAAGTGTCATCAGGGCTGCTGGGGGTGGAGGGGGGGCTGATTTTGGAAGGGGACCCATATCCATCCCGACTCAGCTTCCTGGTATCCAGCAGTTTGAAGTTCCTCCTCTCTGAATTTTGCCGGAAAAAAGCAGGTTTGGCCAATGACTGCTGGGAGGGGAAAGGAGAAAAGAAAAGAAGAGTAAATACAGAGGCCCTAACTGGGAGATAGCTGGGGGTGCCAGTGATACAGACCACGAGATCGAGACAGAAAGCTGGTCTCTCTTCCCAGGGTATGCTGAGTTTGTTTCTGATAAAGGATGCAGATCCAATCCTGTCTCTCTCTCTCTCTTTATAAAAATTTTATTTATTTATTTGAGAGAGACAGAGTGATTAAGAGAGCATGAGCAGGCTGGAGGGGCAGAGGAAGAGAGAGAAGCAGACTCCCTGCTGAGCAGGGATTCCTGACTTGGGGCTTGATCCCAGGACTCTGGGGTCATGACCCAAGCAAAAAGCAGACGCTTAACTGACTGAGCCACCCAGGCACCCCCAATCCAGTTTCTCTTTTTATTTTTTATTTTTTTTATTTATTATTATTATTTTTTAAAGATTTTATTTTATTCGACAGAGATAGAGACAGCCAGCGAGAGAGGGAACACAAGCAGGGGGAGTGGGAGAGGAAGAAGCAGGCTCCTAGCAGAAGAGCCTGATGTGGGGCTCGATCCCACAACGCCGGGATCACGCCCTGAGCCGAAGGCAGACGCTTAACTGCTGTGCCACCCAGGCGCCCCTATTTTTTATTTTTTTTAAAGATTTTATTTATTTATTTGACAGAGAAACAACTAGCGAGAGAGGGAACACAAAGAGGGGGAGTGGAAGAAGAAGAAGCAGGCTTCCCGCTGAGCAAGGAGCCCAATGCAGGGCTCGATCCCAGGACCCTTCCCTGAGCCAAAGGCAGATAGATGCTTAACAACTCAGCCACCCAGGCGCCCCTAGTTTCTCTTTTTAGACAAGTGGGAATTTACTGGCACAATCCCTTATCTGTACAAATCAGTCATCCTGAGAACCAAGACCCACTGTATTGGGAGGGAGAAGACCTAAGCCCAGCTTTGACCCTGCTGCTGATAAGCTGAGTACCTCTTGTACAAGGAGTTTCAATACCTAAGTCTCAGTGTTTTATTTCTAAAAATGAGCCACTTTAAGGTCAAAGGCAAACAGAAAACTGGTAAAAAAAAAAAAAAAGAAAAGAAAAAAAAAAGAACAGAAAAGGACCCCCAAAACCCTGCAACTTATAGAACGTATTTTTCTAATATATACTACAAATTAATGAAAAGACAAACAGGCAAAAAAATAGGAATGGAAAATTTACAGAAAAAAAAAATACAATGATGCTTAGATACAGAAAAAGATTCTCAGCTTCACTCATAAGAGAAAACTAAAACTCCATCAAAGACACATTTTTTACTCAAAGATTAGTAAAGATTGGGGCGCCTGGGTAGCGCAGTCGTTAAAGCGTCTGCCTTCGGCTCAGGGCGTGATCCCGGCGTGCCGGGATCGAGTCCCACGTCGGGCTCCTCCGCTGAGGGCCTGCTTCTTCCTCTCCCACTCCCCCTGCTGTGTTCTCTCTCTCGCTGGCTGTCTCTCTGTCACATAAAATAAATAAAATCTTTAAAAAAAAAAAAAAAAAAGATTAGTAAAGATAAATTTATTAACTCACTAGATTAGTGAAAGTGAGGGTAATAGTCCCTTTCACACTTTCACACAATGTTGGCGGGACTAGAAATTGCTACAGTTCTATGGAGGGCAATCGAGCAGTGTCAACAATCTTACAAATGCATACACCCTTTCACCCAGCAATTCCACCTGTAGGAATGGGCCCTACTGATATATACTTGTGCAAAATTACACAGCATGAGGCAAGCTATATTGTGCAAACTATATACTGTGAAATGGTTTGTAAACACAAAATCCTGGAAACAACCTAAATGTCTATCAGCAGAGGCTGGTCAAATAAATTATGGTCCATCTACACAGCGGAATATAACGCAGGTGTAAAAAAAATCTTAATGTACTGATGTAGAAGGTGCTCTCAGATGCATATTGTTAAGCATTAAAAGCAAGGAGTAAAACAGTTGGTATAACATGCTGATATCTGTGTGTGTTTTAAGGAGCTATTCTGCTGGTGTATGCATGGAATATTCTGAAGGGTACATAAGAAACTAACAGTGGTTGCGCTGGGCGAGAGGAATGAAGAGGTGAGAGAAAGATTTTTCACTGTTAACCTTTCATACTCCTTAAATTTTGAACCATATGAATATGTTAACATGGAAATAAGAAATATTAGTAACATAAAATTTAAAAACAACTTGGACTACCTGTTTCCTAAAGTTACTTCCAGGATACACGTTGTATGATTCTATAATTATAACTGCAAAGTGTCTTTTTAAAAATGAATTCATGAATTAGATGGGGAAAAGTTATATAAAGCACCTAGCAAAATACCTGAAACACAGCAGGCATTCAACATAAGTTTTTCTTGTATGACATGGACATTTTTTCATACTTTAGTATGCTAACAGCCTTTTTCTTTAGTATATTTTTTATGTTCTTTGCCTATTTATCTTTTGGGAACCCAGTGTTTTTCTTATTAACTTGGATGGGCTCTTTATACAGAATGGATATGAATTATTTGTCGGTTTTGCTAAAAGTGTGTTTTTCCCATGGTTTTTTTTTTTGGTGGGGGGGGGTCACACGAAATTTTTATCTATGAAAACCTGTTCATCTTTTCCTGTGCAACTGATTTAATCTTATCTCCTTAGCCTGGAAAATCTATTTCTTTTTAGAGGTTTAATACATAGTTAATTCCAGTTTCTTTGGGATTTTCTTAGTTTATTTTGAACCTATTTTATTCATTAATCCATCAGTAATTTATTTTATTGTATGTTAGTCTAAACTGATTTTTTCCCCAAGCTAAGTTATCCCTATTTAATAAATGAGCCTTCCTTTTGCTATGTTTACAAGGCCATATTTATTATATCTTTTTTTTTTAAGATTTTATTTATTTATTCGACAGAGATAGAGACAGCCAGCAAGAGAGGGAACACAGCAGGGGGAGTGGGAGAGGAAGAAGCAGGCTCATAGCGGAGGAGCCTGATGTGGGGCTCGATCCCACAACGCCGGGATCACGCCCTGAGCCGAAGGCAGACGCTTAACCGCTGTGCCACCCAGGCGCCCCTACATTTATTATATCTTAAACTCTTATAGAATAGTCTTATTCTGTTCCACTGATTTCTCAATTCTTGTATAGTTCCAAATAGTATATAACAGTAAGTCCAGAACGTTTTCTTTTTAAAGGTTTCTGGGAATAAAGACTCCTAGTCTTCCTAAGCGGCCTGCTCTGATGTTTGTATCGTGAGTCCACAGGGAGCAATCAATTGCTTAGCACCACAAGCCCGGAGTAGAAAAAGCCACTATGCTTTGCTCACTATGGGCATCTTAATAATTAAACCAGCACAAAAAGAAGGAAGAATGATAAGCTTTCTTAGAGACCAAATTCCATCTGCAGTGAAATCCAAGGAAACAGCCCCAATTCTTTCACTGCATTAGAATCACCTATCAAACTGTTGGGAAAAAGCAGGTATCTGTTTTCATTAGACTTTTAGGTTGTGAGAGTGTTTGTTCAAAGATCTGACCTATGAAAAGCTCTGAGAATAAAGAAAACAGAAAGATATCAAAACATGGCACACAGCTCTCTAAAGGATGTCCAGATGCCTGGGTGGCTCAGTTGGTTAAGCGGCTGCCTTCAGCTCAGGTCATGATCCCAGGGTCCTGGGATTGAGTTCCACATCGGACTCCCTGCTCACAAGGGAGCCTGCTTCTCTCTCTGCCTATGCTCCCCCTGCTTGTGCACGCGCACACTCTCTCTCTCTGACAAATAAATAAATAAAATAAAATAAAAAAATAAAGGGTGTCCAGAGACCTGGGGGGGGGGCTGGGGTTGTGTGGGCTGCATCCCTCTGTGGTGACACTGCCGGAGAATGGGGCCCTGGTGAGCCCCCCAGAGCACCCAGAATCAGCCCTCAAATGTCCAGGGAGCTTTCACGAGGGGGTGGAATTTCAGCTGCTACTTAACTGATAACAGAGGACCTACTGGGCTCTGGGGTAGAGCGTTCTCAAGTAGACAGCACAATCCGAGAAGAGGCATAGAAGTGATGAAGAGTAAATGAGACCAGAGAGAGTGCTCATGGCTCAGAGTGAGTGCAGTGAAACAGATGGAAGAGATCATACAGCAAGGAGGACACAGAATTGTCTGTGGAAGTTCTTTGAAAGTGAGGGTGTGACTCTTAGACTGAGCAGGGGGCAGCGAGCTTTTTCTTAAAGGCCAGACAGTAAATATTTTAGGCTCTGTCACAACTACTCAACTCCGCCATTGCAGTGCAAAGGCAGCCATACACAGTATGTATGTGAATGAACGTGGCCATGTTCCAGAAAAACTTTATTTACAAAACCAGTCACCCAGCAGTAGTTTGCCAAATCTGAACTATAGTATTAAAAGGAAAGATACTGTAGGACCCTAGGGATGATTATGTCAGTCTGTGGCCCAGAGAAGATTTCAGCTTTTGATCAGAAAGTCTCATATCAACACGCTCTGATGATAAGCCCATTCCCATTGTGTGTCCATGGAACAATCTCTAGGAAGGGGCCTAACTCTGCTGCAGAGGCACAGAGAGTCTCCCTAATCTTATAAATATTGGATTCATGATGGGCCCAGCAAAAGATCTGTGGTGTTCAAGAAAGAAAAGCAGACAAGAACTCTCTGTTGAAACTTCATGAGTTATTTCGGGGAATCAAGTGTGATGGGCCCTGGCCAGGGGGCTTCCTGGTGGGGAGGAGAGGGAAACTGCATGCCTCCCTAGAGAGAGCTGAGCTGGACTTGAGCCAGGGTTCACTTACCCTTCTCATCTGAGAATGGTGGCTGATGGCTTAACTCCTTCCTGTCCTCCATTGTGCTTCCCTTACTGCCTCAGGAGACAGTGATGTAAGGAGACTAAGACAGTCCTTGACACAAAATATCTCATCTCTTCCTTACCTCTCTCAACCTCATTCCTACTCTCTTTTATAGAGGTCTCCTCCAAGGACTTAGGTGTCATTCTCACAAGCATACAGATCTGTTCATATATGCCCATAGGTACACATATTTCCATATACACACAGAGAAATACATAGGAAGGCATACATGCACATTTTAACAATTGGGACATTATACTAATGTAAAGAAAGACATTACATTTAAACAATGGAATACCATGCAGGCAATAAAAATTGTTTTTAGAAAGAAATTAATGATGTGGGGAAATACTCAGGATAAATATAAAAGACGAGCAAAAGTATATACACATCATACCAAGTCTTTTTAATGTACATACACACACATACATACACATACATGTGCACATTAACAATTCATTATAGAAAAAATAAAAATCCCCAATTTTGGATGAGTTTTATATTCTTCATTACACTTTTCAGTATTAAAAAAAATTTTTTTTTAAAAGATTTTATTTATTTGAGACAGAGAGAGTGAGCACAAGAGGGGGGCTGTCAAAGGGAAACGCAGACTCCTCACTGAGCAGAGAGTCGGACATGGGGTTCGATCCTGGGACTCTGGGATCATGACCCGAGCCGAAGGCAGACACTTAACTGACTGAGCCACCCAGGTGCCCCTAAAAAAACTTCTGTGATGAGAATGTTCTGATGAGATGAAATAAGTTATTTTTAAAAAGAACACATATTGAAAAGCCTAATTCTCTATATTTACTAAATGCACATAGATAGTACTTATGTTGTAGGCACTAGACTAAGTGGTTTACAAGTATGAATTTTTTTTTTAAAGATTTTATTAGTTATTTGTCAGAGAAAGAGAGCACAAGCAGGGGGAGCGGCAGACAGAGCAGGCAGAGGGATAAGCAGACTCCCTGCTGAGCAAGGAGCTGGACGCAAGACTTGATCCCAGGACCCTGGGTTCATGACCCGGCCGAAGGTAGCCGCTTAACTGAATGAGCCACCCAGGTGTCCCTGAATTTTTTTTTAAGATTTTATTTATTTGTCAGACAGAGAGAGAAAGCACAAGCAGGGGGAGCAACAAAGGGAGAAGCAGGCTCCCTGCTCAGCATGGAGCTCAATTCCAGGATGCGGGGCTCAATTCCAGGACCCTGGGATCATGACCTGAGCCAAAGGCAGATGCTTACCCGACTGAGCCATTCAGACACCCTTCCAAGTATGAATTTGATTAATCTTCTTAAGACCCCTAAGAGGAGAGTAGTATAATTGTTCCTATTTATCAATGACAAAGCTGACATGTGTAGATGAGATCATTTGGCCAAAGTCACACAGCTAGAAAGTGGTCTAGGCAAGTTTTGAATGCAGGCAGTCAGACTCTGGAACTCGCACGTTTGACCAGATACTGCCACTCTGTAGCTATGGCTAAGTGATGTACGATTTTTTGGTGGGACATGGTGGGTAGGCTCTCCAGGCAACCAGAGAATGCTAGTTAGTGATACATTTTGTTCCCTAACGTCTTACATGTCAGTACATAAGAAAAAAAAAAAACGCCTTGGGGTGCCTGGGTGGCTCAGTCAGTTAAGTGTCCAACTCTTGATCTCAGTTCAAGTCTTGAACTCAGTATTATGAGTTCAAGCCCCACGTTGAGCTCCACTCTGGGAGTGGAACCTACTTAAAAAAAAAAAAAAGCGTGTCTTGTGTTAGCCTAGATTTCCCTAATTACAAAAATTAGTTCCTACCACATTCACTGTGCTATTCTAGGTGTGGGAATGGCGGGTAACACACAGCAAGAACAGAAAATAGCCCCTTCTCGGGAGCTTGTGCTGTGCGTTGATAAGCACTAGCATCCACCCCCAACTGCACAACTGCTCCTTTCTGTCCATCCTGCTGACCCTGACCTCTGTACTGGGACTGGGCATGATCTTATTAAACAAAAATCCCAAAAGATGTCATAGGATCTTTCAGGGGCTGATAGAGGAAGCTGCCACGGAGGGACTGCTTCCACAAGTTCTAAGGTACCAGATGCAGCCCAGATGCGGCAGACACGCCATGAATATTTGATGAGCTAAACGGAGGAAGTGGTGAAGTCAGCAGCTATCCCCCAGAACGGGGCACCAACCAGACACCCAGATGTGGGAGAGCAGAGGAATGAGCGTGGACACCGAGTCCTGCTGACGACTTGCAAAGAGCTGAAAGCAGCCTGCATGTATTGGGGACCATCCGACATGCACCCCGGGCAACCACATGGTCCCTCTGCAGGACTGCTGCATCTGGCCCTCAAGCTCTTGTTGACACGATCACCTACTGTGTTCAGCTGTTCTGGTGACAGAGGACCAGGGTTTGCTCTAGCCTGGCAGGAAGGGGAAGCAAAGGGCTGTTCAGCCCTTATTCTCTGGCATTAGGGAGGAGCATCTGGCTTGGACTGCACAGCCGCTGTGGGCAGATGTTGCTCATTGCTCCTCAGAGGCGAGCACTGCCTTCACCACACAAAGAGGAGAGCAGGGGAGAGCCAGGTGGGACGCGAAGGGGCAGACCGAGTTGTGACCGCCTTCCTTCTGTTAAGCCAAGCTTATCCACTATGGGAAATGAAGGATTTCCTGAATGTTGAAGGCATTGATAGCCAATGAAAACACATTTTAGAGGCAAGCAGGAACTGCCTGCTAATGATCTGCTGTGCTGGATGATTCTCGAGAACAGACTCCTACAGGAGGAGCAAACTCGCAGCTAACTGCCTTCGGCAAGAATGACAGGAATTGGTTTGGTTAGGTGAGATCCACCCTTCGTGATGGATTCTACCTTCAACTCTCTTCAGGAAGACTGGTGCCAGAAAGACTTCCTGTGTGACCACTGAGCACAAAAGGCATGCCTCCCGTGCAGACCCCCCACTCGCCAGCAAATGCTGTCCTCGCCTGGGGCCCAGAGAGGAACATGCCTTCTTTTCTTGGGCTGGAAATAGATCCTTGCAAGGGGATTTAAACTGATACTTGCAGCCTGGATTTGGCCTTCCTTTACTTAATTTCTTGAACAACTATACATTGTATAACAACTATTTATAGGGGACACAAAGAAACATATTACTGAGGAACTTAAGGAATTCATAATGTAGCTGGGGAGATGTTTTTAAGATACATTACACGACTTAAACCAGATTTCAAATCATCAAAGTAAGAGCTATCACAAGGTGGTATACACAATTTGGTACAAAATGAACACTTTAGCCCACAGAGTAAGAGGGGAGGAAGTTCCAGGGGCTGGAATGGCCTACAAGCTTCCTGAAGGAAGCATGATTGATCTGGGCCTTTAAGGATGAGAAGAGAAAGGCAAGAACCAAGGGTAGATGTAGAAATGACCTAGTACAGGGGTGGGCAAAATACAACCTGTGAGCCATATCTGGCCCACCATCAGTTTCTATACAGGCCATGGCCTAAGAATAGTTTTTACTTTTTTAAAAAGTTGGAGGGGCACCTGGGTGGCTCAGTTGGTTAAGCGTCTGTCTTCAGCTCAGGTCATGATCTCAGGGTCCTGGGATTGGGCCCTGTGTCCAGCTCCTGCTCAGCAGGGAGTCTGCTTGTCCCTCTCCCTCTATCCTCCACCCTCCCTCCCCGCTGCGCTCATAGTCTCTCTCTCTCTCTCTTCCTCTCTCTCTCTCTCTCAAACAAATAAACAAAATCTTTAAAACATTTTTAAATGATTAGAAAATAAGTAATACTTCATGATGTGAAAATTATATAAAATTCAAATTCTGGTGTCCGTAAATAAAGTTTTATTGATACACAGCACATTCATTTGCTTGCATATTGTCTATTGCTGCTTTGCCCTACAATGGCAGCACTGAGTAATTACAACAGAGATTCTATGTTTACTTTCTGGTCCTTTAGAGGAAATGTTTGCCAATCCTGGGCCTCTAATATCAGAGGGGCAATTAATAGGCTCTTGCTGGAGGGGAGCTTTTGTATGTAGGAAACGTAGGAGATTAGGTAGTAATGGGTGGCCAGGGATCAGTTATGAAGGATTATTTAATGTCAAGCTAAGGAATATGAATTCAATCCTGTAGGCAATGTGTTGAAATTATCATGTACATGAATATAGTTATATTATCTATATGTACATAGCACAAAATTACAAAAGGTTCAAAAGGATATTCTGTAAAAAATGTCAGTTTTCCACCTTGACCTCCAGGTACTCAGACAACTCCACAGGTGTACCCACTTACTCATTCTTAGGTTTCCGTACAGAGATAATCTTCTACATACACAAACATGTATGAGTTTGCATATATGTATTTTTTTCTATTTAAAACCCCACAAATAGTAGCATGCTATAAAAGTACTGTTTCTGCACCAGAACTTTCAGTCTTATATTTTAGACTTTGTTTTAAGTCAGGACATTCTTCTTTATAGTTGTATAATATGGGTGGACTACCTTATTTACTCAGTTTGACCCAGAAGCTAAAATATTATTTTAGGACGCTTGGTTGAGCAGAGGGGTTCCAGGAAAACTACAGGCAGAACAGCAGGCAGGCAGCTGATACACGCACCCAGGAGCCCAGCAGCGAGGGTGGCCTGGCATTCTAGCGTAATCCAGAACTCCAGGCTACTCAGGGCCATCGTGCTGGGGACCCCTCTCCTCGCACTGCTTCCCTGGGGACTCATACCTTGGAGGGTGTGTCGGGAATGGAAGAAGTGGGAGAACCAGGAAAGGTCAAGACACATTTCTTCCCCAGGCAGCGACCATGTAACTCAACGTCCTCGTAAGGGTTTTCCTTCATTGGCGGATCTGTGGTCAAAGGCAACAAGTCAGGAACTGGGAACATTAAGGAAGTTTTCCTTATCAGATATCTACCCAACATCTTGGTCTCTCCTTGTGGGGATGTCTCATGTCTTGCTATCCATTCACCCCCTTCCTCTTGGACCCTGATTTTCACTGGGTAACTTCCTGTGTCCTCACTATACACTTAGGTGTATAGAGTTAACTCCATTCTGCATTGCAGAGCTTTAGCCAACCTGAGTATCCCCAGTCCCTGCCTCAGTGTCCAGTTCAGGGAAGGGCTCCTATCTCAAGCTACGCCAATCAATGCACAGTACTCCTGGGCTATGAAGGTGAACAAGGGACCTAAACTGGTCTCGTCAGAGTCAGAGTGAACCTCAGGATCTTTGTTGGGTGCAGGACACGGGCTCTCCTTCCCAACCAGAAGTACGGATTCCAGCGAGCTGATGGCAGCCATCACGGAGATCACAAGAAAGCTGCTGAGCGTGGAGCTAACCCGAGGGATAAGAAACAAGGGAGAACAGGCCAGTTCTGGTCACATGTGCCAACAAACTCCCTTGTTATTTCAGCTGGGTCTTCTGTTCTCTGTAACTGAAAGCTTCCCTGGCAGGTACACACTGAAGTCCAGATCTCATACCCATTTCGGACTTGGGAAGCCTACTGCTTTGGCAGCAACCCACCTCCACAGCTTGGACACTATAATTCAGATCGTCTACGGTGAAATTCATAGCTCAGCTAAATACACGCCCTTCTTCTAGTCTTGTGTTTTCTCCCACCATGGAGGTTTTTTCTCCCTGGTATTGGTGATTACATGCACATATGCATGTGTGTATCTGCCCTACCTGCCCCTCGCATGTGGCCTCGTATGGGTTTCTCCTTCTTACCAGCTCCTTTCTTCCCCCACTATCTCCCTGGACTCCAACAAGCAGATGCTGGGCTGAGCTCACACCTCGGTGAAACTGTGAAGTTTCCCGCAGAGTATTTAACTCACTAAATGCAAACAAACTCTGTGAATCTGAGGTCCACTTTAGAATTTAAAAGAATTAAGGCCAACATTATGTTTTTTTAATAGCAGACATTCATTTGAGTCTGAATTTTGATGCCCTGTTACTGGCACGCTCCTACAGATTCCGGGAGAGGGTGGTGGCCTGAGTTTTCTTTCATTTGGTATCCCTACACTTTACTGAGCGTCTTGACATGAGGTACTTTACATCCCATTTTCTCCGATCCCCTACCCTACCAGGTAGCTGTCATCATCTTTATTATACAGATGAGACAACTGAAGTTCAGAGAAGTTAAGTCCCCAGCTCATTGTCACACAGCTAATATAGCAGAGCTGAGATTCAATCATGGCCACTGAGATTCCAATGTCTCCAGAGTGTCCCCCGGCATCGTGCTGCCTCCGTGGCCGTTCGTCACCAGCCCTTCCACTCCCCTGCTCCATGCTCTCACATGTCCCTCCGTGGGTCCCTCTCCCACACTCATCCTGGCTAATACACATATTTCTTCAGGACTGTGTGTGTGTGTGTGTGTGTGTGTGTGTGTGTGTGTGTGTATTTCAAGCACTCAGCCCCACCTCCTCTCCCCCCTTTCTCACAAACTCCCCACACACAGACACATGGGCCTCTTACCTAGAATGTCTTCGTAGACGTTCTCCTCTGATAAAGTGCGTGTGAGCCCCAACTTAGTCTGTGCATACCAGTCCACCCTGCTGTTCTCAGAGGAAGACTGCAGTAAGTCTTCAAACTCATAGGACTTTCTGGGAGAAAAACAAACAAGAAGTTGAATCAAATTAGGCTGGTCCAGAGATTATATACCAAACAATTTTCTCCCTGCAAACATTTCTATTACTGAAATAAACTCTTTCTTGCAAGAAGGTATGAAAATACTTAAGTAAGAGGTGTGGCTTTTACTTGAAAGAATGTTTACGGGGTTGTGCTGAGTAAAGGTAGCAAAGTATATATGTATAAAGTACAATCCCAACTTCGGAAGCAAACACATACATAGAAAAGAAGAAGGGAAGGAAGTGAATATACAGCTACTATCTCAGGACTGACAAACGGCCTGTGGCTTCTCTTCACTTTCAGTTTTCTGGACTTTTAGAATATTCTGCAATGTGTATAGAGCACACATTCATGATCGGAAAGGAGCAGCGATGGCCAGTTCAGAGTGGACCAGAGGCCTGGGCACCCCCACTTCTCTCACTCAAGTTGTTATCAGAATGAAACCCAGGGGCCAGCTGAGACACCCCAACCCACCCCGCCCCTCAGAGATCGGTACAAATGTGGCTGCTTCTCTGTCTGTGGCCGTGGCTCGCTCTCTGGCTATCACCCCTACCTACATCCACAGGGGCTATCCCTGTTCTGCTGGTGCTGATCTAATGCAAAGTCCAGTCCCTTCTCTCTCTCTCTCTCTCTCTCTCTCTCACGACACACAGACACAGCTGCTCACCTTGAGTTTCTATGATTTCTGTAGCTTCACAGAGCATTTGGGAGGCCATGAAGTAGACCATATGGTGAAACACACAGAACCTCAGCCACCTCACCAGTTCATCCCACCTCCTCTTTTTTCCCCTCTCTCCCTATCTATCTTCCTCCCAAGTAACCCACAACTCCCCCTGGGTGGGAGCAGAACAGCGCTATCCAACCAGGCTTTGAAGGCTCCTCTTCTACCTCCAGCAGACTTCTCAAGAATTTGTGTCCAACACACTTGGGCCTTCCTTGAATGGCATTTAGGTGAATGTGTAGTCTGCCCACACTCGTCAGGGCACATCCCCTGGCTGGCCATGACTTGGTCCTAGCCCTTCACTTCTGGTAGAGGACGGTCACGACCTTCCCGAGGCTTGGGAGCCACGGCTATCTCCCTTACTCTGGGCACGCGTGTCTAGCCCAGGGTCCTCCACACGCTCTGAGGTGAACTCTAGCTGACTACTGAGAAACTATCATGTCTCCATGTCTTCACCCACACTTCCAATCTCTCTGGTCCCTGGTGATTAAACAAACCTGCATACAGATCCCGGATACCCCATTCACAAGCCTTTTAACCTCAGACGAACCACTGAACTGGTTGAAACTCACTGTCCTGACTTGAAAAACAGTCATTATCTCATAGGATTGTCCAAGGAACACAAAAGAGAAGGTCTGTAAAGTCCTTGGCACCTAACAAACACGCAACAAATATTAGCTATTGCCATTACTGTTGTGGAGCTAGTAATTATTTACGTAGCAAAGTTTTATGCTGAACATTTACTGTGGGAGAGGCACTGTGCTCAGGGTTCAATGAGTAAGGAGTGACTGAAACAAGAGTCCCTGTCTCAAAGAGCCTACATGCCAGTGAGGAAGACAGACGTTCAACCAGAGCACGCACAAGTAAACAGAAGAGTCAACTGTGTTCAGCTGGGTGATGGAAAAGCACAGTGAGACTATCAAGGAGACCTCATTTTACATTGGGGATGTATCAGGGAAGGCCGCGCTGACAAAGTCACTCATGAAAGCAGAGACCTGGGGGACAGAGGAAAGACCTCAGCAAGGGGAAGAGTGTTCCAAGGAGGGGAAAGGGTTCCAAGGAGGGGAAAGGGCACCGGTGAAGATCCCGGGACCACAGGGAACCTGGTGCATTTGTGGAGGGACACACAGACATTCGGCAAGGCTGCCCTGCAGGGACAGGGTGGTGAGTGCTATGCGATGAGAGGGCAGAGCCGGGCATGGGCCGTTTGCTTCTTTCTATGCCTTGGGGGTTTCTTGCATTTTCTTTTCTTTTCTTATTTTTTTTTTAAGTAGGCTCCATGCCCAGTGGGGAGCACAACGCGGGCCCCAAACTCACAACCCTGAGACCAAGGCCTGAGCTGAGACCAATTGACTGAGCCACGCAGGCGCCCCCAGGACTTCTTGCATTTTAAATCTTTCCCTCTCGGCTAGCTTCTTTCCCTCTTTAAACCTAACACACAGGTTTCCTCTAGAAAAACTTTCATTGGAAGCAATGACCCTTGTAGTTCTGCGATTTCTTACCTTCCTTGCCAAGTTTTAAACCAGAGTGGGTTGGGGGGCCAGGCGGAGGAGGGAAGAGCTAGAGGCTGTCTATTCTTTTACCGGAGCTCACTGGTTTTTCTTCCCTTTACCTTCTCAACCTGGCGTCTGTGCGCATCCCTTTTCTGAAGCTGCTCCACTGAAGGTCACCTGTGAGTTTCCAGTAAGACCTAACCACTTCCTGCGGCCTTTCTTTACAGGACACCACTTGGTTTCTGCAGTGTCAGGGAGCGGTGCTCAAAGGGCAATCCGTGGGCCAGGACTGGTTTTCCAAGGAGATAGGTGCAGAAACTGAGAATAAGCATTTAGAAACTTTTTTAAAATTTCTTTTGTTTTTTTAAGTAATTTCTACACCCACCGTGGGGCTCGAACTCACGACCCCAAGATCAAGAGCTGCGTGCCCTACAGACTGAACCAGCCAGCTGCCCCTGTGTTTAGAAACTTTTAAAGCAATTTGACAGAATGAATTTTAAAAGACAAGAAGCTTGTATAATGTCTTTTTTCATTTCATTTCTCTGGTCATTCTTTTTCATTGTATTTAACAAAAGTACTGTCCAGCAAAGGACTGCAAACACAGGCAAACAGGTCCTCCCCTAGGGTTTGAGGAGCTGGGCGCAAGGCTGCCCGCCTGCTGCTTCCCCTCTCAGACAACTTCCTGTGCCTTCACGGGCAGCTCTCTTCCTCGTCCTCTCCCTCCTTCTGGGCTTTGGCCATGTCCTAAGGCTCTTCTTCTTTAGATTCTGAACTTCGTAACTCCACATCTGAATTCATCACCCCTTCTCTCCACCTCACCCTCGCTCCTTTATGAACTTGAACTCAGCACTTAGGGCAGGAACACAAAGAAGGGCCAAGCGTCCAGCTTCCAGCTTAGGTCCCCATGGTCTTCATGAGGCTGAAACTGTCACTCATGCCCTGGGGTGCCCGATTCACTCACAGGAGCTCCTGCTGCGAAGGAAGGGCTATCTCTCCATGATCCCCTTCTTCCTCCCCTTGAGGTGCCCAGACGGGAGAGGAAGGACTGAGCTTCAGAGCTCCAGGAGATGGGGACTGGGGAGTGGGAAGTGGGTCTGAGTTGTTTCCTCTAGGATAGGACTGTGCTGTGCTGTGTGCCCCCCCCCCAACACTCCCTAGGCGGGGATGCCATTAGCCCAGGCCGGCATTAGCCAGCAGATGCTTGGAGATGGGGGTGTGGTGGTCTGTGGCCCAGAGCAGAGTGAAGTTATTGGCCTGGAGTGGGCCACAACTCCTGGGTTTCCCTGCTGAGTTAACCAGATCATATTAGCTAGAGTCCCCAGCATGCATACTACCTAGATTTGGCAGGGAAGATGCAAACTGTTCAAAGAGACCACAGAATCATTCACTCAACATTTACTGAAAACCCACTAAGGGCTTTACTCGGATTAGCACATTCGAACTTTGCTACAACCCTGTGAAGAATTACTATAATTATACATATTTTATATGTGAGGAGATAAAGACTGAGAGAAAGGTTAAATAAGTTGCTCAAGGTCACATGGGGAGAAAGTGGTGGAGCCAGGGTCAGAACCCAGGAAGTCTGGCCGGTGAATGGTGCTCTTAACAGCATGGGCACTAAGCAGAGCATGGACTAAATCAACGCAGGAGGAAAGCTGTAGTCACAGAAAGGTTTTAATACCTTTATTTACATATTAACCTTGAGAAAAAGGAAATTTCAAAAGGCTAATGGTAACCACATCCAAATTGGCTTCTCTCCTGTTTAAATATTTCCATATTTGTTTCACATCCAGTCCATATGTTTAATAAGCACCTTCTGGGGTTTGAGCTGAGCCCACAGCTGGTGATGCAAAGGCAAGAAGTCCCTGCCTTTGGGGACCCCACAGCCTGGTGAAGGGGTGACCGCCCCTCAGTCTCAGTTTGCTTCTTGGGCCCTCAAATTATCATACGATTGTGGTACTTCTTAGTTTTGGAGATGCTGGAATGATCCAATGGGTCCACTGAAGTTTGCTGACGTGGGTTATAACTTAGGTAATATCCAAATTTCGACAACCAATGCCAATACTGTGACTTCAAGTAGTATTTTGAAGGTTATCTGTGACTCTCCCATATTTTTGTAAATTAAATACTAACTTAAGACCTCATTCCACAGTTCCATTTGAATGGGAATTTCAAAATGAATAAATCCAAAAGTAAACTCAGCCTACCACTCCCCCTCCCAGAGGAGGACCAGCTCCTCCTCCAGTGCTCCTCAGCAAAGGCTATCACCATCCGTCCAGACATTTACACCTTAAACCTGGGAGTCCTGTCCAAACCCCGTTCTCCATCAGCACCCATCTCTAACCAATTAATCAGAGTGCTACCAGCAAAGTATTCCCAGTACCCGCCACTTCCCTCAGTCCCCACTGCAGTGAAACCACAGGCTAAACCCAGTGTCTCCTGGCTCTGCCTTCCACCCCACAGCCACCCACTGGGCCCACCGGTGCCCCTCCCAGTTGGCTTTTCACAAATGCAAATCAGGTTGGGATTCTCCCCTTCTGAAAAATTTTGAAATGTTTCCCATTCCTCTAAGTGGTAGGCCCAAATCCCTGCCTGGTCTCTGGGACTCTTTCAGCACAGGCTGCAGAAGACCTGTGGGCCTCAGCTCACACCCTTCCTGACCCCTGTGGCCACACTCCTGCCTTCACGGCCTCTGGCACGCTCAAGTTTTTCTTGTTCCGGGACCTTCATCTGTTTCTCACCTGAACACCCATCTCCTACCTTCCTCCTTGCCTGGGAACCCCAGGCCTCAGTCTTAGGGCCACTTCCTCCCCAGTCTGGCCCTGTTTTCATGACAGGCGAGATACGCCTACTGAACATTCCCACAGCACCATGGGCTTCCTGCGGCACTGAGTGCGGTTATAGTCATAACTGCAGACCTGTGTGCTTCTAACTATCACTAGTCCGTAAGATCCATGAGGCCAGGGTCTCAATCTATTCTGTTCATTGCTATATGCTAATATCACAGAGGTGCATGATAAATATTTGTTGGTTGAATAAATGAATATTTTATTTATTTATTTTAAAAGACTTTATTTTAAAATTTTTTAAAAAACATTTCATTTACTTATTTGACAGAGAGAGAGACAGCGAAAGAGGGAACACAAGCAAGGGGAGTGTGAGAGGGAGAAGCAGGCTTCCTGCTGAGCAGGGAGCCTGATGGGGGGGCTCAATCCCAGGACCTTAGGATAACGACCTGAGCTGAAGGCAAACACTTAACAGCTGAGCCACCCAGGCGCCCCAAAGACTTTATTTATTTATTGACAGAGAGAGAGTGTACAAGCAGGGGGGCAGCAGGAGGAAGGAGAAGCAGGCCTCCGCTGAGCAAAGAGCCCGACGTGGGGCCCGATTCCAGGACCCTGGGATCATGACCCCAGCCGAAGACAGACACACTTAACCGACTGAGCCACGCAGGCACCCCATGAATGAATATTTAAAAGCTGGTTTTAATGGCCTAATTTACTGCTCATAATTTATCTCTCCTTTGGGAAAAAAAAATAAGGCAGCTGTATTCTTGGAGCTAATTTTTAGTCAATTGTTTTGAACACATTTTCCCCAGGATTATTTTCAGCTACAACTTAAATGAGCTTGGAGAGCCTGGGACCTAGCCATCAATTAAAACACCACTCAAATGGCCTAGAAACTGTAAAAACCATGCTCTGATTCCCTTATCCACCTTGAGCTGCCACACACTCTCTTCTTACCTCCATCCCCAGCGACCACACACAGCTCTTTCCCATGTCCCACCACACCCTCAGGAAGGGCATTCGTGCCACCAGGTGATCAGAATAGGGGGCTAAGTGGGAGAATGCTTATGTTAGCTCAGCCCGCACTCTTATTGGTGACCCCCTCCATGGATTGCTACTGCTACTCACGTTGGGTTTCTGCTTATCTCTATCCTGAATCCAAAACAGAAACTTCAGAAGAAAAACCATCCCTATCCAACATATGTCTAACATCCAACCATTTCCATTTCCAATGGGAAATAAGACATGACCGTCACTGCTCCAATGTAGAATGACAACCGTCCTCTATCCTCATCTCTTTGTTTTCTAATGCAACCACCATTAAAATAATTTACAGAATCAATCTTCTCCAATGCTTTCAAAGTAACTTTTGCTCTAAGTCTCAAATTAATCAAACAATTTACCCCTTTGAAGATTTTAAACACCCAGGTTTTTTTTTTTAAAGATTTATTCATTTAAGAGACAGAGAGAAAGCACTGCACTCATGAGTGTGTGCACGTGAGTGGGGGGAGGGGCAGAGGTCGAGGGAGAGAGACTCTCAAGCAGACTCCCTGCTGAGCGCGGAGCCCAATACAGGGCTTGATCCCATGACCCTGAGATCACGACCTGAGCCAAAACCAAGAGTGGGACACTTAACCAACTAGGCCACCCAGGAGCCCCTAAACATTCAGTATTTTTTGTTTTGTTTTGTTTTTGAAGATTTTATTTATTTTTTTGACAGAGACAGAGAGCAGAAGCAGGGGGAGTGGCAGAGGGAGAGGGAGAAAAGCAGGCTCCCAGCTGAGCAGGGAGCCCGACATGGGGCTCAATCCCAGGAACCCTGGGATCATGACCTGAGCTGAAGGCAGACGGTTAACGAACTGAGCCACCCTGGCGCCCCTAAACACTCAGTTTTTAGACATGGCAGTTAGAATTGTTTCATGGATGTCATGAGTTGACTGGGACAGACTCATAATGACAGGGACAGACCACAGCATGGCTGGTAAGCTAACTTAGCCACTAACTGGGTAATAGCTGAGGGTTGCTGTCCAGCCAGACGACTCTGGGGATCCCAGTCAGTCCTACAGAAGATGGAAATTATTGAATCAGTAACAGCAGGCATGTGATTTGGCAGCCATATAATGACCAAGGTTTCACATCCTCCAAAAGTTCTGCAAGTCATATGCTACGGTGCCAAGGAAAGGCTGAATCTATACAATGCCAAAATAATTAGTTGAAAAGCTGAAATTTTGGTCAACATTGTTATTTGATTTCATAAAGATCTAAAAATTCCATCATAGGATCAAATTAAACTAAAATTTAAAAAATCTGCATTCCAGTTCAAACATTTGGGGAACAGATACATGTGAATTCAGGAGGCTGCTGGCACTTACAAAACAGTAACTTTCCTTGTTAAATGTTGGCTCTAAGGCATTCCTGCCAGAGCTATTCAACGCGTGCCACAGAACATACACAGCCAAGTGAGTGCTGCTGTAGGGATCTTATCTCTGGAATTTCCTGACATTTAAGGGTTTCTCATTTCCCATTTTAGGACTGAAGGCACAAGTCCTTGCATTTAATTTCCTGGGGCTTTAGAGAAATGAAGAAAGGAGAAAGGGATGAAAGGAGGAAGGGGAGAGAACACAGAACAGAGAAAAAAGGGGGAAGAACAAAAAGAAAGAAGACATTTTCTCAAACTGAGAATCTGAGTCCAGTGGTTTGGCTTCTGCAGAAGGGGACTCATCAGCCTATGAAAATAAGCCGAATGCGTTCTCTGAAGTGCGCAGCCTGGCCATGTAATTCTAAACCCTCCCAACCTCAAAATCCTTAATCATTTCTTTCTTCAGCCCTGGTTTGGCTCTCCCGCCTCAGAGAGGGCGGTAAGTCTGCCAACTTCTGAGTTGAGCCTCTTCTTTTTGTTAAGAGATAGGACCACAATAAAAAGTACACTTTATTTTTTTAAAGTAGAAAATGAACATCGTGCCCTAATCACCCCCATTGTACTATTTTAAACAAAAGGAAAAATCCAAAGCCAAAATTCTTAAAACACAGCTGATGCAACCATATTCAAACTGGCCAAGAAAAATTTCATCTTTGGACTGAAACTAAGTAACTTTAGCTGGTTTTAAAGAGAATGCTGGAAGGCTGCAAAGAGCAGATGGTAGCTACAAGAGAAAAGATAATGGGAATAACTGTTCACCAGGTTGATCTGTCTGCCCAATGATGACCAGAGGAAAGACTTGGATTTCCCAGAAGCAACCTGCCCCTGAGAGAGGGGGCCTTCCTGGAGGAATAGCCCAGAAAGGGCATGGAAGAGCTGTTGTCATGACACAGTTGGGGTCAAGAGCAGAAAGGTCATCCACTACTTAGGTACCTGGGCTTTGCCACCAGTTTCGGAAAGGATTTAGAACTAGAGATGGATACAAGCTTTCTCAGAATATAAACAAGGAAGAATCCTAAGGTTTTTTTTTTCTTCCTAAGATTTTATTTACTTATTTGAGAGAGAGCATGAGAGAGAAAGAGAGAGTGAATGATTGGGGGGGGGAGGCAGAAGGAGAGGGAGAAGCAGACTCCCCACTGAGCAGGGAGCCCGATATGGCACTTGATCCCAGGACCCTGGGATGATGACCTGAGCCAAAGACAGATGCTTAACCAAGTGAGCCACCCAGGCACCCCAAGAATCTTAAGTTCTTCCATAGATCCTACATACCACTGATATCCAAACCTGGTAAAGATAGTACAATAAAAGCCAGGTAAAGACCAGTCCCATTTATGAAATACTGACACAAAAATCTTAAATAAAATATTAGCAAACAGAATTCCGCAGTATATTGGGAGTAACAAACCAGGAACAAATGGGAGCTCATTCCCAAAATGTAAGAATGGGTTAATATTAGGATATAAAATCATTATTCATAGGTCAAAGGACAGGAACCATATGATCATATAAAGCTACTGAAAAGTAACTTGACAAATTCTAACATTCAATCCTGATTTTTAAAACTCTTAGTAAAAGGGGTACCTGGGTGGCTCAGCCGGTTGAGCGTCTGCCTTTGGTTCAGGTCATAATCCCAGGGTCCTGGGATCGAGCCCAGCATCGGGATCCCTGCTCCGCAGACAGCCTGCTTCTCCCTCCCCTCTGCCTGCCACTCCCCCCTGCCTATGCGCTCTCTGTGTCAAATAAATAAAATCTTTTTTTTTTTAAGATTTTATTTATTTATTTGACAGAGAGAGAGACAGCCAGCTAGAGAGGGAACGCAGGCAGGGGGAATGAGAGAGGAAGAAGCAGGCTCCCAGCAGAGGAGCCTGATGTGGGGCTTGATCCCAGGACTCTGGGATCATGCCCTGAGCCGAAGGCAGATGCCCAACGACTGAGCCACCCAGGCACCCCAAATAAATAAAATCTTTAAAATACAAAAAACTCTGGGTAAAAAAAAGAAGTATGGGGTGCCTGGGTGGCAAAGTCAATTGAGCATCCCACTCTTGCTTTCAGCTGATCTCAGGGTCGTGAGATGGAGCTCCGTGTCAGGCTCCGTGCTGGGTGTGGAGCCTGCCTAGGATTCCCCCTCTCCCTCTGTCCCTCCCCCTTCCCCCCTACCCACTCAAGTGCTCTCTCTCTGTCTTTCTAAAAAAGAAAAAAAAATTTTTTTAATAATAAGGGGTGCCTGGTGGCTCAGTCAGCTAAGCGTTTGCCTTGGCTGGGGTCATGATCCCAGGGTTCTGGGATCAAGCCTTGCATCAGGCTCCTTGCTTGGTGGGGAGCCTGCTTCTCCCTCTCCCTCTGCCTGCTGCTCCCCCTGCTTGTGCTCGCTCTCTCGTGCACGCTCTCTCTCTCTGTCAAATAAATAAATAAAATCTTTAAAAAAATAAAAAAGGAAGGTGAAAAAAAGTGGTAATGTTGAAAGATCTCCAGGATATCTTAAGTAAAAAACAGTATATATAGCATGATTTCTTTTTTTAAAAGGACATAATTTCTTTCTTTCTATCTATCTATCTACCTACCTACCTACCTACCTACCTACCTGTCTGGAATACGCAAACATTTTCCCTTGGAAGAGAATATAAGACATTATGTTTTTTGCAGCCAAAACAACCCTCCCTGACAGATCATGTTGAGTAGGAGAGTGACATGATCAAATATATTTCTAGAACACTGCTCTGGCTGCTACAGAGGATACTGGGGTGGGAGGTAGATACGCGATAACTAAGGTGGTAGCAGTGAGGCAGATGTAGTCAGATTCAAGATAATGTTTAAAACTAGAACCGAACAGCTTGCTGATAAATTAGATTAGGGGTGTGTGAAAAAGAGAGGAATCACAAATGACTCCTAGGTTGTGGCCGAGGTGCAACGAAGGGTGATGCCATTTAATAAGATGGCCATTATCTGGGGAGGAGAAGCTTAGCAGTGGTCTGGATTGGGAATTTAGGTTTGGACATGTTCAGTTCAAACTATTAAGATAACCAAATGGAGACCCGTGCAGGGGATGACTCTGCAAACCTTCGCTGGAAGAGGCTGGGGGTCATAAGCATGTAACTAACATTTAAAGCCACGGGACTAAATGAGCTCAGTTAGGGAATGAGGCAGACGGAGGAGAGAAGTGCCTGCTCTGACCCAGGATGGTGTGTCCGGGGGTGTTATTCTGACACTCAGAGGGAGAGGGGAATAGAACTGAGAAGGAGCAGCGTGTGAAGGACCCCCAGGAAAATAGGTGATCTAGAAGCCCAGTGAATGCAGTGTTTCCAGCGAGGGAGTGATGTCATGTAAGAAAAGGACAGACAACTGGCAACTGGATTTAGTGAGATGGGGGTCACAGGTGGCCCTGGGTCAAGAGCAGTTTCAGGATAAGTGGCAAAAGCCCAGCTGCAGTGAGTCGAGGGGAAAACAGAAGGTGCAGAATGGGTGACCAGAGCAGAGACAACAGTTTTGAGTTTTGTTCTGTGGCCAGTTTCCAGATTAGTGGGGATCAAACCAATTAGCACATCCCAGAAATGCGTTAGAAATGAGTTCTCAAAGCAGAAAAGAAATGCTTTCCAATGCACAGGTTTGATCTTCAAGTGCTCACATGCTTTATTATCTAAAGTACTATTTTGGGTGTCTAAGTACTTGGGTATCTAAAGTACTATCCTGGGTGGCTCAGTCGTTAAGCCTCTGCCTTCGGCTCAGGGCGTGATCCCGGCGTTCTGGGATCGAGCCCCAATCAGGCTCTTCTTCTGGGAGCCTGCTTCTTCCTCTCCCACTCCTCCTGCTTGTGTTCCCTCTCTCGCTGGCTGTCTCTCTCTGTGTCAAATAAATAAATAAAATCTTCAAAATAAAAATAAATAAATAAAGTACTATTTTGACATTATAAAATATTTAGGGTGTAGGCGCCTGCGTAGCTCAGTCGTTAAGCGTCTGCCTTCGGCTCAGGTCATGAACCCAGGGTCCTGGGATCGAGCCCTGCATTGGGTTCCCTGCTCAGCAGGAAGCCTGCTTCTCCCTCTCCCACTCCCCCTGCTTGTGTTCCCTCTCTCCCTGGTTGTCTCTCTGTCAGATAAATAAATAAAATCTTTAAAAAATAAAATAAAATAAAATATTAAGGGTGTGCATCTTTATGTATAAACAAGGAAACGGAGGCTTCAGGAGGTTGAACAACTTGGTCGACATCACACAGATAGACTGGGACAGGGCCGAGGCAAACCCGGGCCGTGTGTTTCTAGAGCTCATACCAAGAAAAAAACATGAAGAAAGGAGCCAGGGGACACTGGCAGCACCATGTACTAGTTGGGGGGTGCTAGTGGCAGATGAGTGTCAATTAACACCAATTAGTCCATTGCCGGAGTTAACACGAGTTTTCGTTGAACTCTTGCGCTAGTGTCAGACATACAAGTACTCATAACGTCCAAAAGGTAATTTTTCAAAGCCAACACTCATTTTGAGGACAGAGAACACAAACATAGGCATCACTTATCACATCTCCAGGTTTCATCAATACATCGTCTCAAGCTATGAACGGTCTTGACCAACTACAAGATCCATCTGTTTAATAAAATCAATAATCCGCCAGAGAGCAGCATAAACCGCTGGAGCAGACATTAGCCATCACCTACCTGTGGTCAGCAGTGGGTTTCGGCCTCCCGGTCCACAGTCTTCTGTTCACGGAGGAGGGAGGGGGAGAGGAGGGCAGGGGTGGGGGAGGTAGAGAAGGCAGAGGAGGCAGGTGCCTTTTATCCTTCCGGAAGCTGATGCCTGGGTTCCCGTCCTTGTCCCCTTCCCCATCGTGTTTGAACGTTCTCCGGGGCTTGGGCAGGGGGTTGATGAAGGGTTTTGCCGGGGAGCCCTCCGAGCCCCTGTCCACACCCTCCAGGCTCTGGTCACAGGGCCTCCTGCAGGAGCCTTTCCTTTCCTCTGTGGCCTCAAGGGCGGCCTCCTTGGCCTCCAGGTCCCACTGGTGGGACCTGAATTCCGAGCCACGCACGC
Source organism: Ursus americanus (assembly GCF_024610735.1). Classification (NCBI taxonomy): domain Eukaryota; kingdom Metazoa; phylum Chordata; class Mammalia; order Carnivora; family Ursidae; genus Ursus; species Ursus americanus. Next base: position 13,709,385 of record NC_142129.1, on the reverse strand, counting down.
CCCCACGGTTCTCTGGAAGGGTGGGCCCCTCCTCAGCCTTGTCCGGCAGGCAGTGTGGGGAGTAACAAGTCCCGGGTAACTGGGGATCCAACCCCGCCGACCCATCCTTCAGAGCCTGCTCCAGTTTCTTGACCTGCCTCAGCACCGAGAGGCTATCGTTGGGAAAGCGCTGTTTGCCCAGCCTGGGCTCTCGGCCTCTACCCAAGCTGGGAGCCAGCTGCCCGGCTGGCTGGCTGAGGTCTTGCCTTGGCTCTGCATCCTGTCCCCCGACTTTCACAACCCCTTTATTCCTCTCATTCTCCTTGCTCTCTGTCTCAGGCCTGGCTCCATCCTGAACCTCCGTGCCCCAGGCTCTCACACCATCACTGCTTCTCCTCCCCATCACACAGGACATCAGGTAGTCCTCCTGCCCATCTGCTTTCCTGCCGGGTGCAGGAGTGGGCAACTCCCTTTTCCCTTCCCATTCGGATATCTTGTCCTTTATGCTGAGGGACTTGTGCAGGGCCCCGCCTCGGGCAGGGGGGCGGGGGTTCTGAACACCGCTGAGGGGCCTCTTGCCCGCCTTGCTGGCTTCTTTAGCGCTGAGATCTGAAGCTGGGTCGCTGATGATCATATCTGAGCTGAACATGTTCTGCTGAAAACAGTCCACTCTTGACTCTAGCATCAGGTTATTGAGACTTTCCAATGAGCTTCTTCCGGGGGGTGAATTCTGATCAGTCTCTGGGAAAGGAATGGGGGACCTAAACAGCAGCCTTCGAGGGTCTTCCCCAGCCTTTGGACCTTCCACCTTGACCCTGAATAAGAAAGACAAACATTGGGTGATGGATTCTTGGTCATCATTGTTCCCGGCTGGTCATAGAGACTGGCTAGAACTCAGATATAAATTCTATATGCGAGTTGTAAGTCACAAACATTGAAACCACCATTTTAAGAAATCACTTTGCTCTTCTTGGGAAGACAGTATTGTGGAATGAAAGGAACGACTGGATTTTGGAATGCAGTAGACTTCAGTTTAAAGCCTAATTCAACCACTGACCAGCTGCGTGACCTTGAAAAGCTGCTTCACTTCTCTAAACCTAAGTGTCCTCATCTGTGAAATGGGAATAATAATAATACATATCTACCAGAGTGGCTAAAAACACTGAATGAGGCAGACCATATTAAGCATCCAGCAGGTCGTGAGTGTATAATAAATGTTATTATCATTATTGTTAGCTTGTTTCCCTGATGAAAATAGGGAACATCTCCTGAGGTAAAAGCTTACGCAGTCCAAATTTCCTCTGCTTCTATAATCAACGGATAGGCCTTTGTGACGACTATTTTAAAAAATAGAACAATGCCATAAGTCATACATTGTTTGCTACTTCTGGGCTTCATAAGCTGTCCTGACTTAAGTAGGTAAAGCCACAATTATTGGTAGCATTTGAATTGTACCTCCTCTAGAATGTGAGCCCTACTAGACTGATTTCTCTATGTGGACAGGGATTGCTTCGTTTTGTTAGTTTACTTTGAATTTTGGCCTGTTCGGGCTACTGCTGAATCTCTAGCACCTAGAACAATGGCAGAGTTAGCCACATGTGACATCCACATTGGACGGAGCAAAAGAGTATTTCCATCATCGCTGAAAGTTCTGGCCTAGAACAAACATGTGGGGAGATATGCCTCCAAATGGGATTTTAGGAGATTAGTCAGTGCTATGAAGATGTTAAAAGCTCTTTTGAAAGAAAACCAGAAAAACATTTTTAAGCTTGTCTAATGAGAATGGGAGTATCTGTGTTTTTGAATGCAAAACATTCTTCCACCAGCAAAGGTCATAACTAAGCAGAGTGACCTTGGACATGACAAGATTAGCAAGGACACACAGACGAACTTCATGCTGCACATTTTTTGAATATACAGATCTGACTATATAGGAATTCTGAAACTCCACTTAAGGTCACAGTGAGGGATGAATAATTAGCAATTTCATGCATCCTGTTACCATTTGGCTTTCTGTCCTCAAGACTGATAATTGTTTATGTGAAGACTTCTCCCTCCATTGGGACATTAACACGTAAATTGCGTTGCTATTTGTGGTTACACAGCATAAATTAGAAACTTGTGAATATGCAAACATATTTTCATATTTTAAATACAGCTATCAAAGCAGAATTCTTTATTTAAATAAACAATTAGCATGCATAACAGAGTGCTTACAAAAGAGAAACACATTTTTTAATTGTCCTGTCACCACTGAGGACATTAGCATGAATTCAGATTTTAGTCAGAAGCAGAATCAGTTTGTTGATTTTTACTGAGAGTTCAAAAGGCAGAAGTTAAAGCCCTCACTCTCACAGTGCTAGAAGCAAAATGACTGGACAGATACATAAAAACACAATTCACATTAGTTCATGCTTAATGACTATGGATGATATAACAATAATCATAAATTTCATATGTACCTTTTTTTTTAAGATTTACTTATTTTAGAGAAAGTGTGGCATGAGTGGGGGGAGGGGCAGAGGGAGAAGGAGAATCTCCAGCGGACCCGGACCCCAACCCCCCCATTCCCTGAGTACTGCACTTCATGCAGGGCTCAATCCCACGACCCAGGAGATCATGACCTGAGCCAAAATCACAGGTCGGACACTTAACCGACTGAGCCACCCAGGTGCTGCACGTACTGTTAAACAATACTGACAACAGATAAATATGGCTTTCGAGTCAGAGGGACCTCGGTTTGAATCTTGGCTCCATTTTTTTCATTTTAAAATAAGAACTCCTGGGGCACCTGGGTGGCTCCACTCAGTGTGGAGCCTGCTTAAGATTCTCTCTCTCTCTTCCTCTCCCTCTGCCGCCCACCCCAAAATAAATAAATAAGAACTCTCTCTCCCTTCTCTAGACTGGAACTTGACTGGTGCAGAGGCCAAATTTATCTTGTTTGCTGTGCCTAGTATGCAGTAGGTAGTCAATAAATACTTATAAGATGAATGAGTGGATGAGTCAATATATGTTCATGTTCCCAGAGTACAGGCACATATTCTAATTCTTGATATTACTAAATGGCAAGGAGTGTTGTTGCAATGATTACAGTTATTGCCTAAGATCCCAGACATCTGGGGTGACCTCACAATCACGGAGGCCCTATGTAAAAACTCAAAGGGAAGAAGGATGGCTTGCTGGAAGATCGCACGGATTTATGAAGCTCAACAAGAGGCAAGGATGATGAAGCCAGAGGCAGAGGGCCCTCTCCATGCGGTTGTTGCACGCACGGATTTTTTGAGGTCCTGTTTCCAGGAAACTACAGCCCCAGAAGGGACTGGGGACTAGGGTGCAGAGCTGTGACTGCCAAGCCCGCCGCAGAGTGTGAGACAGAGAGGCAGAGGAAAGCGCTCATCTGGAGAGAAAACAGCACTTCCGAGACAGGATGGGCAAAGCTGGCTTTGTGGACAGATGCAGCTGTAAAGGCTTAAGGCTCAAGGATAATTACAAGGCCCACGCGTCCTAGTAGTTAGGAAAATAAATCCTGGGCTGGCCTGGGGAGAGGGCCTGAAGCTGCCATGGGTCTGTCCTCTCAACAGCTGGGCACTAGTCAGACCTTCCATTGACCACTGTGGTTGCAGCTTCCGCAGCACGTGCGGACGATTTCCAGGAGGCGCATCACAATGACTCGGAAAAGAACCCGTCCTCGGTCCGAGGAAGTGGGGTTAGAGAGGAGGGAAAGGCGGCAGAGAGAGGAAGGAAATGGAGAATCTGGGCCAACTTCTACACTCTCAGGGGAGAAAAGCTCTTACTTGTCAGCCAATTTGTAGCTCAGGTTTTCAGTCTGGCTGTGGCTGCCCTTGGCCGGCCTGCACACTGTCATCATGTCAGCACCAAGAGGAGCTCCAAGTCGCCTGGGGGAACAGGGATGCACACTCAGTGAGTCACAACAGCAAATCTAGGGTCCACACCCCAAATTATTTATCCCTGATAGAGTCTGCCCGGGAGTGGGGAAGGAGGTATGTGTGACTGCAACACACCATTCAGAATCCCTGACCCAGAAGAGGGGGCAAGGGCACAGAATCCTGAGAACCTCCTGGGTACAGACCCCATACCAACCAATCTCTTCTCACTCAGACGGCGTGCCGATCTCATGTGTGTGTGTCTGTGCACGCGTGTGCGCATGTGAAAGCAAAACATTAATACCAGCACAACTTGACACTTTTTCAGGCTCTCTAAAACCTGTGATGGGCTGATAGCCCCCAAAGAAGACGCGAGTTGTTACTTTACTCGAAACAAGAAATAAACCACCTGCCAAAGCAGAAACATCTACACAGAGGTAGCCCTGAGCTGGCCCTCATGGCAGGCATGGACGCACCCTGTTGCTGGCCTTGGTGCGCTGCGCCAAGAGCCTCTCCCAGCGCCTGCAAACCCAGGGAAGGAAACACGTAGCCACTAGGTCATCTGTCTCGTCTATGAAAAGTAGGTGGCTCCAGCAAACCCAGGAATCCCACGGGGCACCTCAAACCTGGCAAATAATAAGGGCCACGTGGATGCCAAAGCAGCTGCCTCCGCGCAGCAGTGGCTTTATGACATGCCGGTGCCTGACGTTCAAATGCAGCAGCTGATTAAATGTACCATTCCAACAGCAAGGCCCATCAGCACTCTGTGTCTCTCAGCATGAGGACAAACGGACATTGCTCAGGTGGACATGGCTAGGAAGATAAGATCCATCGGAGAATGCCAACAGGACGGGCGATGTAAGTCTTCTGCAAAGCATGAACACCACATGGCTAGTCCCTTCTGATGGGGACAAGGTGACTCTGACTAGAGGTTCAACGAGTACTGAGATACTGGAGAGTCACATTTCTTTTCCACTGACCCTCCAGGGAATCTTTCTCCTGAATCGCTCTCAAGTTCTAAGATTCCCATCCCCTCTACTCAGGAGAGTTTCCCTGCCAGGTGACAGGGTGGCTACGCAAATTCCTGGCCAAGGCATCCCCTTTCTGCAAGAAATCAAAGGGCTGGACTTCAAGACATGCATTAACTCCTGGGAACAAGGAGAGGGAGGCCAGAAGCAGGAAGAGGAAAAGAAAAGGAGAGTGAGCTCTGGGTAACAAATTAAGGAGAAGGGGGTTGGGAGTGGTGAGCTGAAAAGACAGGAGGGGAATAGGCTGGTCCAAGAAGGTACGAGTTTGGGGAGGGGGGCAGAGCTCAGGCCTGCCCATGGAGCTCAGCTGCCCCTTATCCAGTCATGTGGCACCCTACATTTTGGGTACGGCAGTGCTGAAAGCAAGCCCGGCTCTCTAAAGAAGTCAGGCCCAGGGCTCTCCCCTCCCATTATGGAAGAGAGCCCTGCAGGGCCTTTCAGAACAGGAAGGAACTCATTGCCTCTCTCATAATGCTCCACAAAGCTTCTGGTCAACTATGCTTCAATAATAAAAAGTTAAAAAAAAAAAAAAAAGCTTCTGGAGCCTCTCCATTTGGATGGACTGAAAGACACTGCCCTTCTGTCATGCATCTGGCAGAAGGCCCCGCTGGATGTCAAGGAGAGCAGCCACTCCCCCCCCCCCACCCGCCCCCGCCACCACCCTCAGGCCTGCACTCCGCATCCACACAGCTAACCATAGGGATGCAGCCTTGTTCTGCGTGGGCAGCAACTCTCTCCACCCACCTCCTCTTTCAAGCAGGCGTACCCCTTTCCCTGCCACCACGACCAGATGACAGGTTTGTGCAGGATGCACTGCGGCCTCAAGGATGAGTGACACGTGGCGTCTGCCCTCAGGGAGAACACCCAGGGCTGCGCTTGGGTCACTATCAGCCCTGGCATCTGGCTTTCCCCAAAAGAGAACAATTTCCCTATACTTCCCAGAAAGCCAGAGCTTTTCCAAAAAGGACAAAAGCTGTGTGTCTCCTGCACAGAGGACCGTGTATGGGGTCTGAGGTTGAAGGTCACACGAAGCACTTAAACAATACGGTACCGCAGTGAACTCGATTCCCATCGGGCACTAATAACTTCAAGGACTAAAACCATGGTCTCTAGAGAAATAGCCAATGCCATATTCTGAGAAGCCAGTTCAAGTGGGCTTCAGGGCCTGGAACTGAGAATGCAAAGAACGTCCCCCACCACTCAGCAATCAGCCCGCTGGCATTTCTGAGTTCACAGAGGAACAGAAAATGCTGCCCCCACAAAACTATGGCCCTTCCCTTTTCACCTCTGTTGTTCAAGAGTCAGTAATTAGGTGACAAGCCCAGCTTAATTTGCTGATTGGAAGTACTTTGTCACTTTATGTTCCCATAACTTCGCTATCACATCATAGGTCTGGGATTGCAAGATGGAGCTATTTCCCCAAGTGTGGCCTACCAGGAACCTGTTCAAGTCTGCTGGGGGACCTCATCAGGCAGGTAGACTCCTGGGCACTATTCCAACGTACCAAAACCCACCGTCTGGGCAATGGCCTGGAAGCTGCACTTAAGTATGGTTATTCAAAGACCTTGGGTGATTTTTACACAACCTGATACTCTTTATTTCTTCCTGGGCAATCTGGCCTTGTGATCCAGACTGGTTTCCAGGAGGTATAATGAATGCATGACTAATAAAAACACATTTTCCCTCTCAACTGCTTTCCATAAAAATAGAACTTCCCATTCACCAGATGGGCTTAATTAGTACTAATAATTTTATTTTATTTTATTTTATTTTATTTTATTTTATTTTATTTTATTTTTAAAGATTTTATTTATTTATTCAACAGAGATAGACAGCCAGCAAGAGAGGGAACACAAGCAGGGGGAGTGGGAGAGGAAGAAGCAGGCTCCTAGCGGAGGAGCCTGATGTGGGGCTCGATCCCATAACGCCGGGATCACGCCCTGAGCTGAAGGCAGATGCTTAACCGCTGTGCCACCCAGGCGCCCCAGTACTAATAATTTTAATTCAATTTAAAATGTCATACAAAATTCTGAAGCTAGATGATGGGTACGTGAATATATGTTTTGGTGAGAGGCTTCTGGTCCATCTCAAAAGCCCACAGGAAGTGTAATTGCTCCATCTTGACATTACCAGATCGAAAACCTGTGTTGTCTTATAATTCCTTTACGTTTACCCACTAAGGCTTAAAGTCCAGCCTGATCGCGGAAAACACCATTTTTCTTTTTTTAAGGGCACTGGAGTACTAAAAGGCGAAGTCATTAATTAAAAAACAAGTATCTCCCCACAAGAGCGTCAAGATTTTAAAACATATAAAGTGTTTTCCCCGCAGTAGGAAGGAGGAAGTGACCGTATCAGATCTTCTCCCCAGCACAGTTCTTACAGGAGAGCCGGAGGGTGCAGCCGGCAGTGCCTAGAGAGGAGCCAGCAGGGAAAGGAGGGGGGAAGCAGCTCCTTCGGAATCCTGCCCATGCCTGCCTGCCTGCAGTTTCCTCCACTGCCATCTGGGGAACCAGCCTGGTGAAGCCAGTGTAGTCTCCACTGCTACTGTGTCCCAGTGACACAGCTACTGGTGGTCTGAGGCCTGGCCTCTCAGAATGTTCCTACTTATAAAAGAGCATTGCTCATGTTTTATTCTGGGCATTAATTAATTATCCATTTAACATATTACAAATTATATAGGGTACCACTGAGCTCTCACCAACATTAATAACATCTTCCTATTAACTCTGGTGGGGTTTTTATGGCACAACAGGGAGGTGATACATGATCTACAGAAATTTTGCTATCAAAGTCACCTATAAAAAGAAGTTCAGATATTACTGACAAGCTGGACATGTATAAGCCACGGGGGGGGGGGGACTGATTTTCCCCGAATCTTAAAACAAAAACAGTGATTTAAAAAAAAAGTGAAATCTGGAAATGTCGATCAACTGATAAACAAAATGTGATAGATATACACAATGGAATATTATTTAGCCATAAAAAGGAGTGAAGTACTATTACATGCCACAATATGGATGAGTCTTGAAAACATAGTAGGTGAAAAAGCTGGACACAAAAAGCCATTTTTGTATGATTCCTTTTATAGGAAATGTCCAGAGTAGGCAAGTCCATAGAGGGAAGGGGAACTGGGATTGACTGCCAATAAGTAAGGGTTTCTTTTAGGGATGATAGAAATGTTCTAGAATTAGATAGTGGAGACAGCTGTACAACTATCACTATATAGTGAATAACTCCAAGTCACTAAATTGTACACCTCTAAGTGGTAAATTTTATGTGAGTATATTTCAATTAAAAATACATTATATGCATCTTCAGTAAAAACAAAAATAAGAAATTTGGGCAGGGGAAGGAGAAGGAGTGAAGGATAAAACACACACAGCTATAATTTTCCAATGCCCTTTACTGCTCTAAGGTTAGTATGTTAATTCTGGAATATAGGTAAATACACATTATATTCACTTGATTCATAAAATGGTCATACTTGATATACTGAATGAAAAAATACAATTTACATCACAAATAACTGCACACTAATACAATTAAATTTTAAGTGTTTTTTCTTTATGTTGCAAATAGAGCTCTAAGTTGTTCAGTTTTCATGATTCTAGTAACTTATTTTATCAGCTTCTAAACAGCAAACACAAATTTGAGAAGGAACCACAACAACTATTGAAGAACAAAAATAGTTCTTTTTCTCAACTGAGCATTCTTTTTCACAGCAAGCATCTGTGGAAGGTGTTTGTTTTCAGAAACTATGTTGAGAAGGAAGAAAAATGGCTCTGTCACACCGTGCAGCTCTGGCTGTGTTGAGCTGCTCGGTGAGGCTCACTCTGAGCCTCTGGAGGCTTCGTTCTCGTCTTCTTCAAGCAAAACAGTTAAAAAACAAACAAACAAACAAAAAAAAAACAAAAACAAAAAAAACCCCTAAATGGATTGCTCTAGTATTTTACATAATAGCGTTATTTTCTTGATTTTGGAGTATTTTCAAAAGCAAACCAATTTCTTCACATTTGCAAGACAGAAGACTGAAGCAGGTGAGGAACAAGAGAAGCCAAAGGCTGCCTCCGAACAACACCCAGGGGGCCATTTTGGCAGAATCGCAGCCTGCACTCTTGAACCAAATGCTTAAACCATGCCTGCACAAAAACACCACACACCACGACCAGAAACCAGGTCCTCAGTGTGCCACACCGGGCAAAGACTGTGGCGGTGCTAAGGTAATGATTTTTCTGCTAACAACCAACCACCAAAGTCTTACTATTTCTAGGAGTTCTGCTTTAGAGCCCAGAGATTCCCGCATCAAGTAAGAGTGTTCAGGAAGGCTCTAATGAGCGAATAAACACATCCCATTTTCTTACAGTTACCATATCCGTCAACAGTTGACTGGATAAACAACATGTGGTCTAGTCTTACAATGGCAATAAAAAGGGACGAAGGGCTTACACATGTTATGACATGGATGAACCTTGAAAACACCATGCTAAGTGAAAAAAAAAAAAACAGTGACAAAAGACAACCCACGTTATATGATTTCACTTATATGAAATGTCCAGGACAGGCAACACAATAGAGACAGAAAGCAGATTAGTTGGGTGGCTCGGTCGGTTAAGGGTCTGCCTTTGGTTCAGGTCATGATCGTCCTGGGACCAAGCCCCACGTTGGGTTCCCTGCTCGGTGGGGAGTCTGCTTCTCCCTCTGCCTCCCCCTGCCTGTGCTCCTGCGCATGCGCACGCGCTCTCTCTCTCAAATAAATAAAACCTTTAAAAATAAATAAAAAATAAATTTAAAAAAAGCAGATTAGTGGATGCCAGGACTGGGGAAGGGGTGGGTGGTGAGTGACCACTAACAGATACGGGTTTTTTGGGGGGGAATGATGAAAATGTTCTAAATTAGGTAGTGGTGATGGTTGTACTGGTGAATATGCTAAACACCACGTGATCCTACACTTTAAAAAGAGTGATGTTGGGGCACTTGGGTGGCTCAGTCGGTTAAGTGGTTGCCTTCAGCTCAGGTCATGATCCCAGGGTCCTAGGATGGAGTCCCCCCCTCATCGGGCTCACTGCTCAACAGGGAGCCTGCTTCTCCCTCTCCCTCTGCCGCTGCTCCTCCTACTTGTGCTCTGTGTCAAATAAATTAATAAAATCTTTAAAAAAATAAAAAGGGTGAATTTTATGGTACATGAATTGTATCTCAATGAAGCTGTCATAAAACAACAACAAAAAAAAAGCAGGAAGGACTGCTGAATGGGAGGAGTCCTGGCCCCACCCCAGACTCAGTGAATCAAACTCCCAGAGGGCCCCAGGGAATTACTGCTACAGTCTAAGAGCCAATAAACCATGTCTATTTTCCTGCCACTTGCGTCCTCAGTCGGCAACAGAAACACACTCCCCTGCCCTCTGCTTTGGAAGGCAGTCTTTTACTCAAGTGTGTCTGTTTGCTCCTATTTCAGAGCACCTCTAAAATCAGATGGAGTTGTCAGCACACAGTGAGTTGTTCCTGGCCCTCGAACCCAGGGGTAAAGGCTCCAAGTGCCACGTCCCTACACAATTTTCAATACTAAGGCTCCTTTTCATTCTAAAGGAGGCCTAGGACCCAAAGTATAATCTGAGTATTTTTTAAGACTTTCTGTGGGTATGAAAACTCAGTTACTAGACAAAAATATTTTCTTTTAACAACTTGGTCAGTATTTTCCTGACCTACACCTGTCAGTTTGTCTGATAAATGAAGCCACTGGGAATCTGTGGCTAGAGCAGCCTGACATTGCAGGCTGGACCACACTTTGTGATGCTCCTGAGGCCAGAGGCAGCTGAAGCTTTTTATTCTTCTCAATTTCAGAAACCCGGGTTTCACACCTGCAGAACATTCTTTTTTTTTTTTTTTTTAAAGATTTTATTTATTTATTGGACAGAGAGAGACAGCCAGCGAGAGAGGGAACACAAGCAGGGGGAGTGGGAGAGGAAGAAGCAGGCTCATAGCGGAAGAGCCTGATGTGGGACTTGATCCTGTAACGCCGGGATCACGCCCTGAGCCGAAGGCAGACAATTAACTGCAGTGCCACCCAGGCGCCCCAGATATTTATTTTTTTTTTTAAGATTTTATTTATTTATTTGACAGAGAAAGACAGCCAGAGAGAGAGGGAACACAAGCAGGGGGAGTAGGAGAGGAAGAAGCAGGCTCCCAGCAGAAGAGCCTGACGTGGGGCTCGATCCCAGAAATCTGGGATCACGCCTTGAGCCGAAGGCAGATGCTTAACAACTGAGCCACCCAGGCGCCCCACACCTGCAGAACATTCTTATGTACAGAAATGTATTTGGCCACCTTCGTAGAATGGAAACACATTTTCGCTTGACAATATTTGCAAACCGTGCTTTTTCTGTCACTCACGTGCAATGCAGAAATACTTCCATATGCTGCCTTTAGGTTGTCCATTTTGTAGAGGGTAAAAAGAGAAAAAGCACAATTAGGTAGCCATCTTGCCCATGAGCACTAAGCTACAGTGTGTGTAAGGTTTTAGCGCTGTCAGCCCTCCTGAGTGAATGCTTGTAACTACTGGTGTCACCTCTCTGGAAAAAGTTACTATAAGTTTGCCATAAATCATCAGAGTATGAGTTATAAAAGTTATGAAATATGCTCACACTGCCAAAATATGGCTTAAGAATCTGAATTCTGGCAAATATATTTTCTTTTAAGTAAAAAATACAGGGACTCCAGCTGGCTCAGTTGGTGGAGCATGTGACTCTTGATCTGGGGGTTGTGAGTTCAAGCCCATGTTGGGTGTAGAGCCTAATTTAAAAAAAATAATAAACCTGCATTGCAGTGGTATTATCTTCATTAAAAAAATAAATAAAATAGTATACTTCCTTTGGTTTTGTGTTTGTTTGTTTGTTTTTTTTTTTTTTGCTTATTACTGGTCACCAAACTCAGAGGACTCAGGTTCTAACTTCTTTCAACCCCAAATATTTAAAATTGCTCTTCTTTCTCTCTTTTCTGGGCTAGCCAGAAACCACTTCTTACTTTTAACCTCTACGGAAGTCAATGCCAATGTGCCTACTATTTTTCTGATGAGGAAGTGGAGGCTCAGTTAGGTTAGGTCAGTAGTTCAAGTTCATACAACAACCCTGTAAGTGGACAGAGCCAGAAATGAGTCTAGGTTTTGAACCCAAGTCTGGTGGTGCTTTTTTTTTTTTTTTTAAGATTTTATTTATTAATTTGACAGAGGGAGACAGCCAGCGAAGAGAGGGAACACAAGCAGGGGAGTGGGAGAGGAAGAAGCAGGCTCCCAGCGGAGGAGCCTGATGTGGGGCTCGATCCCAGAACGCTGGGATCATGCCCTGAGCAGAAGGCAGACGCTTAATGACTGCGCCACCCCGGCGCCCCCCGCTTTTTATTTTTTTAAGATTTTATTTATTTATTCGAGAGAGAGAATGAGAGAACACGTGTGCACAAGCAAGGGGAATGGCAGGCAGAGAGGGAGAAGGAGAAGCAGACTCCCACTGAGCAGGGAGCCCGATGTGAGTTTCCATCCCAGGACCCCCAGATCATGACCTGAGCCCACAGCAGACGTTTAACCGCCTAAGCCACCCAGGCGTCCCTAAGTCTGGTCCTTCTTATACAAGAGCACCGTGGTCTCATATTGTATTACCTAATCTAGAGTAGAAATAGATCCTAGCTTATTATTTTTAGTGTCTAATTTGTTCAGCTCTTCAAAATCAGCAATTGTTTTATACTTCTTTTGCGCCATGCCAAATTTCATCAACACTTGCTAATGAAGTGAGCTGGGAGGGAGCTTGAATGTTTTTTTGTAGGTCTCTTTTTTTATGGTCTATGATTATATATTTCTGTATTTGGGGAATCTATTTTAAGAAATAATCCTAAATATGGAGAAATATATGTGTAAATGTTTATATGTATTACTTTTAAGATTGCAAACTTAAAAATAACTTAAATGTCCCAGGACCCTGGGTTCATGACCTGAGCCGAAGGCAGACACTTAACTGACAGAGCCACCTGGGCACCCCTAAAAAAATCTTTTAAAAAACTGTGTTGGGGTGCCTAGGTGGCTCAGTGGGTTAAGCCTCTGACTCTTGGTTTCTGCTCAGGTCATGATCTCAGGATTCTGGGATTGAGCTCCATGTCCACCTCCCAGGTCAGCAGGAAGTCTGCTTCTCTGCCTCTCCCTGTCCCTTCCCCCTGCTCACGCAGCTCACACTCGCACTCTAAAATAAATAAAAATAAATCTTAAAAAAAAAAAACAAAAAAAACCCCCTGTGTTTAAGGAGACTACAATTCTGTAAGGACGGATAGGAGATTCGTGGTTGCCTAGGCCAACAGTGGGTAGGGCAAGAAAAATGGGAGTGATTGCTAATGGGCATGGGGTTTCCTTCCGAGATGATGAAAATGTCCTAAAATTAATTGTGGTGATGGTTGCACAACTCTGTAAACATGCTAAAAACCATTAAACTGTACCTTTTAAAGGGGTGAACTGTACTGTATATGAAATATATCTCAATAAAACTCTTATTTAAAAAAATAAATTAAAAAGTCAAGCTGAGGGGTGCCTGGGTGGCTCAGTCGTTAAGCGTCTGCCTTCGGCTCAGGGCATGATCCCAGCGTTCTGGAATCGAGTTCCGCATCAGGCTCCTCTGCTGGGAGCCTGCTTCTTCCTCTCCCACTCCCCCTGCTTGTGTTCCCTCTGTCGCTGGCTCTCTCTCTCTCTAATAAATAAATAAAATCTTAAAAAAAAAAAAAAAGTCAAGCTGGAAAAAAAAGACTATTATTAAATGAAAAAGTGCTGGAATCAAGATCCAAAAACTTCTGTCAAATATGAATAAAACAATGTTTAAAAAAAAAGAGAAGGACTCTATTCCTACTCAAAATTGTGTAAGAAAACGATTGGAAGTAAATACAACAAATGATGAACAGCAGTTGTCAGTGGGTAAGAAACTTGGGATGATTTTTTCTGTTCTCTCTACTTATCTATATTTCAACAACAAAAAAGCCACATTTCCAAATTTTCTATAATAAACATGCACTATTATTATTTCCCATTTCCCAGTACAGATGTTTCACCAGGGCCAAAGAAAGATTATATGGAAATCTACGGCTAACAGGAAAATAATCATATAATTCATTCTTCCAACTAACAGTTGTATGTACTTTGCAAAGGGAACAGAGTAAAGCCTGGGAGAAATATAAAATAAAGACACTGATTTGCCCTCTGAGAGTTTTCATTCTTGTACAGGAAAGAAGATACACGTGACAATACTGTATTACACACTTGAAAGCTGCTAAGGGAGTAGATCTTACATGTTCTGACTACATACACACACAAGTTAACTGTATGAGGTGATAGATGTGTTAACTAACCTTCACAATATATGCGTATATCATATCATCATGTTGTATACTTTAAACTTACATAATGTTATGTCAATTATATCTCAATAAAGCTGGGGGGGAGGTGCACGAGTGCCTCCAATACAAAACACAACATGATAAGCAAAACAGTGAAAGCAAGATCCTTTGTGGATCTGGGCTTGAAGGATGGGCTGAATTTCCTTTGGGGTATAAGGGTGAAAGGCATAAATGTTTGTATAATCTCAGGACAACTAAACACTTAAAGAAGAATAAACCACTGAGTGAAAAGCAGCACCAATTCCGTAAGGAGATTACACTGAACTGAGTGGCTGGCTGCCTTTCAGGGGACAATCAACATGTGAACAATCTGTGAACACAATTTGCATAGATTTTCTGAAAGCTTTTACCAGGATATTACCATAAGCATAATGGCCTTACATATTTTTTTATTTGGAATGATTTCAGGTTTGCAGTACAGTTGCCAGAATATTACAGAAAACTCTTCTAAACCCTTTGTACAAATTTACCAAGTTTTAACATTCTCTCAATGGAAGACTGCTTTAAAATGCTGTTTTGGAGGCTTAGGGAAAATAAATTCTATCCAGGTACTAGAAGTCTTAAGTGCTCATGAATCTGAAAGCAAACAGAATCTTATAAAACCAGTTTACTAAAGTAAGTAAGCACAGGCAGGTCCAAAAGACAACTCAACCCCCAACCCAGCCCGACCCTCCACCAGGACCTTCCAGGAGGACACTGAAAACTTTAAAACCAGAATACCAGACATGGAAGAAGAGTTGAGGAAAACACTGAAAAATACAAAAGAAGGTGGGGGGGGTGGGGCTTGGGGGCCACCACCATATAGTAAAACTTACTATAAAGCCTCTATAATGAAAACAGCGTGGTACTGCCACAAGAATAGATAAATAGACTCGTGGAACAAAAGAGAAAGCCAAGACCCAGCTACACATATAACTTTATATATATATGATAAAGGCGGCATCTTAAATGACTAGGACAAAAGTGGACTTTTTTTTTTTTTTTAAGATTTTTTTGAGAGAGAGAGACAGAGATAGTGACAGAGATAGCTAGAGAGAGCACAAGTGGGGAGGAGAGGGAGCAGCAGGCTTCCCGCTGAGCAGGGAGCCCAATGTGGGGCTCCATCCCAGGACCCTGGGATCGTGACCTGAGCTGAAGGCAGACGCTTAACTGAATGAGTCACCCAGGTGCCCCAAAAGGTGGCTTTTTTTTTTTAAGATTTTATTTATTTATTTGACAGAGAGAGAGACAGCCAGCGAGAGAGGGAACACAAGCAGGGGGAGTGGGAGAGGAAGAAGCAGGCTCCTAGCGGAGGAGCCTGATGTGGGGCTCGATCCCATCACGCCGGGATCGCGCCCTGAGCCGAAGGCAGACGCTTAACCGCTGTGCCACCCCGGCGCCCCAAAAGGTGGCTTTTTAATATAGGATGCTGGAATAACCAAATAGCGCAAAGATGTTCAAGTAAAATCACATAGCAAATCTGATGTGCCTGGGGTGACTGGCTGGCTCAGTCTGTAGAGCATATGGTCTCAGGGTAGTGAGTTCAAGCCCCACACGGGCATAGAGCCTATTAAAAAAAAAAAAAAATCTGATGCGCCTGCAGTTCTGGTGAACTGAGGATAACCCACGTCTTTCTCAGAGCCAGAAAACCAGCTGCAGACAAGAAGTAGTTTCACAAGGGGACTGCAGCCTTGCGAGGCTAACAGGAGAACCTGAAGGATCTGACCAGTGCCTACCATAACTCCCAAAGGGCTCCAACTGCCCTCAGGACCTGCTGTGATTTCAGTGGAGTTTTCAAAAGTCTGATTTATTTTTCTAGGGCAGCCCTAGAGCTTATAATACATTTGTGCAGCACCTGATTTCCATACTATACACACATTATAACATACATAACTCCCCGTCCCTCCCAGCAATTTCCAGGTGTGTTTTTGTTACCCTCATTTTGAAGGTGAGAAGATCAAGGTTCAGAGACTTGCCCAGAATCACAATTGTTTAAGAGACAGAAGGGGGGTGGGGGACACCTGGCTGGCACAGTTGGTTACCTGTCTGACTCTTGGTTTCAGCTCAGGTCATGATGTCAGGGTCCTGGGATTGAGCCCTGCCTTGAGCCCTACGTCAGGCTCCCTGCTCAGTGCATAGTCTGCTACAGATTCTCCTCTCCCTCTGCCCCTCCCACCATGCTTGCTCTTTCTCACTCTCTCTGAAATAAATAAATAAAATCTTTAAGAAAATAAAAGAGAGCGAGAGAACAGGGAATTTGTAACTCTCTGCTCCAAATTCTATATTTTGGCCCTCAAACCTCCTTATCTGTTCTCTCAGTACCTTCAACGAGAACCAGCCTGGATTGACACCTCTCACAACCTGAGGCAAGAATCTGCTAATTGGTGATGCCAAGACCCCAGGGGACAGTAAACTCAGAGTCTGACCCACAGAGGTCAGGCTCTTTAGGGGAGCCTGGGTTTCTTCTAAGGGCAGCAAGCAGGAAATAGCTTTCATTCATAACCTTTGGGAAGATCAGGGTAAAGAAATTAGCACTGTTACATCCTGTGATCTGTCAGGCAATGACTTAAGCACTTTACACACATAATTCTAGAAATAATGCATCACCCAAGATAAATGAAAACATATGTCCACATAAGTTCTTCTACACTAACATTCATAGCAGCATTAATTCATAATGGCCATAAAGTGGAAATAATCCAAATGCCATCAACTGATGAAGAGATAACCAAAATGTGGCATACTCATACCATGGAATATTCTTCAGCCATAAAAGCAATGAAGTACTGATACGTGCTACAACGTGAACCTTGAAAACATTACGCTAAATGAACAGAAGCCAGTCACAAAAGCCCCTACGTTGATGAGTCCATTTATCTGAAATGTCTAGAACAGGGAAAGCTATAGGGACAGAAAGTAGGTAAGTGGTTGCTCAGGGCTGAGGGGAAGGAGAGGGAGCCGGGGAATGACGGCTAAAGGGTACGTATGGGTTTCTCCTTCCCTGTGATGAAAATGTTCTTAACCACTGTTGTGGTGGTTGCGCAACTCTGTGAATATACTAAAAACCGTTAAACTGTATGCTTTAAGTGGATGGATTTTTATGGTAAGTGAATTTAAACCTCAATAAAGCTATTACCAAAAAAAAAAAAAAAGAAAGAAAGAAAAGAAGAGAAAAGAAAAAGAAAGGCAGGGGGTTGGGCAGAGGAAGGAAAGAAAGATCAATCCAAGCATCTAGCACCATGTACCAAATACACAATAGGAAGTCATAACAGTATCTCTGAGACTTTAAAAGAGATCTGCCTGGCCCCAAAGCCCTTGCTCCAGAATGCCATTACTTCCTTCACAAGCAGTATCTCTAACAAAGTACTTAGCGAATGAATCCAAGAAACTAGGATACTTATGAATACAGTGGTAAAACAAATGAAGAGAAAATGGTCAAAGAAACATAACACAGGTAATAGATACAGCAGACGCTATGCGGAGCTCGCCTACCTCACAAACGGATCCCTTTTTCCACAAACTGTCCTATCCCTCTTCCAAATGGTTCCAGGTTCTCTGGCAGCCATGTTTGAATGACGATCCCACCCCCACCCACAGCTGATTGGCTCTAGAGGAGGCCTGACTCAAGCCGGGCCAATCAGATTCCAGTCCTGGAGAGTTGCGCCGAAGTGCGTGGCTGGAACACCGAAACCCGAGGGTGCGAGGGAGCCATTTCCTTGCTTGTGGAGTAAGGAGACGAGGCACCGGGGCTGTGGGGGAGAATGATGCCAGTGCGGAAATGGCTTGGCACCCCCTGAATCCAGTCCCCTCTTGAGGCTAGGCTGCCGTCCTGCCCGTGGGTTTCACGAGACATCTTCATACCTTTGTTTAAGCAACCAAAAGAATCCCCTCAACGCGTTAAATCTGTGTTCATCTGTTACGTTCAACTACTTTCCCAACGCGAAAACGTAAAGCTACTGTAGTGTGAGGTGTTTGGTTTTTTTTTTAAAGAATTTATTTATTTATTTATTTATTTATTTATTTATTTATTTATTTGAGAGAGCGAGAGGGCACAGTGGGAGAGTGAAAAGCAGACTCGCAGCTGCGGAGAGAGCCTGACCAGGGGCACCATCCCAGGACCCCGAGATCACTACCTGAGCCCTCCGCAGACGTTTAACACACCGAGCCACCGAGGCGGCCCTGTATGTGTGAGTTTTAAACATGAATCTGCATCTACATCGCTGAACCTGAGCAAGCTTCAGCTTCTAAGGAAACTGAAGCCCCCTTGGGTTTGCCCCAGCCTGGCTCAGGACGGTGGGTGCGATGTGATCATCCCCGGGACACGACTGAGGGGCGGCAGAGCAGCTCTCGAGAAGTCCCTTTCTCTCCCTGACTCTTCATGACACTGGAGGTGCTGAAAACCTCTTAGTAAAGCTCTCATGAGACCTAAACTTTCCAAGCACCTTAAGAGCGTATTATAAGCACTACTACTGGAGAGCTGCTGAATCCCTGGATGAACCCCTAAATAAGACACGGTATCAGAAGGTGAACATTCTCCTCCCTTCCTTCCCAATAAAAACCCCACTGAAAAAACTCTAGCTTTATATTGGAATGGACTAATGAGAGGTTACTGTGGGTAAATGAACAAATAAAAGGCATGCATGCCTCTTTCAGTTCTTATTTTAGATCTACAATATATATACAAGAAAGCAGATATCACATCTCTCCCACACACACGCTGGCAGGGACACGTTTGAATGAAAAATATTTCTGAGAGTTTTGCATAGTCTGGACACCAGAAGGAAGAGATGAGTTGACAGGAGGGAAGGGATGGACGAGTCCTTTTCCCATCCCTCTATTTATGGGAGTCATTTCCCTTCAGGAAATGCTGAGCCCCTTCTCCCAGGACCCTGTTGGGAATGACGCCTGCACTGGCTGACCCAGCCTTCCACATCCTCCTCCTGGCCTCAGCAATTCTCCCCTCGTGACCCAGTCAGTACTGGGAACCCAGCCTGTAAATGACAGTGCTTTTAGAGGCCCCAGTCTAGTGAGGAAATTCAAAGAGAAAAGGGGAGGGTGGGAGAGACACATAATGAACCCAGAAAGCCCCTGGCGTGGAGAAGGTCCTAAATCTGAACACAGAAAGCGGATGGATCAGGAGGAAGTTGGGGCTAGAAATGATGACACTGTGGCCCAAGAGTCTGGGGGCTCACCTAGCTTTGTGGCAGAGGCAGCAGCAGGACCCAGGGCTCCTGTCGCCCCATCTAGGGCTCATTCACCTGCTCCATACTCTCTTCCCTTCCGCAGATGACTCACATTTCAATGGAAAGCTGTCCCAGGGGAAGCTGGGTCTATTAAGTGTTCTTGATGAAGGTGGTTCTCTTCTCTTCTTGGTCTTCTCTTTTCGGACAGCTGGGGCTTTGGTGGGTTTTTGTTTTTGTTTTAGAAGTGAGAAATGTCCTTTGTTATTAGGTTGTGGAGGGAGTTTTAAAAAGCAACAAAAGACAAAAACATTTGCCCCACAGATGCCAGGTAATATTAGCCACTGGCTCCCAGGGAATGCTGCTTTTTCTTTTACAAAAAAAAAAATTAATGAATAAATATAGTGTTCAGAGCTTCCCTGCCCTATACCAGGGAGGAAAAGAGACTTAGTGTAGCAGGTTAAAGGAAATGAACTGGAGAATGAGGGTAAGACAGAGAAAAGTAGAGACAGAATCAGAAAGACAAAGACTGAAAACCAAAGAAACAGGGAAAGAATGGCGGCGAAACACAGAGAGGAGAGACCCACCAAAAAAACGCCAAGACACAGACCAAGAGGGCGGCCATGGGAGGTCCCATCCAGATGCCTCTCCATTGGAGGCAGCGTCCCAGAGATCAGCTTTTTTGCAGCTGAAATGTATATAAAGGAAATACCTTGCCCAAGTGTATATCGTGGGCCATAGAATGCCCTATTGGCAAATACTTGGAATTAGAATTTTCCCAGCTCCATACTTCTGTTCATATTCTTTCTCTCAGTTGTCATCCTTTTTCCTTGCTGTTATATTCCCACCTACTCCTCAAAATCTAGTTTAAATCCTAACTTTTCCATAAAACTTACTTTGACTACCCTCCAAACTAAAGTTCTTCCCCACTCTTCTGAATTTCTAGAGCCGTATTAACTTATCTACACTTGATAATCTGACAAAATATGCATAAGCTTGTGTTATCTCTTCTACGGCTGGCTTCAACTGTTACTGAAATACGTTTTACTCAGGGTGCCCGAGTGGCTCAGTCAGTTGAGCATCTGACTCTTGATTTGGGCTCAGGTCGTGATCTCAGGCTTGCACTCTCTCTCTTTTGAAATAAATAAAATCTTAAAAAATAAATAAATAAATGGGGTGCCTGGGTGGCTCAGCCGGTTAAGCATCTGCCTTCGGCTCAGGTCATGATCCCAGGGTCCTGGGATTGAGCTCCAGAGCCCCACATCAGGCTCCCTGCTGGGGGGGGGGGGGGGCTGCGGCTGCTTCTCCCTCTAACTCTGCTTGCCGCTCCCCCTGCTTGTGCTCACTCTCTCTCTGTGTCAAATAAATAAAATCTTTAAAAAATAAAAATAAATACGTTTTACTCAAGGTTCCACATATTTATGTTTGCCACTTCAAACTACAATAATGAATGAATGGCTAACATTTATTGAGTATTTATTATTCTCTAGGCAAGATTCTTACATGGACTTTTGCACTGAATCCTCACACCAACCCTACGATTGCCTCCCCTTTACAGATGCGGAAACTGAGGTCTGGAGGGAATAACCTTTCCCTAGGCCACATGGATGCAGAATGAGTCCAGGTTGTCAGATTCAACAGTCCAGTGCCTAGCACCCAAATAAATGCTTTGAGGACAGGGTACAGGGCTTCCCCTCCTGGGTACAGAGGAGCTACTTGGTACATTGTTATGATTGGATTCTATTCCAAGTACCCAGCACCCATCCCTTCTCCTACCTCCCCTCCATCCCTTCCCTGCCCAACACAAACACCACAGCACCCCAAGGCGATGCCTGGCCATCCCTTCCACTGCCAGAGGCAGCCCTCAAGCTGCCATTTTGACTTGTTTTCCTTCTGAATGCTCTCCTGACATTTCTTTTAATCTGAGCTCACAGGAGGAGTGGAGGTAGCCCAGCCTCCCCCCCCTCAGATCTGTTCTGGCCCCTGAGCACCTGGAGAGCCCCAGGGCCTGTGCCTCCCAGGGCTGGATGCTCACACCGCACAAGGGATGCACCTGAAGGCCATGTTCTGTTTGCCTCCTGACCCTACCTCTGGCTCCAGCTGTGCTGCCCCAAACTCCTCACTTTCCCGCCTCCTCTCTCCCTCTGTAATTCCTGCCCTCCTCTTCCTTTCCTCCCCCTCAAACCCTTTCCCACCCTCTTTTGCTGGCTTCTGTTCTCTTTCTTTCCATGAGCAGAGACTTTCCAGCTTGGCTCCCGGCCAGCACATTTGGACAAAAGGCAGCAATCTTAGAGGAAGACGTCATCTCGCATCCCCTTTCCCGGGGCCGGCACCATGGCTCCCGAGACCAGAGAGGGAGAAGGGGGCCCAGGCTGCTCTGCCATGGCTCCCCGTTCTGGGAAAGTCCTTGAGCAATGGGGTTAAAAGCAAATAGTTTGCAAAAAGACCCAGGTTCGAACTCCAGCTCTGCCACTTGAGTGGGGGACCTTGGGCAAGTTACTTTTCAAAGACTTAGCTCTCTCCTCTGCAAAACTGGGCTCATTGCCGCACCTCCTTTGAAAGAAGGCGGCATGGATTCAATGAGCATTCACCTGTAAAGCATTCAGCACAGCACATGTCCTATAAAAAGTGCTCCACACATGTCTTCTGTAATAAAGTGAGCTTAACTCTGCCAAATAATAAAATAGGAGTAATAATACGGGAGCTTGTATTAATAATAGTATCACCGCCTCAGCTCCTCTGCAGGGCTGCCGATCCGGCCTCAGTCGTCTGCAAGTGCGGCAAAGCTATAAACCACTCTCAAACGGAACTGCTATTACCGGGTAATCTGCGCAAGTTGGCTTTGAAATTGGAAGGGGAGCTGACCCCCTTTCCTTTTCAGTAGGAACCAGGACGTGCTAATGCTCAGCTTCAGTGCTGGATGTGGAAGTAGGAGGAGCCCACCCTGATCAGCACAGCAGGGCTCATCCTGACTCCCCTCCCCTCCCCCTCCATTTTCAGGCTCCTTGAACTCTGAGGCCCTGTTTCTGTTTGTTTACTATCTGTGCCTGGTGTTTGGTACTTGGAAGTTGTGCAATGCCTGGGAACGTGTTCACTTTTATTTAGCTAGGTTTTGAGATATGGGAAATGGTCTTTCCCCTATGATTTTGTTTAGCTCATTTGGGCCAACATGGATGAATTTGAATTTAGTCAATAAGATTAATCAAAAGAGCTGAGTAAGTAGTCTGCATGGGGCGCCTTTGGGAAATACCCATACATGGGCTGGTCCCTGCCTCTCGGAGCTAGGGATAACAGCTACGAACCCAATCAACCGAATGGCAGCACAGGATTGCAGTTGTTCAAGACAAAAAGACAGGAGCAGTCCAGGGAACGCCTGACACACATTCCATAGAAGTCACGACAGGAGATTGGTTCAAGGACTAAATTTGAACGACAGTGGTGAAGGTTATGAAACAAATATAAACTAGGGGGATGCAACGAAAGTCAGAGGAGTCACAGACCGCCTCAAAGAAGAGGTCGGATCTGGTGGCCCTTGTGGCTAGATTGGGTTCCAATAGCTGGGGAAGGAGAACGCGCTCCAGGCGAGGCAAGAGCAAGAAGGAGAAGGTGTACTCCTGCCCGGGACGCCCGGACTGGGGGGACAGAAGCTCTTGGACGTGTGATGGGAGCCAGGAGACGATGAAGTGGGTTGGTGGCTTACACTTGGGCATGTCCTGAAAGGAAGGAGGAGGAGTTAAGACAGGCTACCCTGGGAAAACGAAGAGGATGCGTAAGGAAGATACGCAGTCTTTTGGACACGATAGGGTTACAATGGCACTTTCAAGAGGAACCTTGTGGAGTAGGCAGTCAGAGGTAAAGATCTTGGGGGTCTGGGGAAGGAAGCCCCCTGGAGGGGTAAATCTGGGAGGGAGCCCAGGAACCCTTGCACACAAAAATGAGCTCCCCAAGGGCCATTTGCCGACAAAGAAAAGAGTGAGGACACTGGCTCTGGGTGCTCTTCTATGGCCCTCGTTACTCGGCTTGCCTCAGTTTCTTTTTGTTTCTTGATCTGGGCCTTCTAACTAGCTGCTGCAGTCTGAGGGTGGAGCACGGGCCTGGGGCTTCTTTTTATTGCTCTACGGTTTCTAGCCCACACTTGGTCTACTATGAGTGAGGCTGAGGAGGCGAGCGAGGCATAAATGCTTGTCCAGTAAGAAAAAGAAAATGAATCAGTGGAGATCTCCTTTTCTTTTTTTTTTTTTTTAAGATTTTATTCATTTAGTTGACAGAGATAGAGACAGCCAGCGAGAGAGGGAACACAAGCAGGGGGAGTGGGAGAGGAAGAAGCAGGCTCATAGCGGAGGAGCCTGACGTGGGGCTCGATCCCATAACGCCGGGATCACGCCCTGAGCCGAAGGCAGACGCTTAACCGCTGTGCCACCCAGGCGCCCCGAGATCTCCTTTTCTAAAGATCATGAGCGTAAGCAAAAGAGTATGGCCTCTCAGGTGAGGAGGCAATGTTCAGAGTACTTACCAAAGGTGTGGCTGGGCCACCAGCCCCTCAGAATGGCCTCACTGTTAACCCTGTAATGGCTGTATCTGGGGAGGTTGGGGTTCCGGGGAATGTGGGACACTGGGAGCTCAGCAGTTCAGAAGCAGTCAGCACTCTGACAAGTGGACTGAAGTACCAGTGCACAGTGGTTCGACATTGACCTGGACCTGGGTTGGGGTGGGGGAGGGGTCACATACATTAGGGAACTAAAGAACGGTGAGAGGGCCACTGGGTGCATCATTAGTAACTGAGGATAAGGTCTCAGCAGCTGGTTATGGAAGGAAGCCAGATTTCAGGGCCTTGGGGAGGAGCCAGTGGACCTGCCTCAGGGGCTTTTCCAGCTGCTCCGTCTCCCCATCCTGAAAGCATCCTCCTCCTCTTTTCCTCCAGGCAGCTGGCAGCCTGAACCTGGAGCCGTGGGGATCAGAAGCTGCCTCTCTGACCCTTTCCCCAGCTCTCTTCTCTCTGCCCCAGGCTAGGGATCTTGGCTGTCCTGTGTTCAGGGGAGAGGAGAGCCCTTCTTGGCCCCCGCTTGGCAGTCCTGGGACCTCCAAGTCTCATGGTTTGGGGAGGCACCAAGGAGCTCACTCTTCTCTGACATTTTTTCACCCCATTAGATGCATCGGTTCATCTGGAGGGTAAACAGAGAGCACTGGTCCCTCTTTGATGTCCTGGGAGCTTGCGCATATTTGTTGACTGTCACCAACACAGACGAGGACATGGACCAGATGGAAAGGATGACAGTGGCCACAAGATGCTGGGGAGTTTTACTTGGGGTTGGATGACCACACACTTCTTTCCAAATCCAAACCACTCTCTCCTGCAACTCAAGAGTATTAAGTGGTATTAAGCCCAACCGACTGAGACTCCCAGGTGCCCCTCCTCTGACTCTTTCAGTGAGAAGTTCCATGTAGCACCTGACCTCTCCTCCTTCCCCTGCTCTAGGGGGGCTAAAAAGGCTGGGGGGTGGGCAGAGGGATGGTACAAACTCATGTCTCTTTACGTCAATGCCCCGGCACCAGCAGGGAGAAGGAACTGACACAGCCAACTCTCACCCTTTCCCAGGGCGGTGACAAGATGCAGTTTCCAAGGACAGTCCCAGGGTAGGCGTGTTGTAGACCACTCAATCCCTTTTTGGGGTGCCTGGGTGGCTCAGTGGGTTGGGTGTCTGCCTTCGGCTCAGGTCATGATCCCAAGGTCCTGGGATGGAGCCCCACATCGGGCTCCTTGCTCGGCGGGGAGCCTGCTTCTTCCTCTACCTCTGCATAGGCTCCCCCTGCTTGTGCTCTCTCCATCAAATAAATAAATAAAATCCTTGGGGGAAAAAAAGGCTCCCTTTTTACTTTCAAAGTGTCCCAATTTGTATATATGGTTGCCCTATCCATGATCCACAGTGGATTTGCAGAGAGCTTGGGGCTAAGTCAAATGCAACCTTATGACATCTTCCTTTCTGTGAAGTGAGGAAGTATGAGGGAGAAAGGGGAGGCACTATGGATTATTGCACTGGGTTGACTCTTGTGTGTAACCTACTCCACCCATCCCACGTTTCCGCCTACACAAAATGTGGAATGGTGGTTATGTGGGATCAAGGTCATAGGAACACGAAACCAGCAGCCAGAGACAAAATTAAGTCAGTTTGTTGGATAACAACCCATAAAACATAAAAAACTTCTCAGAAATTCTAATTTTAATATGTTGCCTATTTTAATTTAATAAAACTCAAAATAGTAGATTCCTTTTATGAATGTACCACACTGTGCATTTTAATTTTCAGATTAGCTTAAATAGAAACTCACAGTAAATTCAGTGGGGAGCTGGGGTGGGAACCTTGGGGTAAGGGAGAGAGAGGGAATGTATTTTACAATTTTTTTTTTAAGACTGAGTATCGGAATCTCATTTTTGAAATGTCCATCACTGGGCCCAAAAATATTCAATATGCATTTGGCTTTGAAATCTATTTTAGGGGCGCCTGGGTGGCACAGCGGTTAAGCGTCTGCCTTAGGCTCAGGGCGTGATCCCAGATTTCTAGGATCGAGCCCCACGTCAGGCTCCTCCGTTGGAAGCCTGCTTCTTCCTCTCCCACTCTCCCTGCTTGTGTTCCCTCTCTCGCTGGCTGTCTCTCTCTCTGACAAATAAATAAATAAAATCTTTAAAAAAAAATGAAATCTATTTTAATCTAGCAATTACACTTCTAGGAATTCATCTTACAGAATATTGCAACAAGGGCCAGAGACTGTAGTGGCTAAACTCAGAAACAACCCAGGGCTCATCAGCAGGTGATGCGTTCAACAAATGAAGGAGATCCACACAGAGGAACACCAGGCGCGTCGGGGGAGGACGGGACTCTGTATGTCCCACGTGGAATTATTCTCACCAACTGCTGTTCAATTCTGGCAGCACGCACCCATTTCTGTGAGCAAACATACTGCATGCAAAGGAAAGAAAAGTCTAGGAGGGATTTGGGATATATACCAAACAGTGATTGCCTCCGAGGAGGGAGATAGCGTGGGGTAAACTTTCATTTTTCGTTTTATACTTTTTACGGATTGCTTAAATGTTTTCCAACAAGCAGAACTGTCACAGTTTACACAGAAAGATATACGTATATATACAAGGATGTATATAAAAGCAATGTTATAATTTTAAAGTATACTTTTTAAGAAAACAAAACCACCAAAGGAAATGCACTTGATACTGTGTCTGAGCTGGTCTGACAAGCCCTGCTGATAAGACACGCGGCCCTGGGTACCATGGAAGGATGGTCACGGTCACAACTTCCTGTCCTGACCCCACTCTCCAGCTTGATCCTGCTCTCATTTCCTTCTGAAGGGGAGCATGGAACCTCTTGGTTCCCCACTACTGAGGGAAGCTAACCTCTTCTCTGAGCTTGCCACAAAGGTGACTCACCCCTTCCTTCCCTAAGGCCAGGGGAAAAAGATAACAGTTTTTGGCAGCTGAGCCTGTTAGAAAAGGGGGGTCTGGGGCTCACCTCTCTTCCAGTCGACTGCAGGCCAAGGATGGATGTGTCAAAGGGAAGCCAACGACAAAGTCCTTCTGGGCTGCACATGGCAAAGGGCTTAACTTCTAGGCAAGCTGAGAGTTGACAATTCATTTTTGCTCAGATCAGACAATGATCTCAACACAAGGGTAAAAGATGGTCTGACTCTGGCTTCTCAACATATTCTGTCTTTGGACATCAAATGTAGAAAACTGAGGTAATCACTCGCCTCAGTTCCAGGCACTGACTTGCCTCCTATAATTAAAGGAGCAGGTGTGCCTGTCAATCCTTCTGTTGGGTAGCCAGTGTGGGGGGTGGTTAAAGAGGGCCTGGGGTGCAATGCCTGGGTGGCTCAGTCGGTTAAGCATCTGTCTTCAGCTCAGGTCATGATCCCAGGGTCCTGGGATTGAGTGCTGCATACAGCTCCTTGCCTGTCTCTCGCTCTGCCTGCCACTCCCCCTGCTTGTGTGCTCTTTCTCTGACCAATAAATAAAATCTTTATAAATAAATAAATAAATAAATAAATAAATAAATAAATAGAGCCTAGGGTACCCGTGGAGGCCATCTGGCTTTGTAGAGGAAGAAGGGTCCATGCCTGGACACAGGAGACTGGGCATGACCTAACCTTGGTCACTCATGAGTACCTGTGAGACATTCCATGGGCCCTCAGGAAGCAAAAAAGAAGGGACTGGGGCTCCAGAGAGAGTAAAGGAAGCTGAGTCAACTTTGCCCACAGCTAAAGAAATGAATGCCTGCAAGATGTATTTGAGTGTTGTTGGGAAAGTCATCAAGCCTCAAAATTTTCCCCTATTATCCTGTCAGAGATGTGGAATTCAACCCTTCGAGATTCATTCCTTTTGATTGAGCCTTTATGGATGTTCAATTGCAAACTAATTCTCTTAGCTTTTTTTCCAATTCAGAAGACATGGGTCAGAAAACAAATACACTTGAATATCAGGAGGCAAGTAGAAAGAACCCAGAACTCAGAGGCTTGGCACTCAAGAAAAGTAGACTTAAGTGGGTTCCAGGCAAAGAGAAAAAGGTGCCAAAGCTTTTCAGTTCAGGCTAACGTGCAGCACTGCATACAATTGGATTATACAGATCTTACTGCAGAAGCCTTGTGATTATGTTTTCTATTTTCTTGTGATTATGCTTTCTATAATTTCTGTTTTTAAAAAATACTTCACATATATACGAAGCTTCACGGGAATGTCTCTGTCACTGTATCTGTTCAAGCTGACTTTAAATCCTGATCTGGAAGGCTGATCAGCCATCTGATTTCGTAATGAGTAACAGGCTTCCTAATTTTAAATTTTATGGGGTCCTTGCTTTTGGAATCTGAGGTTTCTGTCCCCCGCTATGATGAACCCTTTACGTGACTGTTAAAGCAGCCGCTCTGACCTCTGGCTGTACCTTAAAATCAACCGTGACCTTTCAAAAATCCTGATGCCCGGAGCCCATTCTCAGAGATTTTTGTTTAATCCATCTAGGGTGGGGTGCAGGCATCTATTGTTTAAAAAATGCTCCCCCAGGACATTTAATGTGCATCCTGAGTTAAAAATGTTAAGAAACGAGGCGCCTGCGTGGCTCAGTCAGTTAAGTGACTGCCTTTGGCTCAGGTCATGATCTCGGGGTCCAGGGATCGAGCCCCACATTGGGCTCCCTGCTTGGCAAGGAGCCTGCTTCTCCCTCTTCTTCTGCTGCTCCCCCTACTTGTGCTCTCTCACTCTCTCTCTGTCAAATAAATAAAAATAAAATCTTTAAAAAAAAATGTTAAGGAACGTGATGGAGGGTTGGGGCGTAGAATCTCATACCGACTCAATGCTAATTTAAGACATCTAAAATTAGCAAGGAACGGTTGCAACAGAAGCAATACACTGACATAGATTCTGCAGGTCCCGTCCTTTCTGCAGAAAGCAGAGGGAAGGGCCCAGCCAGGAGACTGGTGACTGACTCTGTAGAACTCCCCAGCTCCACTCGGCTCTGGGCTCTGGGCTCATACGCCCTGTTCTTCTGTGACATTCCTTGTGTTGCGGCAAACAAGATTCCCACCCTCCCTGGCCGCAAGCGCACTCGGAGTGAATCTCTGGTCTCCTGAGTCCCACCCTTTCCCTACCGCCAAGAAGCAGGCTTAACATCAGGTCTGAGGACCTGGACCATGGTGGGGGAAATGATTTGCCCATCTGAACGGGAATCCTCAAATGCTGCTCACTGGCCACTTTCCTTTGGTCGGGATTTCCAGACGCACACTTGCCCCAGCAGACCCTTCACCAGACCGGAGCCTCAGCCCACCGGGCCGTGGACCATACCATGACTTGCTTCCTTCCCGACACGGTGGGCACCCAGCGAGCCCTGCTCTCTGCAGTCATCAAAGCTGGTGTCACCTCTTCCTCCACTTGAGAAAATGGGCTCCCCCACACAGAAGTCCCCTGGCCTTAGCTGCCTGCGCCGCGACTGCCCACAAGCCTGAGTGACACTCGGCCGCCCACAGAAATGCAGTCCCAAGTCATAACAGGAAGATGGTATAGGAAGATAGTCATGTGGAATGTTATCTTCCCATCGTTTGTAACACCAACAATGAAGATTTTTTTCTATGTCACTCTTTAGTCTTTACACAAAGTTCCTCATGACAAATTCCCTGTTGAGTTAATTCCAGGAAAAATTTTGTTCTGAAGATTAATTTGTAGGCTTTCTGTTGTCCAAAATCCAAAACTGTGCAATCCAGTGTAGTTTTGTTTGTCTCTAAGCTGCCAGAAAATTGAGAGCCAAACTCATTGTCCAAGTGTTGTAATCTGCTAAACTCAGGCCATTCAAAATATCCATTCCTTTTGCTTTGCTTTGTTTTCTCCTGAGATTTTGGGCACTTAGTTTCAGTCTGTTACCTCACCTGCACCAGAGCCTATCACCAGGTCCTACCCCTTTATCTCTTGGATCCTTCCATCCTACCTCAGCATTGCCAATCATTTGTGCGTCAGTAACGCTGGCCGGGGCGCTGCGCGGCCTTGGTCACATCCTCCAGGCCCCCACCCAACAACCAGAGCAGTCTTTCTAGGACACCACACCGAACCTATCACTCCAGCTTCAGTAAGATCCTCCTTCCCTCTGGGGGCACACTGTGAATTCTCCCCACACTTACCTTCCCCTCCCCCCTCTAGTGACTTTGCACTTTCTGTTCCCTCAGGCTGGAACAAACTTCCCTGCTTTGTTCTCCCAGTAAAGAGGTTTTCAGGGCTCAGTCCCAGCATTACCTCGTCTGTGGGCCTCCCCTGAGCTCGTGGCCCTGCCCTGGGCTCCCCTAGCATGCAGTACTCATAGCCAGGCCAGCCTGGTTTGAATTTTTTTTTTAAGGCTTTATTTTTAAGTAATCTCTATACCCAACGTGGAGCTTGAACTCACAACTCCAAGATCAAGAATCCCATGCTCTACCAACCGAGCCAGCCAGGCTCCCTGGTTTTAATTTTCTGACTACCCAACTAGGATGGATGGTCAGTTCTGGAAGGAAGAGAGATATCTTATTCATCACTGTGTTTGTTCCTAATGCGTAGCACAGAGCTGTTAAGTGAATGATTACACAACCCAGGGAGGCTTCAAATCGTTCTGATAAAAGGACTGAAGGCCATCCTCCTCTGCCAGACTTTTCACTACCCTTCCTCACAGTTACTGTTGGCCCTTAACTTCTCACAGAATTCTGCTCCACCAAGGCAGCCCACCCCAAAGACTTTCTACTCCACTCATTTGGTGTGTTCAGTATTTGATGAAAGTATTTTGTTCTTTTATGTTGCCAACCAAGGGTGCAAGAGTTTAGTAAAAAAATTACAGTAGAGAGCCCATTCTAAGCCTACTACCCTGGGGCCATTATTGCCGGAGTCCTTGGAAGCATTAGAGAAGTCACGTCCCTGAAGCACATCCCCACACCAGCCAGAATCCGCTAGCTCCTTCCCCAGCACCAGCTGGTTAGAGCAGTCCCTGCACTTCCCTTTCCCCGGCCATGCCCCGGAGTGCACTGCCCCGCTTCCCCCACACGGTCCCCTCCAGGAAAGGATTCCACCGCTGAGGTCTGGCTCTCTCCTCAGGGGTTTGAATCCAGCTCTCCGTGACCCCTCCTAAACATTACTGTATCTCGTGTTAAGAGACTCCCCCTGGGCTCCATCTGCTCCCAACTCCATCCTTAGGGGAAAAGTGGGAGAAATAGGATCATTTAATCATCTTTACCATCCTGCTTTCCCAAGACTGCAAATTCTGACCACAGTTGGGGTGTGTGTCTGGCTGCTCAGCCCCACTCGATTCTTTCTCTGCGCGCACACACACACACTCACTCACTCACTCACTCACTCACTCACGCCCCCTGGGACCCAGCCCGGCAGAGGGCCGGGGCTCTGCCCAGTTTCTGCAGGTTTCCGAGGCGCGGGACAACGGCTTCCCCTCTCGGCCCTGAAAGTCGTCCCGAGCCCCCAGAGGCCGTCTGGCCAGTACTTTGCTCAAGTCCCCACGTCGGGCCGAAGCGCCTCGGTCCCCACGTCCGCACACGCGAGACCCGGTCTTCGGTCTGCAAAGAGCCGCTTCCCGGCTCCGGGCGGGGGCAGCTCCCGCCGCCTCCTCTCTTTCCCCCGGCGTGTCCCCCTCCGCAGCACCCCCCCCACACACCCCCGCCCCGTGCGACCCCTCCTCGGTCCCCCCTCCCCCGGCCCGGCCCTACCTCCCGGCGGGCCGCTGCTCCGCGGGCTCCGAGGCGCAGCTCGGGGGCGCCCGGGCGGGCGGGGGCGGCGGGCGGCGGGGGCCCGGTGCGCCATGGCCCGCGGCCCTCCGCCCTGCTGTCGGCCGGGCCTCTCCCCGCGCCGGGCGAGACGCGCGCCCTCCGCTCGCGTGCCCGCCGCCCGGCCGCCGCTGTGGGCGAGTGGAGGGCGGGCTCGGCCGGCTGCCGCGTCCTCCCCGCCGGGCCGCGCCCCCCGCCCGCCGCCGCTCCAGTGAGCTCATCCGCAGCTGGCGGGCGCCCGGCCCGTTGCCACGGCAACGCCTCTCCCAGGGCCGAGCGGACCCGAGCGGCTCCCGTAAACAGGACCTTCTGCCGGACTCTTCCCCTCGCCGTTGGGTTGCGGGGGTGGGGGTCTGGCGGCTTAACCCTTTCTTTGCTGGAGACCCAGCGGCGCGGCAGTCTCCAGCTCCGCCGGGCAGCAATCGGCGCGCTGCGCTCGGCGGCGGCTCAGCCCCTCAGACGCGGGCACGGAAGTGGCGGCGACACTCCCCGCACCCCCACCTCCGTTCTCTCCGGTCGCCTATCGCGATTATGGGGCGCCGGGGTCCGCGACACCCCAGACAACGAGGCAGCCACCACCCCTGCCCCTTGCAGCCTGCAGTCCGGCTGGGGCACAGACAACCGGGATTCAGGCAATGAGAGCCCGGGGGCCGCGAGCGCGGGGCACATGGGTTCCCGAGCCGCGCGGGGAGAGGAGTCGGGAAAAGGTTCCCGGAGGAGCAATGACTTTCTAGTGTCCACTGCACCCACTCACTCGCGTGGGACAATCAAGGAACACAGATCGCAAGAGTTAGGACTGCCAAAAAAAGTACACGCGCAAGTGCTGTGGGCTTTTTATGCTGAGGACAATGAGGGGCCACGCAAGGTTTTTGAGCCTCTAGAAGTTCCCTGATGAAAGGGAGACGGAGCTGACAGTAGTGATTTATGGGGCTGGGGGAAGACTCCAGGCTCATCTCTATGCCAGAGGAAAGTCACTCTCGTCTGTAGCTCGGGGGGGGGGGGGCCCTAGAAGGAAGGGTCTGCTTGCTCAGGCAAAAGGGGGGGAGGAGAGATAGAGGCTTAGCCTATAAACCCACGAAAGGGGTGTGCAGGAGAGAGAAGAAAAGAAAGGATTGCAGAGCACGGGGAACATTTGATACTATCTAGGCAGTCCCTGTAGACTGCGGGTCCAAGATTTGAGGTACTGATTTAGATATCAAAGTCACAGGAAAAAAACTGTTTCCTTAGCTGAGAGTTTTGCTCATTCTGTGACATCTTTGAAGTTTTTCTAGAGCTTGTTAAAGCTTCCTAAACTCCGTCATGCCATACCCATTTCACCTAAGCACAGTCAACTTTCAAATACAATTTTGCAAGGTACAAGCATTTAAAAAGAAAAAGGTATAAGCACTTATTTATTTTTAAAGATTTTATTTACTGGGGCACCTGGGTGACTCAATCATTTGAGCATCTGCCTTTGGCTCTTTAAAGAGATGGAGATAGAGAGCGAACAAGTGGGGGGAGGAGCAGAGAGAGAAAGAGAGAGAGAGAGAGAGAGAGAGAGTCTCAAGCCTACTCTGCGCTGAGCTTGGAGCTAGTTGCTGAGCTTGATCCCACGACCCTGAGATCAGGACCTGAACCCAAATCAGGAGACAGATGATCAACTGACTGAGCCACAAGGACCCCGAAAGTATAAGCATTTAAATTATTGTTTTGTTTGTTGAAGCATCATTTCATACATTTTCACTTTCTAAAAAAAGATCAAAGACTTGGCTTCTTCAGGGTTAATTACTCCTGGGGTTCTGGGGTATCATGAGGCAAACTGGCCAAGTAGAGCCAATGGCAAGCAGAGAACAAGTGAGCTAAGAGCCCAGCTGGCTGCCTCCCCCAACCCGGTGCGCACAGCAGACCAGTCACCTTCGATGTTGTGGCTTCCAAATTGCCAGGCACATGTCAGGCGGACAAACCAGAGAGGAGGCTGGGGATCTCCTTAGAAGTGGCTGCCACTCCATCTGCGCCATCATCTTTGAGTTCTAAACGCTAACTTGTTTTAGAAAAACTCCCTGCCTCAGCTCATTGGGTCAGACTCTGAGAAGTGACGCTGGGGTCTTTGCTTTGCAAGTTTCCATCCCTGCCTGCCTGTCACAGCCCCCAAGCCCATGGCTGCTCCTGTCCCTGGGCTATTCAATGGCTCTGTTGCCGTGGCAGGGTCCCTCCTTTCCTGTGTGGCTCTGCCCCTGCTGGCTCCCTGGAGATTTCCCAGCTCATGTTACCCTCTGGTCCATTCCAAGCCCTGGTTCACCAGCTCCAGAGGTTGGAGTAGCCGTCCAAGGTGGGGGCAGTGCACTGGAGTCTGGAAGACCCTCTCCGTGGTCCCTTCTCTCCCAGTTCCTGACACTGACTGCTCCAACCGCCCCCAGCCCTCTCGGTCTGTCCTCAGCTTCCCCCCATGTTGGAAAATGAGGCCTCCGGTAGGAGATACTGCCTGGCCTCAAGTCGGAAAAGGTGCCGATGGGAGGAGGGAGACAGAGTTGATTTTTCTTGATCTCGAATCCTACTTTTCCCACCTAGAACAACCACGGAGCACTGCAGAACTTTTTTTTACCCCTCCCTCCTCCTTCAGCATCCTGTTGCGGAGCTTGGGCCCTGGAGCAGGCTGCTTTGCCTCTAATTATCAGGGTCTCCATCTGTAAGGTGAAAATAGGAATGGTTATAACCGATTTCATCCTGTCGTGGGGATTAAAGCAGATCCGCAAGCAAAGGGGCAGTACTGGGCCTAGCCCTAGCACGCTCGGTTACCTCCTGTGTGTTATTTCCTAATCTCTCTCTTTGCAGGAGCACAAAGGTGTTCAGAGTTCAGCAGAAGGGAGCAGGCCGTTTTTCTCCTTCTGTATCAGGCACAGGGCTGGCTTCCTCTCACCTATAAGTGGAGCAGAACAGAGAGCCGGAAGGAGGCTAGCCTGATTAAGATGCGGAGAGAGTCTGAAAAGGAGCCTTTGACTAACTCCTCTACCGCAAATTGTTCCATTTCCATTCCAATTCCTTTTGGATGCTAAACATTTACTAACAGTCTTTCATTCCATCAACTTCACATGCGCCATATCACATAATCCTCCCCACACTCCTGATATTCTATGGACGGGAAACGAAGCTCCAAGAGTTTATGTGCCTTATCGGAGGTCACACTAGCCTAGGCGCGTCAGGCTCAAGCCATGCTCTTTGTTACACCAGCTTTGCTGGAGAGCTGGGGTTCTGCCCAGTGCCAGCCACTCTGGACGGGGATTTCTGGATCCACGTTCTGGTTATGCTTCCCCCTCTGGAAGGCACAGGCTGGGTGTCCCCTACTTGGGTCGCTGGGACCCATTCCTTCTCAGCCCTTGTGTGACAGCAGCCCCTCCTCTGGGTCACAGCCACCTGCCTGCCAGTGCATAGAGGAAAGGTATACACACAGCAGAGAACGGATGAGAGGGTTGGGTGTTGTTACTATTCTTGTATGCAGAAAGCTGGTGTGGGAAGAGCAATCATTCACTTATGCTCAGGCCTGTGACATTTGGATGCAGTGGAGCAAGGGAGGAACTTATTTTAGGGGCAGGGAAAAATCCACAGCCTCACCTTGACATGCCCTTGGCAGAGCTCCTCCACATTGCTCCAGTGGCCGACGTGAGCCCACCAGCAGCAGGGCTCTCCTGCTCTTGTCCTCCTTAGGCAGCGGTCTCCCTCCTTCCCTTCTCATTCCATCGCTATCCCATCCTTGGCCCATTCTCTCCTGCCTACAGACAGCTGGACTCGAGTTCCTTCCCACTGGCCGCAACCCTCATCTGCCTCCCTCTGAGGAAACGAAACCAAGCCAACCATCCCACCCAAACCTCAAACCCAGGTTTGGTTTGTTCTTGGTCCCAATCAAATGTCATCCAGGAGGTGTGGGAAGGGAGGGGGAGGGTGGGAGGGGCGGCGGAGGCCACCCAGGGGAAGGGGTGAGCAGGGCCCAGACTGAGGGCCCCAGGCTCCTTCATCCTTTCCGCTGGGAAGGGCCGGTCTTTGGCTGAAATGGTTTGTATCGCTTCTCGGCCTTTTGGCTAAGATCAAGTGTGGCTGAGATGGTTTGTTCCCTCTCTTTCTCTCTTCCTCTCTTTCTCTCTCAGGGAGCTCTGTGGCCTTCTACCTCCCACACTGGGGCTGCAAGATGGGCAGCTGTGGGGGCCCGTTAGGGGGCGCTGTGGAGCAAGCCACATTTGTCAGGGTACCACTGGAAATCTCAAAGAATCACTGCATTGGCAAGTAACACAATAACATAATTTTTGCCTAAGAACCCTCTGTTGCACTTCTATGCCCCTAGCTTTGGAGGGTCAATTTTTCCCCCCACAAAGAATTAAGGCATTCATAGCTTTACAAGGATTAGTGTGTTTATGACCAAAAACAGAGAACAAAGTCATTCCACAGCATTCACCATCAGGCAGTCTCAAATGTGAGGACTGCCATGCCAAATACTCTCCCCTCATATTCTTTTCTGTTCCTTTGGGGGACCCAGTTGAACAACAAGGAAGGGAATAAGAGTGTGGTGATTTAGATTCTCTTTTTTTGAGTCACAGATTTCTGCGTCAGAGCCGTTCTAGCTCTTCCTGTTCACTGTGATTCCAGAACATGCTAGGACAGTCGGACCAGCTCTGCACTGGGCTGAGGACGCCAGACTCTCACAGCTTGCTTCTCAGAGCTTTCCCTGACCTACTTTCCGGCTAGCTAGACGACTTTCTCAAACCTGAGGGGTGGTGGCGGCGGGGTGGGGGGGGGGAGGCGGAGAAGCCCCCAAACATTTCATCACACATTATGAACTGCGAGGTGCATGCACGGACTCAAAACCCGCCAGCTCATCCCCCTTGCTAATGTCCCCCCAGCCCTGATCTCAACCTTCAGACCTCCAAATACCTGTATATCACTGGACTGCCTCTCATAGGCCATACCTTGAAGCAACATGTTTCTAGGAGGCCCTGATATCTGATCCACTTCCTGTTATCTCTCAGGTCAACTTAGAGCAAAATAAAAATACTGCCCACAGGGCGAGCCGGGTGACATCTGACTATCCTAGATAGCAGTGTGGCCTTGGGCTCTGCTACTCCCTTTTGCGGGTCTCAGGTGTCTGGGGAGATCAGGCCAGCTGGCCCTCAGGCCGTACCCAGCCTTCTCAAATAGGCAAAAAAAAGTACAAAGCAGCTGCCAGTTCTCATCTTTTCTGCTTTTCCCCGTATGGCTGAGGTGTGCCAGCTAATGCTCAGGCTTTGCAGAGATCACCTAGCAGGTAGGTTCTAAGCTCAGCCTCTTTTATCAGTGAAGAAACAGCCGAAAAGAGGTAGTGCCTTGCCCAAGGCCACTGCAAATGAGTGCCGGAGCCTGGAAGGGCCCAGCAGTCTGACCCAGGACAACCCCTGCTGCTTGGCCATGAGGACCACCGTGGGAGCCACAGTTTTCCCGTGGCCTGCTGGAGGGCAGAGACGTGGAAGGCTTGGGAGGGCTGTGAGAATCGCTGCCACACGTGCGAGCGAGGGAGGTGGGCTAGCCCGCCTGCTGCAGCCTCGTCCTGCAGTGTCCTCCTTCTCCAGCACTGTTTCAGATGGGAGTGGATGCATGGGGGTGGCCCAGGGCCACAATTTTCATGCCAGGGTCCCATTCTCTTAGGAGCTGATTGCAGGCCAGGTGTACCAAGCGGGACCTGGTGGGAGGTGGGGGGGAGTCAGTCCTGGAACTTCTTATTTGCCTGACAATCCCCTTGGCTTGGGGTGGGGGCGGGGAGGGGAAGCCGGGCCTCATATTCCCCACAGGGATCCTCATGCAGGGGGGCTGGGGTGGTGCTGCAGGGGTGTGTGCTGTAGGCCTGCTCAGGGCCTTCTCTTCCCTGATACCCTATTCTGAAGAAAACGAGTGTGTGTGTGTTGAGGGGGGAATTGCTGAAAGGGTGTCAACGGAGAACTGTCCTCCACAGGAGCTAAGCCCGGTGGTTCTCACCCAGGGACAACTTTGCTCCCCAGAGGCCATCTGGCAGCATTCAAAGACATATTTTAAAGTCATAGTCTGGAAAAGGGGGGTTTCTGGCATCAAGTGGGTAGAGGCCAGAGATGCTGCTAAACATCCTGCAAGGCACAGTTCAGCCCCCGCCCCGTCACACACAACAAAGAATTATCCTGCCCCAAATGTGAAACGTGCTGAGGTTGACAACAATTAAATTGTGGAGCCAATTCGCCATCTCCATCCCCTTCCCCCGGGAGTCTTGAACAAGTACTTGCCCTGCATCACACCCGCTCTGTAACAATGTCACATGGGAAATGCCAAAATCACAGGCGTGTGGATCCTGTGAGAAAATAAGCACAGCCAGGTGGGCCTTTGCAACTCTCTTTCCACACCCACCTGGTTCTTCTCTTCTCAGTCGAGTC
Source organism: Ursus americanus (assembly GCF_024610735.1). Lineage (NCBI taxonomy): Eukaryota > Metazoa > Chordata > Mammalia > Carnivora > Ursidae > Ursus > Ursus americanus. The sequence goes on along the minus strand of NC_142129.1, from coordinate 13,671,238 downwards.
TGGGAAGGCTGAGGAAGCTTCGGTGCACTTCGCGAGAGGATGGTGCCACCTAGTGGTACCAGAGTTAACAGCAGCAGCAGGAACGTCTCCAAGAAGTAGAAACTATTAACAGGTAGCTGGCTTAGCTGTGAAGAGAATTTCTGTGGGAAAAAAAAAAAAAAAAAACAAACAAACAAACCTCCCCCCCCCAAAAAAAACCAAAAACGGAGACCACCCAAATGAGAACAAACAGAGGCTAGTCAGAGATTTCTATAGCAAGGAAGTCAGCCACCATCACTTGCACGTGGCAGAGTCTCAAATGCCAGTGGAGACTCAAATGCTAGGTTTATAGAGGGAAAAAAAGGCTTCAGGTGTGCCCTAATCGGAGGTTGTTGGCACAACCAGGACATTTTCTGTGATCAGTTTGGAGAAGACATTTGGCTTTCTCTGGTTGGTCCTGAGATGCAAGTGGGGGATGAAAATTAGAGAACTTGGCAGGCATTGACTTAGCCCTGACTGTCCGGGGCCAGTGGCTGGAGACTGAGGGTCCGGGTTCTACTGTCATATATCTGGCCAGTGTCTGTTTGTATAGTTCGTCTCTTAAGTCATTAATCATCCCAAATACATCTGTGCTGTTACTAATCCTGAACCAGATTACATAAAATGACCCATGTGAGAAGCAGCTTGACCGCAAATCAACATTCGCGATTTTTAAAGGCTGCCCTTACAAATTCTGATTTAGGGTTCATATTTGATCGAAAGGTGTGATTTTGCTGCCCATGTGCCTTAATATGGATGACATTATTCTCCTCACTGACATTCACATGGGCCCCAAGGGTCCCTCAACTTCACCTGCTTGGGTGACTATAGCTCCTTGAGAAGCTGCACCCCCCCCCACCAACAATATCACTGCTTTGGCCCCCACTACCCCCACCGTCACCTCTGTTTCTCTCCCCCTTGCTGTTTAGAGCCATATGACCTTCCTTTGGTTCTTCAAGGTTAAAACAAACAAACAGCCCTCCTCCCCCAAATCCTCACACTCAACTCCTTCTTCTTGAGGGCTTTCTTCTTCACATGTCTGAACACCCTCCCACCCTTCCTCTCCAAAATAGCTGCCACCCTTGGGGTTCTCCCAATTCTTCATTTCTTTCATGCTCTTGCCACACTTTGCAATTGCACATTATGTGTTCCCCTGCGGGGTCTCCCTCATGAGCGATCAACTTGTAAGGGCAAGATGTGTGTCTCTGTGTGTCTCCATGTTGCGGAGCCTAGCATGATACCTAGTTCAATACATATTATGGAGCCTTGATAATATTAAGTTATGCTTAAGAAATACATACTGGGGGCGCCTGCGTAGCGCAGTGGTTACGCATCTGCCTTCTGCTCAGGGCGTGATCCCAGCGTTCGGGGTTCCAGCCCCACATCACGCTTCTCCACTAAAAGCCTGCTTCTTCGAACTCTCCCACTCCCCCTGCTTGTGTTCCCTCTCTCGCTGGCTGTCTCTCTCTGTCAAATAAATAAATAAAATCTTTAAAAAAAAAAAAAAGAAATACGTACTGGGCTCAAAAAGTATTGGTTAAATTAATAAGTATGGTCTTTCAGGAGCCACTCCTCAAGGTCCAAGCACATTTCCCAAATCAATGCAGCCTGTACTCTCGGTGCAAGGATCACCTCTCCCCGCCGCTCTTCACATTCTGCTTAGCTGAAAACCCTACCTGTGTGCAGAACGGCCTTTAAATTCACTGCGCGTCTCAGCCTTTCCATGCCTTCTGTAAGGAAAGCTACAAAGATGTCGGTGGAGACTGAGAGGCACGGGAGAAGCGGAGGTCACAGAGGGTGCCTTCGCATTTTGCATTAAATCTATTTATGGAATCCAGGACCCGAGGGCCAGGCTAGCCTGTGAGGGTGTCCGCGCCGCTTCCGCTTTAAGGGGCGGAGCCCGAGCGCACGAACGGGGCGCTCCCGGAAGACCCGGGCGCCGCGTCCTCGGCGTCGGAACCCCGGCGCTCCCCGCGCCCTCCACGGCTCTCGGGGGCCCTCCGCACCCCTCTCCCCCGCTCTCCTCACCCCGATCCTCTCTACCCTTCTCTCCCCACTCTCTCTATCCCGATTGCCGGCCCTCCGCACACCCTTCCCGCTGTCGGCGTCCGGATCCTCGGGCCCTCATCTTTGGACCTCTGCACCCCTCACCTCCCGGCCCCTGGCTCTTCCCCACCCCGGTACCCGGGTCTTCGGCGGTCCGCACTGCCCCCCCTTTTCCCACGCCGCGGCTCTCAACCCTTTGTCCCGGGTGTATCTTCCTTCTTCCCCCGCACCACCCTTGCCTCCGCTACCCCCCGGCTCTCGGCACCCGGGCCCTCCGCACCGCCCTCCACCCCCACCCCCGCCCAGCCCCTCTGCGCTCCTGCCCTCGTTGGGTGCCTGGCCACCGACCTGGCGTGGGGTGACCCCGCGACCGGCAGGCTCTGGCTCCGCCCGCGCGGCCACCTCGCGCAGGTCGCGTCGCGGTTCTGGGCCTGGCCGGGCGTCTGTCTTGGCCCCTCCTGCTCTCCTAGTTGGTGCGGTTCAGAAGTCCCCGAAGGCGCAGCCGGCCTCGGGCCTTAGGTCTAGGCGAGGTACCGGGAGGGAGTGGGGTGTGGAGCGGGCACGGAGGGGCCGGGCTGCGCTGCCTAGGGGGAGCGCCCTGCAGCGCCCTACCCACGCTTAGCCTGCGCGCGGGGTTTGAGCGGCGCCGGATCTCGCTGGTACCCCACTTTTAAGTGGGATACTCACCTGTGGCCCTGGACTCATGTCAGCCTTGCCTAAAGCGTGAGCATAGATGGGTGCCCTCTAAGTCGAGGGCAGGCAGGCTAGGCCGGGGACCTCTGGGAGAGGATGGTGACCCCCTGGCGCTTCTCCATCAGAGTCTGCTTGTCGCACTTAAGGGGTTTTGAGCTCAGAAAAGAACTCGGCCTTTTAAGATCATCTGGGTGCTCTCGTAATGCCAGACTCTGTTGGCTTCTGCTTGGTACTTTACCCAAACTTATCTCAGCCTATGGGGACACCGGTGAGGGGGGCCCTGAGAGCGTGTGCCAGCGAAGAGCCGGCTGGAGTGACCTAGCTGAAAATGGGCCACTGGAGAGAGTCCCCCAAGAGGGGCGGCTAGGATGCCTCTTTCTGCATGTCCGTATCTGGCTCCGGGCTGGAGCTCTCTTGATGAAATTCTTCCCCCTCCTTCTCTTCTACCCCCTCACCTACCTGGCTCCCAGTGTCTCCAGCCTCTGGCTCTACCTGCTTCTGAAAGCCACAGAGACCTCAGGCCCAACATACATCAAACTGGGCCAGTGGGCCAGCACCCGGCGCGATCTCTTCTCAGAGGCTTTCTGTGCCCAGTTCTCTAAACTGCATGTCCGTGTGACCCCCCACCCTTGGACTCACACTGAACACTTCCTGCGGCAGGCATTTGGGGAAGACTGGGGGAGGGTCCTCTGCTTTGAGAAGAAGGAACCTGTGGGTTCAGGCTGTGTGGCCCAAGTGTACAAAGCGCGTGCCAATCCTGCCTTCCTGGAGAATGACAGCGTCTGGAGACTTGCTAAGGCCTCCCGCCTGCAGCCGTGTTCAGAAGTTGGGGCAGTTGGGAGGCTGGGAGAGCTCTTTGGACACCCGGGGAAGGGGTGGGGGTTTCAAGGAAGTCTTGCTGACCAGTCATTTCTAGAAAGGCTGCTCCTCCCTAAAGCTGACCCGGTTGGATCAAATGCAGTCCTGTCTCCATCTTCAGCACCTGCCCACCAACCTGAGCCAGATCACCTCATCCCAGTGGCAGTGAAAGTAAGTGCTCGGATGTCTTCAGCTGGCCCTTGCTGTCTCTAAAATGGCACCGGCCCCCCAGAGCTGTCCTCGGTCAGGAACCCCCATTTGCAAATTACCGCACATTGCCTTCCACTGATTTTTATTAGCTTGACCTTTGTGTGCCTATGCTGGGCACGCTGTATTTCTTGGTTCAAGGGAGTGGTTGTGGGAAGAGTCTGATAAAGGAAATGAAGAGGGTTTGGGGTCCGCTGCCTCTGTGGGTGGAGGAACCACCACCCAGCTGACCCACGCCTCTGGGGCCAGGATAAGTAAGAGACTGCCTAGGTTAGACGTGCTGTGGCGAGTCCAAGATGGCGGTATTCATTTTTACAGAAGTGACTTCCTTCTCTCTTCATTTCTAGTCACCCCTGCCTGGGCGCCATCATTTTTGTCTCCACACTTTTCCATCCCCGTTCAGCATGATCCCAGGGATCTGGCAGACCCCAGTAGCAGGTACCCTCGATGCTCTCTTACACCTCCTTGGAAACAACCCTCTGTTCACGCCTACTGAATCATACTTTCCAAGGCCTGAGGCCTGGCTTTTTATAAATGCTGCCAGTGATTCCCATGAGCAGGCATGTTTGGGGAACACTGGACCAAAATATCATCTGCTCCGTGGAAGACAAAAGGAGTGGATGTCAGCTGTGTACCAGGACAGGAGTCAGTCATGGCAGATGCATTATGTAGTCTGTACTAGCTGCCTTTGAGGTAGGCACTTGCTTGACTTGTATCTCTTTATTTATATCTCCGCTTTGTTCCTGAAAGGACTTGATATGGGGGTAAGGACTGTTATCTCCATGTTTTGTTTTGTTTTTATGATTTTATTTATTTACTTAGAGACAGAGAGTAAGCAAGAGCACGAGCAGCGGGGAGGGGCAGAGGGAGAGGGAGAAGCAGGCTCCCCACCGAGCAGGGAGCCTGATGCGGGACTGCATCCCAGGACCCTGGGATCATGACCTGAGCTGAAGGCAGACACTTAACCGACTGAGCCACTGAGGCTGCACCTATCTCCATGTTTTAAAAAGTGGAACAGCCTTAAAAAGTTAAAAATTGAGCTACCCTATGATCCAGCCATTGCACTACTGGGTGTTTACCCCAAAGATACAGACGTAGTGAAGAGAAGGGCCATATGCACCCCAATGTTCATAGCAGCAATGTCCACAATAGCTAAATCGTGGAAGGAGCCGAGATGCCCTGCAACAGATGACTGGATTAAGAAGTTGTGGTCCATATATACAATGGAATATTACTCAGCAATCAGAAAGAATGAGTTCTCAACATTTGCTACAACATGGACGGCACTGGAGGAGATAATGCTTAGTGAAATAAGTCAAGCAGAGAAAGACAACTATCATATGATTTCTCTCATCTATGGAACATAAGAACTAGAATGATCAGTAGGGGAAGAAAGGGATAAAGAAAGGGGGGGTAATCAGAAGGGGGAATGAAACATGAGAGACTATGGACTATGAGAAACAAACTGAGGGCTACAGAGGGGAGGGGGGTGGGGGAATGGGATAGACCGGTGATGGGTAGTAAGGAGGGCACATATTGCATGGTGCACTGGGTGTTATACACAACTAATGAATCATCGAGCCTTACATCGAAAACCGGGGATGTACTGTATGGTGACTAACATAATATAATAAAAAATCATTATTAAAAAAAAAAAAAAAAAAAAAAAAATAAAAAGTGGAACAGGAGGCTGAGAGGTTGAGTAGCTTGGCCAGTTTGGGAACCAACAGGCCTTTGAAAGCAGACTCTTTCCATCCTACCTCAGTGCATCCTTGCTGGGGTTCTGTGACTCTAGATCCTTCTCTGACTCAGGCTTTGGACTACCCGACTCAGTTACCTGGTGTGCTCAGTAAAATGCAGATTCCTGGCCCCATCCCCAGAGTCGGTGATGCAGTAGGTCTTGGAGGAGGCATGGCCATCCACACCTTCCCCGGACACTCCACGGTGACTTTGGTGCACGCTAATGTTGGGGAGCCACTGACCTAAACTTAATGCATTTGGAAGGAAAAGCCCACCAGTTCTTCCCAGCAAAGCTAAGTGTGGCACAGAGAGCTGGCCCTGGCATCTCAGCGAAGGCACACAGGAGCGAGGGAGGCAGGAGCATCCCGGGTGTTGGGACCACATCCATTCTGCTCTGATGAGAAGCTGGCCTGGCTCCCCTATGCTGGGCGCCTGTCCCGTCTGGGTGAATGTGCCCTCCTGACCCCTCCCTGCCTCACTGTTCCTCTTCCTGGCAGGTGCTGCACCCCGGCTTGCTGTCTCAGGTGCAGATGGACCTCCTGCTGATGAAGATGGGCAGCCGGGTCCTTGCGCTTCTGCCAGGAATCAAGTGGCTTAGCTTGCCTGAGATCGTGGAGGAATTTGAGAAGCTCATGGTCCATCAGGTGAAGTCTCCTTCCCCCAGTTACAAATTGCATCTCACATAGTTCTTGCCATCAGCCATTTAGCAAATGCTGAATGGATGTGTGATGTCCCAGGGAGTCACGGCTAGTATGGTGTGGTAGTCGGGGTAGGTAATGCTAACTGATGTAACACAAAATGCCCAGATCTCAGAAGCCGAATGCCATGAGGTGATTTCTTGCTTCTATTAAAGTCCATGCCCGTGAACTGAAAGAGGGAGAGGGAGCTCTACTCCACAGTGATTCAGGGACCCAGTTTCCGCCCAAGTTGGGCAGGGCCATTTTCAACCTGCATCATCTCGGGTCAGTACGGAATGGGGAGGAGATCCTGGAGGATCCCATTAGAAACTGGGGCCTTCTGAGTCCACAGGCCAGGGCTTGAATGCCACGGCCCAGTGTAACTGTGAGGGTGCTTGGGAAGCCCTCTTCCTTAGTTCCCAGCAGGAAAGTGCAGGACTGCAGTGGGGCCTTCAGCCACAGGCAGCCGCTGAACTCCCAGGTGAGAAGAATTAGTGAAGTCGCGCACTGTGCCTTTACTTCCTTTCCAGGGCTTTTGAGTAAACAAGTCCTCCTCCCTGTCTAGGACCCTTGGTATCCTTGTTTAAGTAGCGACACTTAGTGAACACACTGTGGAGGGTCAGGGCTCTGAGTAGGCAACTGCCCTGGCTCCAGTTGGAGGGTGCGGAAGTTGGCAGTCTTTTAGGAGCAATGTGCTAGGTCCTCATTTATGTCTTCTGATGTAAGATTTTAAGCCCCAGGGACGCATTTTAATGTTTAGAAAGCTTTGGTGTATGCTATGGAGTAATGTAGTTTCGATAATAAAAGAAGATTAAAAGAGAGAAAATAGCTTCTATTCCCACAAGCATCTCTGCATTACTCTCAGTCCTACCACCCGTGCGAAATTCAGTTCCTCTTCTAGAAGTCTGATAGCATGGGTTGATGAGTGAGATTTTCTTGTCTATAAGAAAGGTATAATAGGCAGAGGGGGACTGACCTGTAAATATTCGCAAATAGAGCACGATCTCAGAGACTCCTAAAGAAGTCTCTCCAGGTTCAGCTGGGTTCAGCTGGGGCCCAGAGAGGAAGTGGTCATTCTGTCCTGAGAGTCAGGGCTCCCCAGGCTCTAGCTGAGTCTTGGGAGGTGAGTGGTGTTTACAGTTGGACCAAATGGGAGAAGAAATTCCCACCAGTGAGAATAAGGAAGGCGAAGGAGAGAAGGGGAGGCTCGGGTGGGCTGGGATGTTCAGCACCATACAGACTGGGGGAAGGTAGAGTTCTGGGCCGGAGAGGAAGCCGGAGGCACAAGCCATGGCTCTGAGGAGACAGCCAATTTGGATGTCACTCTCAAGAATTTAGACTTCATCCTGCAGGTAGTAGGGGGGCACCAGCAGATGGATTAGAGGGACGATGGGAGTCAGGGAGCCCCACTCAGGTGCATCTGTTAGGGTTCTGGTGGCTGGTTGGGAGTCAGCTTGGGAGCCATGGTGGGCTGGAGTGGGGGACCGGATCTGAGAGTGCTGAGGCTGCAGCCCACTGGTACTTGGCCCACTGTGTGGAGGCCAAGAGAGAAGAAGTAATGTGCAGTAATGCCCGGGTGTCTGGCCGCATGGGGGCGGGGGCAGGAAGTTCTGTTTAGACACAGAGTTTAAGGGGCTCTGGGTGTCCATGAAGCTACAACTTGAAGAGAAGTGTGGAACTGTCTCGAGGAGGTGCTAGCTGAGGACGGAGGGGATGGAGAGGGGGAGCACAGGCTGGCGAAGGGCAGCAGCTGAGAGAGCATCAGCGTGTGCCAGGGGAGGATCATAGCGGGAAGTAAACAGCGGGTGCCAGGAGGAGAGCTGTACAGGAAGAAGGGGGTTCTCAATGGCACCGTACCGGGTGCCCCGAGACATCATTAGGATAAAGATGGGAGCAGTCCCTTGAGTCTGGCAAGCGAAAGGCTTGGTGAGTGGAGGGAGCAGGGTCAGTGCAGCGGGCAGAGGGGAATGGCTGCTGGAGAGCAGTGGAGATGAACCCCTGGGATGTGGGGAAGGGCCACAGGGGCTAGAGTGAAGGGGGGTGAACAGAGAGGGAATAGCGGGGAGGCAGCCAAGCCCAGGGGCTGCAGGGGTGTCTGCAACTGCAGCTTCCAGCAGTTCATGGAGGCAAAACCGCCCCTCCTGAGTCCCCCGCCCCAGGCATTCTGCAGGAAGGGGGAGGGTGAGGGGGTGGGGGGAAGGCCAGTGGATATGGTGACTGGCTAAGCTCTCTGGCGGTGCAGATGCTGTTGTCCCCGTGCCCAGATCGTCCCTCACCTCTTCTCCACATCCCTGTAGATCGACCTGCGTTATGAAGCTCGGAATCTAGAACACTTCCAGTGCAACTTCCTGAATGTGAATTCTGTCAAATTCCCCACCCCTCTGCGTCCCTTTGTCACCAGGGATGTCTTGGTGGAGACTTACGAAGTAAGTGAAAGCTTCCTCGGGCTGTGCCTTTCACTCACAGCTGGGGCTCCCGTCTGAAAAGACAAACCCAAGAGAGCATGTGATTACTGTCTGTAAAACCGAGGGGAGTTGGGATATGGCACTGGGTGGGAAGGCAGCGTAGGGAGGTGGCTGGGAGTCTGGACGTGGCCTCAGACTTTTCTGGACTTGAAAATCTTTCCATTTTGTATGCTGGTGACTTCATTTCCTCCTGTGTAATGGTGGGCGCCTGTCCCTGCCTCATAGGCTTGTCCCAGGAGTCAGTGACACACTGAATGCAAAATGCCTTCAGCACAGAGTTTGCACAGAGAAAGTGCTCAGCAAGTGTTGGTGTCACATCATTGGCCTTAGCTGTTGCCTGGTCCGGCCTCCTTTGTAAAAATGGTAACGTTTGCTCCAGGGAAGTGACACGAAAGACCCACTGTTACTGGTTGTGTGACCTTGAGCAAGTTACTTAAACTCTCTGGGCTTTAGTTCTTCTCTTTGCTACTGAGGAATAACAAGATCGATCTCAATGGGCACTTTGACAGATAACTAACCTACATGGAAAGTTGATTTACTTTCCTCTTCCTTCTCTTTTTCCCCTTTCTTCCTCCCAATTTTCCTGCTCGAGGTCACAGAGCTCACTCATTTCCCTGTTGGCTGATTCTTGATCAGAATCTAGCTGTCCTGGGGCCTGCTCCTGTCTTCTCTCACGACATTGCAACGTCTCTTACCTGTGGGGGGCGGAGTCACGGGTTTCCTCCATAATAAGCTGATGAGACTTGTTTTCTTTTGAGAAGTGTTACAGAAGGGAAAAGCAAACAGGCTAAAATGAACTTGTGGGTGTCAGATTCAGGGGGATCGTAAGGAAGGGAAAACTCTTTGGGAAGAGCAGGGATGGGAAGGCAGCGCCAATGTGTCACGCGGGGATGAGGAGAGGACACCAGGCAGGCCGTCCAGGGTCAAGCTCTCTCTTCCCTGACCTTCCTTAAAGGAGAGTGTGCCTGTGTCCAGTTACCAGCAGGCGGGGATTCCCACTGACTTGAAGAAGAAGATTGCGCGGCTGGGAATCAACATGCTCCTGAAGATGGTGAGCTCATGGGCTTGGAGAGCGTGCTCTGGCCCCGCATGTGGTCGAACTGCGAGTGGGGAGACGGCAGACACACGGGTCGGCTGCCGTGGGCGGGAGGGGGAGCACAGCAGCAAGCCGCCACGTTGAGAGTCTGCTCAGAAATAGCAGAGCCGGCCAGAACGCCCCTTCGCGCTGTACCCTTCTGTTAAGCACGGTCCTGGGGGCATGCACTCTATCACCAGGCCAGGTGCTGTGGGAAGAGTGGGGAGCCAGACCCAGGCCCTGCCCACGGTGCCTGTAGTTTAGACAAACGGCCGAGGATACCGTGTGTTCAGTGGTCATTCATTCATTCGGCAGTTCGTTGAGCACCCGTTTGTTCTGTGCCAGGCACTGAATTAAGCGCTAGATTTACAGCAGTGAGCGAAACAGACAGGATTACAGTGTTCATGGAACTGCCACTCTCTGGGAAGTCAGGCCACCAATAAGGAAATGATACACAGGTACCACAGGGTCATTTAGGAGGGGCCCGTCCTGGCCTCGTGATTTATTCAGGAAGCGGCACCGTCTGCACTGAGATGTAAAGTCTAGGTGTCATCTATGAGAGGACAGCCTGACGATGAAAATGACACTCGTAAAAGGACACAGTGTTAGCTTTCACGCACTGATAGCAGCTCTCGTGTCAGTATGGAAGTGTAGGGCCTGAGTTCTTCCTGGTGGCCGGCACGGAAGACAGCAGTCGAGGGATGGATGGCACGTTGTGGGCAGGAAAGAGGATTGAGCATCCAGGTCTGGAGGGTGCAGAATCTGGGTAAGAAGGAACCAGGTGTGTGGTCAGAGTGGGAGGAAAGAACCCACGTGAGTGACGTGGAGCCGTGGGGGCCGAGGCCGGTGGCCAAAGTGGGGCAAGGTGAGAACAGGAGCTCAGAGCAGGCCCTGACTCCACTTCTAGCCTCTGCTGGAAAGTCAGCAGCCCCCACCCGAGGGGCTCCTGGAGCGGCAGGGTTGTGCGGGGAGAGCCGGGTGTCCACTCCGTCCGTGTGGTGGGAGCTCAGTGGGGAGAGGACTTTGTGCCCGGCACCAGGGCTCTGAGAGGCACCTTGGGCCGGAGGGGAAGCTGCAGCGGGAGCAGGTAGGGGAGAAGCAGCACCGAGCGGCACCCAGGAGACGGGAGATCATGACGGGCTCCAGCTTGCAGGATTGAGGATGGGGGCGAAAGCCGAGGGATTAAGCTGACAGCCATGTACCAGGTGGTTTGGCCCTGGGGTCGGGGGTCAGCCAGCCTTTCATCCCCACATCCAGCAGGTGTGCCGGCCCTGGCTTCTCTAGTTCTCAGGGTTTTCACCAGGGCAGCAGCCTCTCCTATCTCCTTCAGAGCCAGAACCCAGACCCGGAGGGTCTCTCTGTGGCCTGGGGCTGCAGTAGGAGTCGTCCCCAGAGAGCCTCTGTAGTGGCAGCTCTCTGCACCCTCCTCTGGGGCTTTTCTTCTTCCCCTTTAGAAGGATTGCTGGTGGTTTCTGACCAGAGATGACCCTTCACAGGATGCACATTCCTGTCCCACAAAGTCACCCCTGACTGCTGTCCATCGTAGTCTCTGGGGCTTTCTTTCCTGCTTAGTAGGTTCAAAGCCACTTCCCCCAGCCCACTCGATTCTGTGTGCCAGTATGGGTTGTCGTTATCCTGGTTAGACTTCACTGTGATGGGTAGAGGGAGGTAATAGAGGACAAGTCTGATTTATGAAATGTTTTTTTAAAAAGGTAGTTCCATGAATTATAAGAACATAGAATTTGGGGGAAATCTTTTTTTTTTTAAGATTTTATTTATTTGAGAGAGAGAGAGTGAGAGAGAGCATGAGAGGGGCGAGGGTCAGAGGGAGAAGCAGACTCTGTGATGAGCAGGGAACCCTATGTGGGACTCGATCCCAGGACTCCGGGATCATGACCCGAGCCGAAGGCAGTCACTTAACCAACTGAGCCACCCAGGCGCCCTTGGGGAAAATCTTTAAACAATGGGTAGATAATTATTCTTAATTAGAATATTAACTGCTCAAATCACAGAATAAAAATAAGTCCTTTGTGGGGCACCTGGGTGGCTCAGTTGGTTAAATGTCCAACTCTTGGTTTTGGCTCCGGTTGTGATCTCAGGGTTGTGAGATCGAGCCTGGCATTGGGCTCCATGCTCAGTGCAGAGTCTGCTTGTCCCTCTCCATCCCCCTCTGCCTCTGTGTCTCCCCCTGCTCATGCTCTCTCTCTCTCAAATAAATAAAATCTTAAAAACATAAGTCCTTTAAAATGCAGTTTGGTCTTTGATTTTTCATGTTCCCTTATAGTCTTTTTAAATGTTCTTTCCTTTGAAAGTAACTTTTCTCTTAAAAATGTCAACTGGGCCTGTCCCAGTACAAGTTCTGAATGCATGACATAAGCAGTGAGGCTTTATGAAATGAACACCTCTCCGTCGTTGTACTCAGTCGCTGGGAACTTACTGTCACCTTGGAGGCTTTTTTGCACCTGGCCTGGTGGTGATGGTGGGGTTGACTCTGCCTTGAATAGCACTGATCTCCTTCTAGATATTTGTGGACAACTTCGTCCATGCAGACCTCCACCCTGGGAACATCCTGGTGCAGGGGGCCGACGGGCTTTCCAAGAGTCAGGAGGCACTGCAGCAGATGGATGTCTGTGACACACTGGTGGTGGCCGTGACGCCCGCCCGCTGTCCGCTGCGCCTGGTGCTGCTGGATGCCGGCATTGTGGCGGAGCTGCAGGCCGCTGACCTGAGCAACTTCCGGGCCGTTTTCATGGCTGTGGCCATGGGGCAGGTGAGACCCACTGGGCCTGCAGCAGTTGGGGACGATCTTTTAGGCTCTTGGAAACTTCGCAGCCCCTCGGCCCTCGTCAATCTTGTAAATGCCTACATTTGCCTCGGATGCTCCTGATGGATGCGGGTGGAGTGGAGTGAGAGGGGAAGGACTGCGAAGGGCGGGGGGGGGGAAGCCGTCCAAGGGGTCTTAGTCAGAATATGCTGATGCCCATGTGTGACACCCGTTCTGAGCCGCTCATGGTTTGGGACGAGGGGAGGAAATGGCTCCACGCTGAATACTGTTTCATTCTGCTAGTTTCTCTTCCTGCATCAGTAGGCATGTGGGTGGGCACTGGGAACACTGGCCTCATGTCTGAGTACCAGTTGGCCTGGCCTGTGCCATTTGCTGCAAGACGGCAGGCTGGTGCGAAGCAGCAGCACAGACGACATACTCTCCAAGTATGGGAAGATCCCTTGGAGTCTGGAGTGGTTTTTGACTCCCGACCCTGTGGCTGCGAGGGGCTCCGGTGGTTGGGAATTATTATTTACAGAAAGGGATTCAGCACAACCTCTATTGAGTGACAATGAAGAAACCCTCTGAGCAACTGGTGTGGAATTTTCCAGCAAGAAAGACCCTGGCAAAGAAAGAACTTTTTTTTTTTTTTTAAGGTGAAATTCAGGGGAGCCCCTGCTTATTTGGGTGCCTTCTGAGGGGACAAACCAAAGGCTTGAGCCTGAGACAGTGGAAAGTATCCCCTGAGCTGAGGTTAAACACTGAGGTGCAGTGGCAGATGGAGGGTGGGGGGACATTCCCCTGCACAGGTTGGGGTGAAGGAAGGTCACAGCCAGAGAGAAAGAGCTCGGCTCCCGGGTGGCGCTGTGGGAGGTGAAAGGCTCTGGGAGTGACTGCTAGGGTGTTCAGGGGGACCAGGAGGCTCTGGTCCGAGGGTGCCCAGGGTGGAGGAGGAGGCGGAAGGCCGGAGCACAGAGGCTGGGTCAGGCGTGAGGAGGGAATTCTCCTCGGCCAGGAAGAGAGCCGACAAGGTGAGTGTGGCCGGGCCGGTCCAGAGGCAGGTCCTGCTGTCTGGGGACGGGCTGGTTAGTCAGCAGGGCCTCGTGGAGCATGGGCGGCAGGACGCTGGCTTTGTCGCCGTGCCCTGCGTGGCTGTTGAAGGTGAAGGAGGTGAACACAGCTCGTGGCCCTGGCCAGGCTAGCACGGGGGCTCTACCAACCGACAGAGACTTTCAAAGTCTTTGGCGGGTTACCAGGTATTCTGATAAAAGGATGGGTGGTCAAAGGCAGGATGGTTGAAACCCTGGGTGGAAGCAACGAGGATACGGGGAAGTCTGGGCAGAGCGTCTAGTTTTATGAGCTCTTGACTCTACCAAGTTCCTTTCTTTCATGTCTTGTAGGGCCAGAGAGTGGCCGAGCTCATCCTGCATCATGCCCGGGCCAGCGAGTGCAGGGATGTGGAGGGGTTCAAGGCTGAGATGGCCACACTGGTGACCCAGGCCAGGAAGAACACCATCACCCTGGAAAAGGTGAGCAGGCCACTTGAGGGGTGGAGGCTGGGGGGTGTTTACTGCCCTGGCCCTTGGATGGAGCAAAGGTTGAAGGGAGACCCTCTTTATGGGGAGAGGTCTTGGGTGGGGTTGAGTTTTAAGGCTGATAAAGAGCAAACCTGTCCTCTGCCCACATCTTCCAGGTGCGAGGCAGGTCACTGGAATCCCTGGCTCTCAGGAGTGGCTCCTTGACCTGGTTCTCCTGGGTGGCTGCTGGGGCAGTGACATTTACAGTGCCGTAACCCCTCCCTGTCCCGGGTATGGCCATTCTGCTGCTTTGCCTGGATCAGGGGCTCAGCTGAGCAGGGAGGGAGGGAGGGAGGACTAAGGCCCCTGAGCAGCCAAAGGACATACCTAACGTTCATGTCCTTCATTTACACCTGAACCCAAGCCCACTTTGTGTTTTAGACATAGTTCTAGCAAACTTGACTGTTTTCTCACCGAGTGCACAGTCTACACTAGCAAGGGCGAGTCAGAGCCAGGAGCCCTGGTAGTGAGGAGTGGCGGCTGGCACCCTGCCGACCTCATGGATTCAGATGTGATTTCTGTGTGTGCTGGGAGTGGTGGGGTAGACGGGCCTCCAGGCTCAATTCCGGCAGGGGTCTTTGAACTCACTAGTGTGATGGGAGCTGCGCTGGTGTGTGTCCGGTCCTTTCTGGAATTTGTCCAACAGCTGGTGTGTGTGTGTGCGGGGGTTGGGGGTGGTTGCGAGTATGGATATGAGCTGGTGTGGGTGGGAGGACAGGGCCTGAAAGGGAGAGGAGCGGTGGAGGGGGCTCTGCAGTCAGTTCTATTCTGTTTTCCAGCTTCAAGTTTCCAGCCTTCTGTCGAATGTCTTTAAGTTACTGATGACTCACAAGGTGAGGCCCCCAGCGAAGTCCAGCCCTGCGCTCTGGTCAGGCTGGTGGGGAGGGGTCTGGGGAAGCAGGCGGGTGGCCACAGGGCGCTGAGAGGTACTTCTCCTACAGGATATCTCAGTTGTGCAAACATGTTTCGTACCAGTCTGTTTGTGTGACGAGTGGGGTTTCTGTTTCCTGGCATGGTCATGGCGGGGTCTTTTCCTTGCCACAGTTAGTCTGGGCACCTGTCAGTTTAGCAGTCCAAGTACTCATGATCCCTAGCTAGAGGCATATGTGTTTAGAAATCCAAAAACTGTCTCACTCAGGCTTTTCCTACCTTTTCCTTCCTCAGTTCACATTAATGATGCTTAGTCTCAATGTAAGTCATTCTTAGTCCTTTCCTAGGGTCGGGGGCTGCCCAAGAGGAGGCGCCTCTTGTCCCAGTGCATTTGGAAGCCCCAGTGGGGCTGTCCTGGCCTTCGCCTCCTGCCCTAGCCCCTTGGAGGGAGGTGGCCTCACGGTTCTTCACCTTGGCCTCTGCCTCGAGCTCTGTCTCCTTGTGCTGGAGGGTGGTCTTGGGCCACTCTTCAGAGTCAGGCTGCCAGCCAAGGGTGTAAGGTGTTGAGGGCAGGGAGGGGAAGGTTCTCATCTGAAGATGGCCTTTCCCATTGTTTCTCTTGAGGTTCTTCAGTCTGATAGTGAACCGCTGCATGGGAAAGGCAGCTATTTGACAAGGATCGTAAGACATAACTGCGAGTCACAAGGTTTTCAGGCCTAGTGCTTTCATCTTACAGAAGGAACAATGGAGGCAGGGAGGTCCGCTTGCTCCCTTGGGTCTTGTGGGCGGAGCTAAAACTTGACACACAGCTGGGTCTCTCAGTCCCGTGCTCTTTCTGCGGCTCCACGACTGGTCTGCAGTGGCTGTGTGCTCGGAACCAAACCCACGCACAGAATAGGGTCTCCCCAAGTATGCCATGGATTTGTGGGGTAACGGGTACAGCGAGCACATGTGGGATGCCTGCCACCTGCAATCGGTCGTGCTGGGTGCTTTTCACCCAGTCTCTCATTCAGATCTCAGGACAATCTCCACAGGCAGGTATGATCTCTGCCATATTATCCACACGAAGGGACAGGCACAGAAAGGTTAGGTGACTCACCACATCCCACCGACTGTGCATGGCGGAGCCATGGTCAGCACCCGTCACCGACTCCAGAGTTGGCTTTGTTGGTGGGGTTTTTGTGAAAAGCTTTATGCTTTCCAAAACTTTTGACAAGTTCTGTTTTAAATTTTTTTAAAAGATTTTCTTTATTACTTGACACAGAGAGAGAGAGAGAGAGAGCACAAGCAGTGGGAACAGCAGGCAGTGGGAGAGGGAGAAGCAGGCTCTCTGCTGAGCAGGGAGCCTGATACAGGGCTCGACCCCAGGACCCTGGGATCATGACCTGAGCCGAAGGCAGATGCCCAACCGACTGAGCCGCTCAGACACCCCTGACGAGTTCTGTTTTAAAAATGACTTAAATATCACCATGGGACTGGAAAAAGCTTTAACTGGGAAAAGTGGCAGGTCTGCTTTTCCCTCTCCCTCTGTGATCTCTCTCACTTTCGCTATCTCTCAAATAAATAAATAAATAAAATCTTTAAAAAAAAAACTTAAAAATATTTAATTATAGTTAAAAATACATATAAAAATTTACCCTAACCATTTCCAGTGCATAGTTCATCAGTGTCAACCATATTCACATTGTCATGTGACAAATCTCTAGAATTTTCTCAACTTGCAAAATGGAAGCTATAGCCACTGAACAACTCCCGATTAATTTCTCCCTCCTCTCAGCCCCTGGCTACCACCATTCCACTCTCTGTTTGCATGATTTTGGTGACTTTAGGTACCTCGTATAAATGGAGATGTGCAGAATTTGTCCTTTTGTGACTGGCTTACTTCACTCACCATAATGCCCTCGAGGTTCATCCATATTGTAGCATGTCACAGGATTTCTTTTTCGAGACTAAAGAATATTCTGTTGTATGTATATACCATGTTCTCTTTATTTGTTCATCTGTCCGTGGACATTTGGGCTCCTTCCACCCCTTGGCTGTTATGAATAATGCCACAGGAAACATGGGTGTGCAAATATTTCTTTGAGGTCCTGCTTTCAGTTCTTTTGTATATTTACCCAGAAGTGGGACTGCAAGATCACATGGTATTTTTGTAGTTTTAAACTGAGGAAGCTCTATACCACTTCTCCACACATGATTTTACATTCCCGCCATCAAAATACAAAGGATCTGGTTTTCCACATCCTCACCAACACATGTTATTCTGTTGTTTTTTATAATTCTCCTAACGGAGGCGGGGAGGTGGTATCTCACTGTGTTTTTTTTTTTTTTTTTTAAAGAATTTATTTATTTATTTGACAGAGATAGAGACAGCCAGCGAGAGAGGGAACACAAGCAGGGGGAGTGGGAGAGGAAGAAGCAGGCTCACAGCGGAGGAGCCTGATGTGGGGCTCGATCCCAGAACGCCGGGATCACGCCCTGAGCCGAAGGCAGACGCTTAACCGCCGTGCCACCCAGGTGCCCTCTCACTGTGGTTTTGATCGCATTTCTCTAATGATTAGTGATGTTCAGCCTCTATTCAGATGCCCGTTGGCCATTTGTATGTCTTCTTTGGAGAAATGTCTATTCATGTGGCACTTGATTTTTTAATAAAATAGTGGCCAGAAACATAGAGATAGAAAAAATACAGCAAACACTGAAGAACTCACCACTCAGCTTGAGAATGAAAGCATTTCCGGTGGTGGTCAAGCACCATCTGATGCCCCACACAACTTTTCAGGCCTGAACTGAGACAAATACCCTTTCCTTTTAACAGAGGTTATTTCCCCCTGAGTCCACCTTCAGTTTCCCGACCTTTAGTCCATTTGAGAAATGGATTCTTATTCTTCTAGGTTTAAATCCTGGCTATCCTCTCCCTCACACAGTGGCCTTGAGCAAGTCACGTAACCACCCTGTGCTTCAGCTTCCTTTCTATAGAATGGGGATAATGATAGTACTTTTGAGAATTAGTTGAGTAATTCACTTAAATTGCTATTACTTTTCACCTGGCTCCAAAGGGGCAGAAGTTGGGGGCACCTGGGTGGCTCAGTAGTTAAGCGTCTGCCTTCGACTCAGGTCATGATCCCAGGGTCCTGGGATCGAGAGCAGGGATCCTGCTTCTCCCTCTGCCTGCCACTCCCCCTGCTTGTACTCTCTCTCTCTCTCTCTCTCTCTCTCTGTTAAATAAATAAATAAAATCTTGGGGAAAAAAAGGCTGCTGCAGATCTTGAAAAATGACCCTCATGTAGATGTATAGTTTCTGGTATAGCTGTGACATATTCATTGTATTTTTAAGTCATTCATACACACACACACACACCCTAGAGAAGTACATGCTGCATCCCCCAGATTTTCCGTTAATATTTCTCGTAGATGGGAGGTTGGGTGAGTAGATGAGATGGTGGTGAAAATGATGGGGTAGGGGAAAGAGTATTAGGTGGACGGCAGAAATCCCAGCAAGCCTGGAGTGGACAGTCACTTGGTTACCCAGGATACTGTCTCTAGATCTCTAAATGGCTTTGGAAAGAACCAGTGTGTTTCTGTTTCAGGTCAAGCTAGAGAGCAACTTTGCCTCCATTGTGTTTGCCATCATGGTGTTGGAGGGGCTTGGCCGCTCACTGGACCCCAAACTGGACATCCTGGAGGCAGCAAAGCCTTTCCTTCTGAAAGGACCAGTGTCCTCCCACTGACTGCAGCAGTGGCCATGCCGTGGGCCTTCGAGTCAGAACTGAGGGCCACTCCCGACAGCCTCTCCTGTGGCAGCTCGAACATTTTAAAATTGGGATGCACAGAAGACATGCCAATATTTTTCACTCTGACTTTGTTTCACGCATCTGTTTTAAAAGCTTTGGGTTCTTTGGGGAAGTAAAGGGAGGGAAGAGTCCTGGCTATTCAGTCGTGCAAGCTGGGCCTGGTGTCGGGGAGACTATTTCAGTGAAAATGTTCTGTGGAGGAGGACAAATAAACTTATTTTGTTTTCTTTTTTTTTTTTTATAAAGATCTTATTTATTTATTCGACATAGATAGAGACAGCCAGCAAGAGAGGGAACACAAGCAGGGGGAGTGGGAGAGGAAGAAGCAGGCTCATAGCAGAGGAGCCTGATGTGGGGCTCGATCCCACAACGCCGGGATCACGCCCTGAGCCGAAGGCAGACGCCTAACCACTGTGCCACCCAGGCGCCCCTATTTTGTTTTCTTGTTTTTGTCTCTTCTCTTTTTAACCCTCTCTGCTTCCTGATCGGGTGGGTCCTGTTGGGTGTTCCATGCCTCTGAGATTTAGGTTGGAAAATGTCACAGAATCCTGTGGACCCATGGCTTCCTAATGTTTCTGATTATGTACCCTATTGGTAAATATTTATATTTACATATATATGTGCACATGTATCACTTATTCATAGGTCTTATACAGCTGCTACCCTCACTAGCAAATCTCTGGAGGCACCGTATATACTTGGGGCAAATTTTGAGGTACTTCAAATTATCTTCCTGATCCTTTTTAATATTTTTTGATGGCCTCCTGCTCAATTTTATTGCAAGGTAAGACGATTAATGTGGCTGACATACTCGGACAGGAGCAGAATCAGCTCAGCCATTTTCTTCAAGTTCCCCTGTACGCACATGTTAGCGTTCAGACTGCAGTTTCTCGGAGTAATGTTCAGCCCCTTTTCTATTTGTCTGGAGTCAATTTTGGCTAATATTAACATAGAGATGATAGAATCAGGACATCCCCTTAACCAGGGCTTGAAATCTGCAGTGGCACCCCAGTGACACCCCAGCAATGAATTAAGGCAGTGGCCACTGCTGCCTTTCTGCACTGGGCCCACTCACGGTCAGTTCTCTTAAAGCTGTGGCTGGCCCACGGACTAAGAGATAGATATTAGATATTAGTAAAGCCTAGTTTCTTATTTTTTTTAAAGATTTTATTTATTTATTTTGAGAGAGAGGGGGAGAGAGAGGAAGCACGAGCAGTGGGGAGGAGCAGAGGGAGAGGGAGAAGCAGACTCCCCACTGAGCAGGGAGCCTGCTGCGGGGCTTATCCCAGGACCTTGAGATCATGACCTGAGCTGAAGGCAGACGCTCAACCGACTGAGCCACCCAGGCGCCCCTAGTTTGTTTGTTTGTTTGTTTTTGTTTTTTGATAAAAAATAGCATTTTCTCCCACATCCCAGTGGATTCTCTCGCTTGCTTTGGAGACCACTGCTCTAGATAGTGAGTGGAAAGGCAAGCTCTCCCGTTCCCTGGAAGTTCTGCTCTGACCACAGGACTAGATAGATTCTTCCATTCTTTCCTTCTCAAGGATAAAGTTCCTCCTTTCTGTCTTTTAGGAAGTAAGTAAGGTTTAGTCAGACACAGGTTCATTTGGGGCAGTTCTTTTCAGAGAGCTAGAGATGCAATTTTTACTTACCAAGTCGTGAGGGGAGAGCAGTCTAGTCAGGCAGTGAGGGGCTGGGGTGGCTCGGGGTAGCTTGGGAGCGGGCAGTGGCACCATTTAGCTCCCTCATGGACACTCCGGCCAGACACAGGTTGTGTCAAGTGCACATACTCTGTGGGGTGATGGGGGGTACAAGCACAGAGCAGGCACCGCCCTGAGCCCACACCCTGAGCTTTAACTAAAAGCCAGTTGGTTTAATCACACCATTGTGGCATGTATTACTTATCTATCAGTGCATACAAACTACCCAAAACTTAGTCGCTTGAAAACAACAAAACTTAGTACCTCACAGCGTCTGCAAGTCAGAAATCTGGGTGCCGCTTCCCGGGTCCTCTGGTCAGGGTTTTGCATAAGCTGTGGGTGGGTCTGATGCCAAGCTCGTTCACAGGGTGGTTGGCACGATTCAGTTCCTCATAGACTGTTGGACTGAGGGCCTCAGTTCTTCAGGAAATTTTACAGCGACAACTGAAAATGAACACAGGCTGTATTGAAGAGGAGAAAAAAGGGCAACAGGTATGCTTTAATATGGGTAATTTGCTGATTTTTAAATTAAGCATCTTAAAAAAGCAAAACTTGATTTATAAAGTCATCTTCTTAAGGAGAAAAGGCTATGGCTACTTCCTTGGCTGAGCAGGGAGCCCAATGCAGGGCTCGATCCCAGGACCCTGAGATCATGCCATGAGCTGAAGGCAAATGCTTAACTGACTGAGCCACCCAGGCACCCTGTGGAACAGGTTCTTGATTTGGGGTTAGATGCTCTAACGTCATTTAGAGTCTGTCTTTTGTTAGCACTTGACTGGGAATTTGATTTATCATGTAGCAGCTGAGAGCTCAGTGTCAGGGCTTGGCATCCTTCCTCTCACCTTCTAAAATGCATCATCTCAAATGGGGCACTCATCTGAGAACCCAAAAGAAGCCACCCCAACCCCTCACTGCCATTATGCAACCTGCAAAAAGCAGTAAGGGACATTTGCCCTTGGAGTTCTTAAAGCCTGTCTGCAGAACAAATATGCATCACTGCTACGTAGTCAAAATAGTTTACTGATTGGGACCCTAAACTTCCTATAGTAAAAAAATCAGACTTAGTAATGTAAGACATGAAAGCTAAGGCCCCCACAAATGGTCTATAAAACAATATTGCTTTAAGTAGAATCAAGCACTGTTTTGTAATTCAGCAAGAAAGATGGGGAGGGTGGATGGATTTTAAGTCACTTGAATAGGTTTTGCTACTAGGTAGGGAAGGAATAACAAAGTGTAAACATTTCCTGAGTATGTGCTGTGGGCTGGGTCCTCTCATAGACGACTCCCACTCAGATGGGGCCACTGATACTCAGAGAAGTAGAGTGACTTGTCCAGATTCATAGAACTATTAACAGGCACTGCTGAGGTTTGAACTCTAGATATTTTGGCCCTTTTTTGTTTAAGCTGTGCTTTTTTTTTTCTTGGCCTTGACATCATAAATTCATTCTTTGCTGGGATCAGAGAAGTTGTGTAGCAGGGGCAGTGAGATCCCAAGAAAGGATGGAAAGCCCTGTCTTCCCAAATTATGAACTTCGTATCTTAGTGGCTTGTACATGTCACCAGAAAGTGTTAAGTGGTGAATGGTAACTCAGAGAAAGCCACGCTAGGTTATCAACTAGAAAGTCAACTTTCATTCAGAAAATAGTGGATACTCTCCTCTAATCTATCTACCAACTTAGAAGTTAGAAGGGCAGGACAGGGGCGCCTGGGTGGCACAGCGGTTAAGCGTCTGCCTTCGGCTCAGGGCGTGATCCCAGTGTTATGGGATCGAGCCCCACATAAGGCTCTTCCGCTATGAGCCTGCCTCTTCCTCTCCCACTCCCCCTGCTTGTGTTCCCTCTCTCGCTGGCTGTCTCTACCTCTGTCGAATAAATAAATAAAATCTTAAAAAAAAAAAAAAAAAAGAAGGGCAGGACAACGGGAGAGTCCTACAGGGCCAGAGGGTTAATTAATAGGCTGTTCAGAATGCCACAGGGCAGCTCAGTAATCATAAGCTTTATGTGAGCCTAACTCCAGGGAGAGAGGTTTCCCGCTACAGGGCACATGGAGACCCACACCTCGGCACCGAAGGATGGTGTCAGTTATATTCAAGGCACTCAAATCCCTAAATTTAGGTATACATTTCTGTCCGTTAGTGTCCTATTTTTCATGCCTGAGTGTGTAGTCTTCAGTGTTTAGCTTAAGGATCATTTGATCCATTTCAAACTGAAATCTCCAACGTGTGAGGCAGGCAGGCTAACTATAATTTAATCAAACCTGGAACTTTTTAGGAAAGCTATAACCCATAAGTAAAGACCCTAAGAAATTGCGGGAGTGGTGTGGTGTGGGGTGCGTGTCCAGAAAAGTTTAGATTCCATCCAGGATTTAACAGACGGCAGTATTAAGAGACAAAAGCCAAGAATCCAGGGCTTGGCTCAGGATCAGGCAATTAGAGCACTGCGTAAACTGGAGGCCACGCTAAAATGCAGATTTCTTGGTCCTACTTCAGACTGAAGAGTATCTGAGGTCGGGCTCCTCAGGTGAATGGGATGCCACCAGCCCACGTACTGATATTTGCGAACCACTGGCTGCCGGTTCGTAATCAAGTTTGCAGAACAACAATAAAACAAGACCTTAAAGAAACCGTTGTCAGCCTCCTGCAGGAGAGGAGAGTACAAAAGACTAGCTTTGGGAAGGTCCTCTGGCTCAGGCGGTCCGGCGGCCTAAAAGGGTCCGGAAGGCAGTTAACTCAGGAGCAGTAGGCAGAGCAGCTCGCGGAGGCGGGAAAACACCGCGTCTACATCAGCAGTCCGGGAGGAGCGAGAGCAGACTCAGTGCTGCCTTCTCAGCACACGCGTGCAATCAGAAGATCCCAAACCCCGGCCCAAGGCCCGGCGACCCGAAGACCGGAACTCGGCCCCCGTTCCCCACCTACTGGGAGATGGGCGGATGGACGCCGTGACGTCACGGGGCGGGGCGCCGGAGGGAAGTGACGTACGAGGCGGTGCGGCCTGAGAAGTGCCATCGGGACGCGGGCTGGCATGTCGGCTCTGACGCGGCTGGCGCCTTTCGTTCGCCTTGGAGGCCAGCTGTTCAGAGGCCCCGGCTCGCCGGCGGCTGGAGGCAGTGGAGTCCGTCAGTGAGTGTTGGCTGGGGGAGGGGCCTCGCCTGCTAACGGAAAACGCCGGTCTTCGGGACGCCCTCACCTTGACGCCGGGCACCTGGGGCGGACCGGGTCCCTGCAGCGGCCTCTGCCTTGAGGCATGCTGGGACTTGGAGTCCGGCTCCGCGACGTCGGAGCTGGCTGGGGGTGGTCCATGGGCGCCGGGACAATGTTCGCTTGGCAGGTTTTAAACTGTGTATCGGGCCACTCCGGCCCCAGGGGAGCCTGCCCTCGGGAAGTTCAGTTGATCGTGGAGGCAAACTGGAGGTAATCGGAAGCGAGAGCAGGAGTTGGGGATGAGAGGGCGTTCTGGCCGAAAAAAGAACTTGTACCGTATGTTTTTCCAAGCGTCAGGTGGGAGGCAAGGAGTAGCACAGCGGTGCTGCGGGGGGACCTAGATGTTATTTTTTAAAGCAGTTTTAGGGTCACAGCAAAATTGAGCGGAAGATACAGAGATTTCCCCATAACCTCCCTGCCTCACAAATGCATAGCCTCCCCCATTATCAACATTCTCCATGAATTGATTATCTGTTATCACCCAAATCCCATAATTTGTATTAGGGTTCACTCTTGCAACACGAGAATTGAGAGCGAGCAAAAGAAGAGTCACCTGTGAAGTACCCCAAACATTCTACTGGAGAGCACAGTGCTGGGATGCCAAGGGAGGGCACATCTGTCAAAAACAAATTGGTAATGCAGAGAGATTCAGTAAGAGCAGGATGGAAAGTAGAACATTGGATTTTACAGGTGATGTTCCAGGCCCCTTATATCATCATCTACATTTTTCCAAGAGGCAGTGTAGGGTCGTGGTTAAAGGCAGGATTCTGGCCTCAATTCAAATTTCACCTCTGTCACACTGTAGCTGTTTGGCCTTGGAAAAGTTTCTTGATCTCTAATTGCCTCCGTTTTCTCACCCGTGTGAGGGGGATAATAGTGTCAATTTCCAGGGAACTGAGTGAATAACAATTCTGTAACATATTTTAAGACAGCTGCTGCTGCCTAGTAAGGACCTTACCAGTATTGTTTAACTGTTGTTATTAGGGAACTGAGACTCGGGAAAATTAAAGGAGTGACTTGCTTAAAGTCACATGTCTCTTAAAGCTGTGGAGCTGGGACAGGTGTGGGATGGAAAGAAGGAAAAGGCCTGCATGACCTAAACGAGGACAGCTTTGGAAAGCCACCAGCCATAGCCCTTGACCCTGCGTGGGAAAACTGGGGAGTGCTTCTCTTCACTGAGGTGTTGTTACTTCTGTAACACACCTTATTATTACCACACACAGTTATGTGGTAATTAAGTGGATAAGTATGGAGCATCTTCCAGATGCCAGGGTCCTTTCTAGGTTGTAGGGATAGAGCAGAATACAGGAAAGATAAGGGAACTTCCATCCTGGAGAGGACACAAGTAGAAGAGAACATGTTTAGGTACTGTTAAGTGACATGAAGAAATAAAGCAGGGGATTAATCTAGAGAGTGCCTGGGCTGGGGGTGGATGGGATATTGTACTTAGGATGATGTGGCAATGGAGGCCTGATAGTGATTTGAACCTGAGTGGTAGGTCAGCCAAGCAAAGATGCCAGAAAGAGCCTCTGACGAGGAGACTGCAAGTGTCGAGGCTCTGAGTGCTGATGATGGACAAACAAGCCAGTGAGGCTGGAACGGGCAGAGCTAAGGGGAGAGTGGTAGAGGTGAGGTTGGGGGGAGGGGGGGGTGGGGGCAGGTCGGTGACAGTCCTGTAGGGATTTTATTTTAGGAATGATGGGAAGCTGTTTGAGACTTTGAAGCAGGAAAGTTACATGATCTGGTTTCACTTTTTTTTTTTTAAAGTTTGTTTGTTTGTTTATAGTAATCTATATACCCGAGATCAAGAGTCACATGCTCTTCTGACTGAGGCAGCCAGGCACCCCTTTTTTCAACTTTTTTTTTTTTTTTAAGATTTTATTTATTTATTTGACAGAGACAGCGAGAGAAGGAACACAAGCAAGGGGAGTGTGAGAGGGAGTAGCAGGCTTCCCGTCCCGATGTGGGGCTCGATTCCAGGACCCTGGGATCATTACCTGAGCCGAAGGCAGATGCTTTTTTTTTTGTAATTCCATCTAGCATTTTAGTTATTTCAATTTGGTGGGTTCTTCAGCGTATTTAGTTTGCCATAGTGCAGTTAGCAACCCAGCTTGGAACAGGACATAGTCAGACATTTGTGGAATCTTTATATTCCTTAATCATGGAGATTGTTATGTCATCCATTCCTTTCTATAACTGCAGCATTTCAAAGCTTTGTTCAAAAAGATTTACATCTTAGGGCGCCCGGTGGCTCAGTTTGTTAAGTGTCAACTCTTAATTTTGGTTCAGCTCATATCTCAGGGTCCTGGGATTGAGCCCCTCGTCAGGCTCCTAGCTCAGTGGGGAGTCTGCTTGGGATTCTCTCCCCCACCTCTGTGCACTTTCTCTCTCTAAAATCTTAAAAAAGATCCTCTCTTTCCCTCTCTCTCTGCCCCTCCCCCATCTAAAAAATAAAAAAAAAAAGATTTCCACTTTGCAATCAATGACCCACTTCTTTCTTTCTCTTTCTTTCTTTCTTTCTTTCTTTCTTTCTTTCTTTCTTTCTTTCTTTCTCTCTCTCTCTCTCAATTTTATTTCTTTAAAGAGCGAACGCAAGCAGGGGGAGGGGCAGAAGAAGAGAGAGAAAGAATCTCAAGTGGATTCTGTGCTGAATGTGGAGCCTGACGCGGTGCTCGATCCCACGACCCTGAGATCATGACCTGAGTCAAAGTCAAGAGTCAGTTGCTTAACCTACTGAGCCATCCCCGTGCCCCTCTTTTTTTTTTTTTTTTTCTTTTTCTTTTTAAAGTAATCTGTCCACTCAGCGTGGGCCTGGAACTTAAAACCCCAAGATCAAGAGTCACATGCTCTGCAGCTGAGCCAGCTGGGTGTCCCAATGACCCACTTGTTTCAAGGAATAGTTAAAACAACATGTCACTCTAGCAATAATGAGATGTGGAGAGTTCTGGTAGTGGGTTTGAACTGTAATTCTCAAATATTATTTTAATGAATTTAACCGATGGGCCCTTATAACTAGATTGTATCTAAAACCTATCAAAGAGGAAGCCTGTTGTTACAGTATATTGAATTCCCATCCCCATGGTTGCTCTGTATAATACAGTGTATGCATAGATGGATCCTGAATAAATACTGTTAAAAGAATTACCATATGATGGCATTACAGAAATAGCGTGATGTATTCTTCAGGTTGTAAAGCAATGATGCTTGAGGGAGCCTATTAAAAGTAATATGTGGTCAGGGGCACCTGGGTTGCTTAGTCGGTTAAACGTCTGACTTCGGCTTAGGTCATGATCTTAGGGTACTGGGATTGAGCCCCGCATTGGGCTTCCCACTTAGCAGGGAGTCTGCTTGTCCCTCTACCCTCCCCCCCCAATGCTCCCTTGTTCTCTCTCAAATAAATCTTAAAAAAAAGTAATATGTGGTCACTTTTTTAAAAAGATATATATTACTCAGCCATAAAGAAAAATCTTGCCATTTGCAACCACATGGATGGAGCTAGTCAGTAATACGCTAAACTAAGTCAGAGAAAAACATATGATTTCACTCATATGTGGAATTTAAGAAAACAAATGAGGAAAGAGGGGAAAAGAGGCAAATGAAGAAACAGACTACCAAGAACAAGCTGGTGGTTACCAGAGGGGAGGGGGTCGGGGATGGGTGAACCACGTGATGGGGAAGAAGGAGGGCACTTGCTGTGATGAGCACCAGGTGACGTGTGCAAGTGTTGAATCACTACATTGTACACCTGAAATTAATACTATACCATATTGTAACTAACTGGAATTTAAATAAAAACTTACGAAGAATATGTACAAAACCCCCCACATACATACATATGCAAAAATAAAAGCCATCTCTTACAGCATCCATAGCTAATTGTCAATATTTTATGTAGAGCCTTCCAAATAAAAGTGTTAATATACTGAATAAATGTTTACATAAAAATGAAACTATCCCTTCAAGTGTGGTATCATGCTGATGGGAATTCTAATTAAGAACTCTGTCTTTGGTTCATAAACTGAGAAAATTATTAATATTGTTTGTTTATAGGCAATATAAGAGCTTAGGCTTTGCCTCCAAATAATACCCTCGTGTTTTCATCTGTAAACATTAAGAACCATAGGATCTGTCTCATCGGGTTATGAAAATAAATGATAATGCGTATCAAGTGCTTCGTGTGGTGTCTGGCACACGGTAGGCACTGAGTAAATGTAAGTGTTCGTAGCCTTTAAGAGCGGGACAGGCTAAGAAGGGTAGGAGGTAGTATGTGTAGGGACTGTGGGTGGATTCATACAAATCTACGGCGCCGTTTGAAGAAACGTTAGTGCCGTTTTGGTAGTTTTTGCTGCACAAAAGAGCACATTGTTTTACAAGCTGTTACCTGAAATGAAATTTGTGAATACATTTTCTATGGAAATTCTCTTTAAATTCTGTATCTATTTTTGTATAGTTGAATATGTATAGCCGCTAAATAGAACTTGACAGTAACGCCATTAAGTACAAATATTATTTAAGTTAGAGTCAGTCAATAATAATTATACTCTAACTGAATAAAATGACTGCAGGCCTCATGGATTGTGTCCCACAATTTGTCAACAGAATCTAAGTGAAAAAAAAACGCAGAAAAAGTTGTTCATACTTACTGTTTAAGGCTCTCTGCTTTGTTCAGAGCTATTAGCTTATTAAAAAGGGTTTGCTGTTGCGCCTGGCCGCCTCAGTCAGGTGGAGCATGCGACTCTTGATCTCAGTCAGGGTCATGAGTTCGAGCCCCACATTGGGTGTAGAGATTGCTAAAAAAAAATAATAATAATAAATAAATAAAAGATTTGCTGAGTCTTCTCTTCCATATAGTGTTCTTTATATTAATAAAGACTGTAATAGAGCAGAGGATATAATTTGCCTTTGAAATAGATACGGCTAAACAGAACGAGATTAGTTTTCTGATTTGTTTTTCTGGATAATCTAAGTGACCGACCGCTGCAGGTTCACATCCCTTAACTGAAACTTTGGGGCCAGTACCCCATTATTAATACGTTCCTATTTCTGCTGTAAAACCCATGAACATTCACTAAAGGGAAATAATAGTCTGTCATCCACGCAGGCCAGGTTTTGCTGCCAGACAAGTTTAAAAGCAAGCTTATGAAAAATGAGTTCGAGGGATTATGGAGCTCTGTCATCCTGTGCTTCGTGGAGGAAATGAGAAATGTTAGACTTAGTTTCTAGATGGAACTCAAAAGTTTTGGATGACTTCAAACTTTGAAGACGTACCAAGTTGCATGACCTTTTGTTCTGTCTTGTAGTGCTGGTGGCGGTGTGCATATCGAGCCGCGGTATAGACAGTTTCCCCAGCTGACCAGGTCCCAGGTGGTCCAGGCCGAGATATTCAGTGGGACCATGTGGTTCTGGATTCTCTGGCGTTTTTGGCATGACTCAGATGCTGTGCTGGTAAGTGCAGGACAATAATTCTAATACATTAATAGAATATTATAACTCATTAGATTATTACTAATATATTAATAGCTTAGCTTTCTTTTTCCCTCCTCCCTGTTTGTAGACCTTTTTTTTTTTTTCTTAAAGATTTTATTTATTTATTTGACAGAGACAACCAGCCAGAGAGGGAACACAAGCAGGGGGAGTGGGAAAGGAAGAAGCAGGGAGCAGGGAGACTGATGCGGGGCTCGATCCCGGGATTCTGGAATCATGCCCTGAGCCAAAGGCAAACGCTTAATGACTGAGCCACCCAGGCACCCCTGTAGACCATTTTTTAATCTGGATATATCCCTTTACCGTGTCGTCTTTGTGTTTGTGCAGGAATCCTGTTGCTTCATGAAATACATTACCTTTGACCTTTCCCGACTCACAGGTGTTTTTGTAGGTAGTTCATCTCTCAGGGTTTCTGTTAGGTTGCCATAGTTGCAAGGAGGACTAGAAACTAATTGTTTTACCTTCTGAACCAGGGGTTCGTCAGTGGGTTAAGTTTTACACTTAGATTTCTTTAAATGCTGAATGTCATCTAGTCTGTCTAGAGGCCCAGGGCAGCTAGATTGGGGTGGGAGAGATGGGGGCTAATTTGTCCTAAGGAGAGAAGTTAGCTAGTGGTAACTTTCTAACATGTCATTAGCCTCGAGTAAGCTTTTATCACTTTTACACAGACCCTGTTCTCTAGGAAATTACGTCTTTAAGCCATCAAAATCTGTGCTTGCTGATTCAGATAGGGTAGGAGAAAATTCTTCAAGGTACACGTCTTAGACGTATCATTTCTCCTGAACTTCTCTGTGCCCTTGTCACCCAGTAGAGAGCTCCTTAGTGTCTGTGAACTGGCAGCATATAGTCTCCCCTAGCTCCCGTGTAGGTCAGCTGTGAGGAGGATATGTGGCTGCTTGGCCTGAGACAGTGATGCCACCAGATACGTCCTAGATCAGGACTGAAGATGCATGAGCCCACCTGAGGCTCCCAGATCTCTCCCAGGTCGGCAGCCATGACAGGACACTTTGAGACATTCTGTTTTATCAGGGCTCCAACACACGTCGAGATGGGGGATATCTTTGAAATCTGTTGTCTCCCTTCCTCCATCACAAACACATACTGAAATGCTGGCTCAGGCTGGTGGCTCCAGAATGGGCCTTTTACAATTCAGGCCACAGCCTATAGTGAGCAAATTGAAGAACAGTTGGACCATCAGATAGTTAAAGTAGTAGAATTTGTTCCTGTGGCATGTCAAGGTTTGTGAATATGACAGCCTTACCATGTACACACACACACACACACACACACACACACACACACACACACACACGTTTAATTCATTGTATGGAATATAGATTCTTTACTTTTAATGTTTGTCACCAGGGTCACTTTCCATATCCAGATCCTTCCCAGTGGACAGATGAAGAACTAGGTATCCTTCCTGATGATGAAGACTGAAGATGTAGATTGAATTCTTTGCAAGCAGGTATGCCCCAAATTCCTGAAGGACAATTAACTATATCGTGTCTGATTTCTGCCTGTAGTATGTTTGTATTTGCTGTCTTCCTGCCATCCTCTTCTTTTGATCTCATCTTCCTTTTCACTCTTTGTTTTAAAAAATTCTCTTTTCCTGAGTTGTGTTACAATTTAGGGTCCCGTTTAGCCATCTCTTGATGGCGTTTAAAAAAAAATTTATTCCTTTTAAGATTTTATTTGCGAGAGAAAGAGAGAGGGGGAGATCACGAGTAGGGGTGAGGGGTAGAGGGAGAAGCAGACTCCCCGCTGAGCAGGGAGCCCGATGCAGGACTTGATCCCAGGACCCTGGGATCATGACCTGAGCCAAAGGCAGATGCTCAACCAACTGAACCACCCAGGTGCTCCTCACCCTGAGTGTCTAAATGGAAAGTTCCAGCATATGGGAATGTAATGATATGGAATTGTGTGGAAATTAACCCTAAACAGTAAAAGGTTATGGCCCTTTCATTTTTCCAAATTAGGAATCAATTTTTCTTCTTTCAAAAGGAAGGTTACTAGGAATGGGTACTAGAAAAAGGAGCCCCTTTTCCCACAAACCTCTCAGGAGTTAAGACATTCTCACGTAATGTGTTTTTAATCATTGCACATAAAATAATTGCCATCACTCAGAGTGCCTTGGAAATTGTTTTATTTATTTTTGGGAATTGGTTTAAAGGCTAGGAAGCAGTAAATGAAAAGAATTCCTATTACATCATATTAGTATTGTTATTATAATTTTAATTAGAAGTAGCTTATTAACATGAAAATTACAGCAGTTTTGGGGTATGTAGGGAGAAGGGGGATAGGGAAAAATGTCACCGAAGGGCAGGCAGTCAGTTAAGCTGTGTTCCAACTTGTTTTGTGTCTCTGGATTTACTCTGGGTCAGAGGTCCCAGTCCTTGCCAGGACCCTGCTGCCCTGTGTAATGTGTCTGCCAGCACTAACCTCTTCTCTTCCTATGGAGTCCCCAATATTCTCACACACAGTCATTAACATTCTGCTTTAAAGATGAGACTGTCGACTCTTTGAGAAAGCAAGGTGACTTTGCTTCTCTAGAGGATGACTCACATCATCAGTGTTCAGTGACTGCTTGAATAATTGAATGAACCAAAATGATGAATTTGAATTATTGAAAATAAAAGTACTTAAAGCTTTCTACTTTTGTTTCCCTGCAGGAGCCAGGTGAGAATTTCCAGCAGTTACGGACTTCATATTGTACATGAAAGTTGTAAAATTAAAGTGTTTTGGTCAACAGTAAGGAACTGAGTTATGGATGTTTCTGATAATGACAACCACCGTTTATGGATTATTTCCTGTGCTCCCAGCTGCTGTCCTAACTGGTTACAGGCCCTGTCAGTGGACCCTCTGGGTACCCCATGGTGTAGAGAGACATTAGCTCCACTTACCAGTGAGGCACTTAAGTCTGAAGGAGATGAAGTAGTTTTGCCTGAGGGTCACACATGGTTGAATGGTGACATTAGGTCTGACCCTACACTTGACCGCAGTGCCAGACTGCCTGCCTTCTAGTGAATGTTTCAGTCACGTGTATGTTGACAGTGTGAAAACTCTTGCCCTGATATACAGAGGTTAGAGGTCCGTGCAGTCCAGTTCTTGTATTTATATATCCCTTCTGGGTTGGGTGTTGTGCTGAGTGGCCATTCGTGGACCTAAGACACACGTCTAAGTAGGATTTCTTAGGGCTGGAGGAATGGGAGGTATGGGTGAAATGGGATAGTCCCCTTTTCCTAAAATGTGTTTGTACTTTAGAACTTTCTGTAGTGTCGCAATTCTGGGTATGTAGGATGGTATTTTCTTTTATCCACAGATAAAAATCTGCAGTATAGAGTGGTTTAATGACTGGCCCAGAAGCATAACTCTTCATATTTTTAAGTTTTTGACCACTGAAGTGTTGGGAATACAGTGCTAAGTAAGACATGATTCAGTTCTTAAGGGGGCTAGATTTTAGGAAGGGCAGACAGACACTAATCGATTATGTGAGATTTACTATGTGCTCTGAAGGAAATAACACTGGGCGATGTGCTAGAGATAGGTGGGTACTGATCTTTGTGCGGGTGGAACCTGAACAAGGAGGAGGAACCATTCTAAGGGGAGAGCGCTCAAGGGACGGGGGACAGCAGGAACCAAGGCCTAGGATGGGACCAAGGTCACTGTTTCAGAACACAAAGTCCGGTGGGGTTCCAGCAGGTGAGGGGACGGGGACGAGGTGAGGCTGACAGGTCATGGGCACAGGTTTAGGTTTTATGTCAAGTGCAGTGAGAAGCCTCTGGCAGGCTCTGAACAGGGTGATCCTTGGGTTCCCACTCCCGCTTTGGTTCTCCTCAGTTGTCAGAGTGGACACAGTGCCAGCAAAGTGGAAGCAAGGGGACCAGTCCGCCCTCCCCACTGCCAGCTCTAGCGGTTCCGAGCCTGACACCGCGGTGCCAGAGACACTTCTCTTGGTTTTGTGTTTACTCACGTGGGTAAGAGCGAGCAGCCTCAGCTCAGCTGAAAATACGGAAGCTCTTTAAAAGGCCATCTCTTTTCTGTACTTTTTAGGTCTAATTTTTGTTGTCTCCCACCTGCCAACAAAGCATTTCATTCATGTGTACTCACTGTAACCGTGAACTCAAGTAGGATAATCCCATTAGCTCTTTTCCTTAGAAATCATTCCGAGTTGCTTGATTGGAATTAAAGGTAACTTTAAAAACAGCAGTCTTCTAAACCCAGCCAGTGTGGCCTCCACATACTGGATCCTCCTTTTCATACGCGGGCTGTGAAACCAATCTGAGCTGATGCAGAAGTTGTCCCCAGCCTTCTCTCCAGTAATGACCTCCACCCTGTCACATTTGCCTCGAAGCACGCAGGGGTTGGAGTGCCAACCCTGAGCAGTCACAAGTCCAGGTATCACGTTTGGCTCCCCCAAAACCTCCTAGCCTGCTGTTGACCGGAAGCCTTAGTGAGAACATAAACAGGCAATTTACATGTCTTGTACGTTATATGTATTATATACTGTATTCTTAAACTAGAGAAAAAATTAAAATCCTAAGGAACAGAAAATATATTTAGGGGACTGTGCTGTATTTATTGAAAACAATCATGTAAAAGTGGACCACACAGTTCAAACCCATGTTCAAAGGTCAGCTGTACAGCTTATGGGAAACTAAAGTGGGAGAGGGCCCCAAAGGGATGTTTAAGTACATTTGATTGATGGTTCTATGTAGTCGAATAGAGGAAACTCGGGGCTTACTGTGGTCTAGGCACGGTGGTCAGAACTTTGCATGTGTTAATTCTAATGTATTAAGTGTATATTCTTTCTGTTTTATAGATGAGGACACTGAGCTATAGACAGGTGACTTGCCCAAGGTCATAAAGGTGGAACAGGTTCAGATCCTGGCTGGCTGGCTCTAGGCCGGTCATGGCCTACTCACAATTTTACATCGCATATGCCTGTGTGTGTGTGTATGTATATAATCCAGAAGTTTTGTGAAACAGTACTTATCTGTGATATACGCTGTTACTTTCTTATTCTGGTTTACATACTAAATGGTTGATTGAGACTGATTTTACTACCCAGTAATGGGACTCAACCTGCAGTTTGGAAAACTGGCACAGTGCTAAAGAATTCAGGCTCTGGAGTCAAACTTGCTGGATCTGACTCATTGCTTCACCATTTACTTGGTGTGACTTTGGGCAGATTATTTATGTGATCTCTTCGTCAACTTCCTGGTTTGTAAAAGGGATTAGATTAAATGCGTTAGCACATAAAACCCTTAGAACCACATCGGCTCTGAAGGGAATAACTCTAAATGGAAGCAACTGTTATTTCTAGACCACTGGGTCTAAGCTACGTTTATAGTGACCCCTGACTCCCAGGCTGATCTGTATAGAAAACCCCCTAGACGAAGCATGTGAACAGATACGCCAGCAGATGCGGTGCCGCCCGTCTCCACTGACAAAGGAGACCGACGTTCGGAATGTCTTCCGTGCTCCCAGCGAGTGTCAGGGTGTGGTCTGACAGATGGAGAGCAGAAACCTACCTTTGCAAGTGGGAAGGCAGGTGGTGAAGAAATTACTGATGGCATCAAATTGAGTGTCAAATTCTAACCCAAATTATAACTTGATCAGTTTCCTATGGAACCCTGAGTGCAAGTAACACGGGAGACAGTGCATAAGGAACACCTGGTTGTGTGCATGTTACAGGAAGGTCTGGAAGGCATCTCGGGTCTGCTTGCCCCCGAGACACTTCTGTGGAAGAGGTCGACCTGCCTCAGCAGCTAGGCCTCTACCTTCTGTCACTTACCTGAGCAGTGGCACCCGAATGGCCAGGACAGCAGGGGCAAGTGGAGTATGGCTGGCACAACATCCATTTCTAGCCACAGACTCAGTGTCATGGAGTCAACACCCATTTTTTTTTTTTTAAAGATTTTATTTATTTATTCGACAGAGATAGAGACAGCCAGCGAGACAGGGAACACAAGCAGGGGGAGTGGGAGAGGAAGAAGCAGGCTCATAGCAGAGGAGCCTGATGTGGGGCTCGAACCCAGAACGCTGGGATCACGCCCTGAGCTGAAGGCAGACGCTTAACCGCTGTGCCACCCAGGCGCCCCTCAACACCCATTTCTATACAAATTTTGTTACAGCTGTTACAACCATAACAGAATTATATATTTTTATTTATATATATGCACGTGTATATATATAAATAAAATACACATTATTTATATATAATAAACCCACAGCGCATACTACTGCTCTTGAAAACAGAAGTCCTGAGTCTTGGCTCCATGAGCCTAGGGAAGTCATTTCTGGGGATTCCTAATCAGTAACTGACTGTGAAGGGACTTGGACCAGAATATCCTTCAGGAAACCTGCACTAACACTTTATGAGCCTAGGAGAGCTATATAACCCAGACAGCAGGTCCAATGATCACAGCCCCTGATAAAATTTCAGCCCTAGTATGGTAGGGTGCTTTATAATAGAATTTTGTCACAGTAATGAAAGCGTTCATGTTCTGGACTAAATTTTAAGGAAAACCTCTTGTAGAATAATAGTCTTAAAAAATAAGGCCCCACTCTGTTGTAATCATGTATGAAGTTTCTTTAAAAACGAGTTTCTTGGGGCGCCTGGGTGGCGCAGTCATTAAGCGTCTGCCTTTGGCTCAGGGCGTGATCCCGGTGTTCTGGGATCGAGCCCCACATCAGGCTTCTCCTCTGGGAGCCTGCTTCTTCCTCTCCTGCTCCCCCTGCTTGTGTTCCCTCTCTCGTTGGCTGTCTCTCTCTGTCAAATAAATAAATAAATAAAATCTTAAAAAAGTTTCTTAAATTCTATAATGTTTGTATTACAGAATTACATTTTTTTAGATGAGAAAGCCAGAATTTTATGATTAGTTGAAGATGCCTCAAATAACGTGCCATCCTGAAGACTTTTCTGTTCATTCTTAGAGTTCTTGGACATAGGGTTTCCCGGTGAGGTTTTAAAATGGTTTACTTCTCTTCTGGAAACTGCCCAGTTACCTGACATAGCTTGAAGTTATTCTAGGGGTCTTTCAAACTTGAGGTCATGAAATCACATAAACGAAATCAACTCACTGGGGTAACCAGCATTTTTTAAAAAAAAACAGTATAAAACACAATGCACAGTTTCAAATATATATGTCTCTGTACATTCGTGTTCCCACAGAAAATGTATTTGGACATTGTGTCAAAAAAGTTGAAAGACACAACTGTAAGGGGATCTTCTCCAGACGAGACGCTTAACTTTAATGACTCAATTACTGCACACACTTCAACTGAGCCAGTGCAGGGGAGCAGTCAGGTCACAGCGTCATAAAATACCTGAGGGGCATCGCCAACACTGGACAGAAGGCTGTCCCCAACACAGGAGTGCGGCTGGTACAATGTAGCAGGCATTCATCTTGACAACTTCACAAATACTTTCCATACAAGTAACTTCTACCCACCCAGCAGTAATTGACATGAAACCAAAGGCACATTTCTCAGTCTCTGCGTTGCCTGAAGAACTGTCAGAACCCTGACTACTTACGTTGTCAAATGTGATAGTGCTAGAAAAAGAATCTTGATAAGACTTCTCCATGCAGTCAATCTTTATTATAGCAGTATTCGCATATTCACATCAAGTACATAGAACTTTTTGCCTTTTATATAATACAGAGTTTTTAAATAACTTTACACAGAAATAAATCTCTTCAATCTGAATTTCAGCTTTTTTTTTTTAAATTCTCCATGCTTTCTATCCAAACTGAACAATATTTTCCATTGTACAAATTTACACAAGAAAAACTCCAAAGTACAAATGAAGGGACCTGAGCAGGAAAGAACCAAAGTATCAAGAAGTGGGTATGGGGAAGAATTAAAAAGGAAAAAAAAAAAAAAAGATTCAAGCAAACATTGAGGATTAAGGGACAACAGGGAGACTTCATCCATTCGACTGAAAATAAATGTCTTTTTTTATGAATTGAAAAATAAGCTTTAAAAATAGTTACTCCATTGTAATTTTTGCAAAGCAGGTATAAAGAGGTCTGTGGACAATTTAAAAGTCCCCATTTTTTTTTCCACTGGGCACACCCCAGACTCCATGAGAACCTTTTCAATGCTTGAGTGGAACTGAAGTGAACTAAACCCAAACCTTAGGCAGCAAGAGAGAGAGGAATGTATGTGTGACTCATCATTAGGTTTGGAGCGGGAAATCAGGAGCCATTAATTCACTGCGGTTAAAACACAAAGGATTTCCCTTTCCTCTCCCTTATAGAAGAACTGTCCTCAAACCAAGAAGTAAATGAAAAGGGGGGTATTTTCCTTTTTCTTGGTTTAAATCAAAGAGCAATCCTAAATACTGAACTAGGATTCAAAGGGACATATGTTGAGGAACGGTCAAATTCAATCCCCTGATCAGCTGTGCGCTCCTAAGAAGGCAACTGCTGAGTGAGGAAAGGGTCAGAGGGTACAACCAACAAATGAGATCACCACAAAAACATATCACTGTGATAGAGTCCTTTAAATCAGGCAATATCATGAAGGCCAAATCAAGACCATAACCTGTGGCATGGCCAAAGGAAGAACAGAGGACCCAACGAATGCATTTCCAAACAGGGAAAGGTACAGCATACACACAGACACACACAGACAGACATGCACGCACGCACACTCCTGTATGTAAACTAATATAACATGAAGATAAATAAGACAAAGGTTAGCCACTTATGTTGGTAATTAACACGAATAAAAAGGCATTATATGTTTACATAGCTGGTTTTAATCAGCTATGGAACATATACAAATGTATTAGGAAGGAATGTTTTTTTAAAAAATTGTTCACAGCTTAGAATAAAAAGCACACTTATTGCACTCTTACATTTTATTTCAGGTACTTATAGTTTATTTCCCACCGTCACATCAATTTTTCCCTAGCCCCAGACTTCCTCCCACACCCTCCCGCCTCCCATTTTGGTCCACTTTTTCTCTACATTTGTGCCTACTTTGAACTTCGTTGCTTATGCTAGTCTGAAGTTTCTTCCACCAAGATACATGTGGGTTAAAAAAGGCTTAACACACAAATGCAACACAGAATAATTTTCAACACAAAACCGGTCCTAAGCAACTTATAACCCCCCATCCCCACCCCTGTAAATGGAGCCCTTCCCCTGCTGCATCTCTTCAGCCAACTTCCTGCCCAACTCCCTACAGCCTGTGCCGGAGCCAGCTGCTCAACCTGCCAGCGCAGCAGACGGTTCGCACGAATCCTGCTTTTGATACTAACACGAACAAACACATTTCAGTTGTTTGCCAAGAGTACTTCAATCTACAGAATTCTTAAAAAACAAACTTATCAAACACACACACACACACACACACACACACACACACCCCAGATACACTGGCTGTGTCCTCATGCACAACTGGTTATATCACTGTAATTAGTCAAAACAGAATTTTGTTAAATAAAATACATTTTAATAAAATTAAACATTTTAATAAAACTAATTTAGTAATTAATAAAACTAACAGTGGGTAAAGGGGGTCAAAGGGTAAAAAAAGTTAAAAAAAAAGGATTAAAAAATTAACAGCTTGACTTGTGGATGTTGAAATAAAAGATCTGCTTAATCACTCTGAGGTGAGGATGAACCATCTCTATGCATGTTAAAGCACTGTTACCTTACTTTAAGATTTTAAGACTTAATGATTCTGTCCTCCTCTACCTGAAAAATCCTGATAGCAACCGTTAATTACCCTTTCCACCACTGGCAAAATTTAGGACTAAATTTCAATTTCAATGTCTTTGCCCAAACAGAAGTGAAAATAAGTTATCTGAAAACAACAAAACAAAGCTTACTCTCTAGTGTGCTGATAAAACAAAAATCTTACCAGTATCTTCAATTTTACCAGAGCTAGCGATCACTGGCCATTCGGTTCTCCTCTGGCCAATATACAAATCAGGCAGAGATGCTATGCGCTCCGTGGGTGCTCAACCACCTATGGGCATCAGTACTACAGCTCAGAGAAACATCTCGAGAACTTGCTGAAGACAGTACACTGCCTTTCCTGGGGGTGGCAAGAAATGCAACGAGATACAAAAAGCACACCATGGAGTGTGTCCAGTTCACACGCACCGGCCACGTCATTAACTATTCCAATGCCCCCTCGTAAAGGGGACCCCGGAGACCCCGTCTGGTCCCCACAGCACCCTGAACAGCATTAGCAGGACAGTCCCACTTAATTTGCAAACACGTCCTAGGGGGCAAGTTTACGTTTTAGACTGAAAAATCACTGTTTAGGTTCGCAGCAGTACTCTGGGAACTGATAAAATCAAAGTCTGTCCTCTGCACTAGCTTCCTCCTTCCCACTCTTGAGAAGTGTTCGCTGCCCAGCATATAGTACTTCTGACCCCCAAACTACAGCAACTCCTTAAAATGTCTGTCAAACATTTCTGTTATATAAAAGTTCCATGCTTTGAAGATCCTATTGGAGTAGAAAAAGTTTCTCTAGAAATGTCACTGAACTATAATTTTCAACCTAGTTGCTCTATGTGATAAATATATCTGACTCTACTAGGGATTATGTGCTTTAAAAAAATAATTTTGTTCACTGAAAATTTACCTGTGTGTCTTCTCATTTTTTAAATGTGATTTTGGCTATAACCCTTTAGTGCATTTGTCTTTGCAGTCTAAATTGCACTCTAAAAAATATTAACACAGCTGAGTTGGACCAGAGTGGCTGCTCTCTTCACAAATCACTTTTTCTGCTAAAATTTTAGCTTTTTTTTTTTTTTATTGCATCGTGAAGGCACAGTAAAGATCATTTGGCAAATTGTCAAGGTATTTTTCTAGAGCCTCACCTACACCATGTCAATGTATGGCCTGTAAGCTGTTTGCTGTTTATACTCAACAGTAAACTTTCCATGTCTGGTTACTTTTTTAAAAAAATAGCCTAATGGTTGGAATCTGCTAGTCTCAAGGTGCTGATTTTCTAGTGCTCAGAGTGCCAACTTGGACAAAGAAGAGAATCATACGGAATCATTCTACCCTCTCAGCTGGGCAGTCTCTCGATAGGAGTATCTGTGCATGTGATGGAGCTGTGGCTCACTCACCATGAAGATGTATATGGTCTTGCCACGCCTACTGAAAATCATAATTGTATCACTGTAGTGAATTGTTACTGTAACTACTTAATTTCATGCAACTGACTTAAGGTGAAGATTCTGAAACGGACCCCGAAACAGATGCTGGCACCACGTGCAACAACATTCAGAAACTCGGAGCTACATTTTTCAGTATTACTGCTGAAATGCACAATGCCCTTTAGGACAGAGTGAGAGTGCTCAAATACAAGTACACGTCAAAGTTAAAATCTTCAATCATCTTCATGTTCTAGAGCTCCTGACTTTTCATATTTGAAAATAACGAACTATTCATTACCTCGTTCTGAGGAGGTAGTTTTTTGAAGAGGTCACCCGAACCCCACGATGTGCTTCCAACTAAAGCCAGGTGGGGTCGGCACAAGGCTGGGGAGCGGGCGCACACGAGGGGCAGGTGAGGTCCTGGGAGCGTGGGCAGCAGTTCCAGCACTGGCTGCTGACTGAAAGAGAACACCGTGAACTGAGAGCGCTGGGACTGCACCAAAGGAGAATCTAGGAAGTATTTACAGAGTTCCCGGTGGACAGTGCTGAGTCTTGATTGCCTCTGTGTAACTATGTAATGCTCTTTCTCTTCCAATACCAACATAAATATAACCTGTATGTGTTATATGGCATTTTATCTTCTAGGATGCCCCAGTATATCCTGCAAGATTGTAAGTGCAATCAGGGCCTCGATGTTCAGGAACCAGAATTGGACAGCTAGACAGAAACTTCTTTTAAGGTGCATGTAAGTACAAATAATCACACTGGATTTTCTATCCACAAATCCCTTTTATAAACTACTTTTTGGTCAATGTTATTTCAGTGGCAAAAGTCTAGACCCTGAACTCTAGTTTGATGACAAAAAAGTCCATCGGGAATACTACGTATTTTGAAACAATCTTTTATGTCTGCTCTCAAATTTTTTAGAAGGCTTCACCTGTCCTTACCCAAAATAAAATACGCTATAGAAGGCACTGCAGCCACTTTAAGGAAGAGACAGGTAACGACAACCTTACAGGATAGTCATCAAAGCAGCCACACACTCTCTATACAAATTATCCATAAAGTGCTTTGCACAAACAAGGAGTTCTTCCTTGTATCTTCTTAGGAGCTCAACAAGTCTATCTGTAATCTAAATATCCAAAAATAAGACGAAACCCCTTTATCATGTCATTTGTAAACTACAGAAAAAACTATCTGATGGAAAAAAGGGATGAGAAATACTAAAATTTTATTTTTATTTTTTAAGGGCTCTATAAAAATCTCTCAAGAATACCCTGAGCCTGGCTTCTGACTGGGCACAGCTTCATTTGAGACCAAGTCTATTCCCCCTTTTCAACTGAGACAGCAACCTATTCTAAAGAGGATGGAAGAAAACAGCGTGTCGCCCCTTCTGGCGCTAAGCTTCCTCCATCACTAGTGCCTGTCTGGGCTCCGACCCCAGGGTTGTCCTGCTGCCGAGCCGCCAACCCGACGGCAGGCTCCACCTGCTCTGCACCACATGCCTCTGTTCCGACTGAGCTCTCTCCGCTCTTGGTGAAGCAAACACAACAACCAGTTTAAAAGCATGTCTGGGGACATATTTAAAAAGAAAAATAATGCTTTAAAAAGAGAACCAGCCTTATGCACACAAGATGCTCCTCAAATCGGCATGACTCTTCGCAATTTCTGAATTTTGTAAAGATACTGCTCTGCTCATGTGGGACTTCAGAACACACTGCTTCTCAAACTCATTAATAACTGCAGGATATTTTCCATTTTACTAGGACAACCTTTCACAGGTCTGTGGAATTTTCAGTAGGCCTTCCTCTGAATACAGGTATTCTAGCAAAAAGCATGGAATGACAGTGAGCTTCATAGGCTGAAAGATAGTGGGATCAGTTACAATTTGAAATTTTTAAATAACAACTTCTAATTCCCTGATTTATTTTTTAGGTCCTGGCTAATTTCTTTAAGGTCCTTGGCTACATAGCTTGGTTGGGCTAAGTACATTTGATTTGATTTACATTCCTAAATCCTGGCAAGAGATTCTAAGACGCATGATAAGGGAGGTATCTGTCATTAATACTTCCAGAGTCATTTTCTTTGTTACTGCTGCAATTTATGCTACCCTTTAGTAAAGGCCAAAGGAAGCTATGGCTGAGTCCTACCTTCCACTTGTGCAAAGATAAAGAATGATGTTTCTAATACCACGTAGCTCCTTCTATAGAAACAACTGATGTTAGGCTTCACACACCCTCCCCCTCAGTCCCAATACACCTAGAATTGCTCTATTCTCTACTTGGGGAACTCAGCTGCCAAATTACCCAACCTTTTGAAGACCAGGCTTGGGAAAAAAGGAAGAAGGAGAATGAATGGAGACACCACCATTTTTATTTTAGGTTGCATATTCTAGATAAAAGACTGGAAAGAGGATGGAGGATGTAGTGTAGGAGTAAGTTGGAGGAAAACATGAGATATTAGCAAAGATGTTAGTGTGGATCCAGCAAGTACCATTAATTTAAAAATTATAAATATCTGTCATTATGCTAAGACTCCCCATATTTAGGTAGAGAAAAGGATAATGATCTTTCTTTAAAAGTTGTTTATATAACAAAAATACAATTTTCCAGGATATAGAATTCTGGTGGGAAGTATTATTTTATTCCAATTCAATTAAATCTGAAAATTATTTTCTTTTTAATAAAAATATAATAGAAGAAACTCAGAAATTAAAACTTGTACCTTACATTTAAATTACATAAATGTCTCACACATTCAAAACTGTTATCAAGCAGTTTTGTAGGCTTTTAATTAGATACTGCCATGGCATTTTGTGCCCTGGACAAAGTAGCCACATAAGTACTTGAAGACTGGAAGAGCTTAGGAGGAAGATATCAACTGTATTTTCCTGAGAACTTGCTACATTGTGGAGGAAAAAAAAAAAAAATCCCCAACACTGTCTTCATTGCTGGACCCAGTGAGAAAAGAAGGCAATGTGCGCCAGCACTTTCCAGCCTGCTTGGTTAGGCAGACACCCTCAGTGAGCAAGGAAACAAAGGCCAGAAACCCAGTAGGTCAGGAAAAAGATGCAGCATTCCCTTTTCCTCTACACCAAAACGTATCTCCTCCTTGCCTCTCATTCTCCATTTAAATAAGAGCTTCACTTGATAAAAATTTGTCAAAGACTGGACATGCACCACACAGAAAGGCCATGCTGCATTTTTGTTCCATCCCTCAGAAATGACCCGGTGGTGACTAGGGGAAAGAGCTCCACGACAAAATCCCAGAACAGGAAAGAGAACGATGCTTGGCGATTGCAGCCGCCCCGTCAGGTGACCAGCCACACACTGAGCTGGCAGTTAGAAGGGCAGAGCTGACTGGCAGGCTCTCCACAGCCAATCTCCCAAGCTGTAGCAGCAGGTTCTTTCCATCATGCCTGACCATCAAAAGGTCAGAACTCAGGCTCTCTCCTCTTCCTTCCTGGGAGTGGGCAGACTTGTATGCACGTGGTATTTGTGTTGAAGAAGAAAACACTGGCAGCAGAGAATTCTGGTTCCTAAAACATTCTTCCCTCTTTTGTTGGATGGGAAATTCCATTCTGTTCCACACCAGCTTATGCATTGAAAATTCTGTATCTTTAAAAAAAGATTTGAGGAACAGAACTGTGTTTTGATGTTAACAAATTGTACGAACACAAGACTTAAGAAATAAGAGTAGATGTTGCCATGATGGTGTGGCTACTTGAAGGCTGCAAATTCTCCTGTAGAGGGAGGACAAGAGCTAATTTTAAAAAAGTTATCTCAAATAACCTAGAGACCTAAAAAGCCTCACTGAAACCTCACTGATAGGTGACTTACTATTATTATAAATCTAGCATCATCATCATTAATTTAAAAGCAAAAATGGCTGAAACCCAAAGAATAATTTATAATATGTAGGATATGCTTCAGTTCTATCAATTAAATATCAAGTCTGCGGGTAATTTCCCAGTTGGGTTTTACATGCTATGCTGAAAACCATTCCAATGAACAAAATTTCTCAAAAACAGACTGTAAAATAGTAAGGTTGATTTGCTGAATACTTTATCCCCAGTTATCAACTCATTTCCATTATTATAATGCCACTATTAGAAAGGAAGAAGCAGGAATTATCCCATTTGCAAAAGATAAAATTAAGAGGTCAAATGATTTGTCCACACGATGCATTTGACTGAAGGAAAGAAAATCTAGATGGTCCCTTTTCTAGTTTATTTCCCCTTTCAAACCACCAATTACATGGGGGCACATGTCATTGAACTTCCCTGAATTTGAGGTTTTCACCCAGCATTTTGTTCACAGCTTCTACTTGTGACTGGAGGCCGGTTCTTCTTCTTATATACGCTCTAGCTGATTTCTGGGGGTTGGTTAGTAACCAACAACTACCAGAA
Organism: Ursus americanus; assembly: GCF_024610735.1. Classification (NCBI taxonomy): domain Eukaryota; kingdom Metazoa; phylum Chordata; class Mammalia; order Carnivora; family Ursidae; genus Ursus; species Ursus americanus. The sequence goes on along the minus strand of NC_142129.1, from coordinate 13,626,535 downwards.
TGTAGCCGGCCTTAACATCTATTTTCTGTGATAAGAGCCTGTGATGTGGGTCCAGTCACTGACATGAACACACTGTTTCATCTAGGAGTGACCTGTCTACTCTCTGACTGCCAGTAGAGTCCAACTGACTACTAGAGGACACTGGTATGTCCCAACAAACAACGGATTGCTAATGACTGGCTAACTGAACCCCCAGATTGCAGACTGATAATATTAGCAGCTATCTGAGTGTCTGTTATATGCCAGGTGCCTCACTGAATGCTTTATGTACATTTGCATCTAAGCCTCATAATAACTATAAGGCAGGTGCTATTACTTCTGCTAATTTATGGAGGAACAAGCTGGGGGTTTAGAACGATGAAGTAATTTGCCTGATATCTCACAGCTAGAAAATGGCACTGTTAAAATGCAAGTCCAGGGGTGTGGGTGGGTCTTAACAATGAACACATCCCTAAATAATTTTCAATAATTACCAATTTGTTTTCCCATTCTGAGTATTACTACTAATTGGACTACAGATAGTGATACTATCTCTTTCTAAGGATTCCTTCTACCAAGCAAGTAACCACGAATTGTGAGTCAAAAGATCAAGGAAGGGTAAAAGAATTATTACCTCATATTTACAGTTAAAAAGACTGTGGAGGGAGTGTGGCATTGATGAAAAAAAATAACAGCCACATTATTAAGAGCCCGGAGAGTCAAACATGAAGAATATAACCACAGAGGGCTATTATGCTAACAGGGACTCTAGAAATCTATGAACATTTACACTACCTTTGCTTATGGTTTGAGTACATTATGGTTTGAAAGTTGCTATTTTTTCCACGATTTTAATACGCTTCTTTAAAGCAATTTTCAACATTCTAATTAGTAGTTAATGTATCTTGCAGAATCTAAATCTCATTAAAGAAGTCAATGTGAAAATAGGATTTACTTAGAAATCTTTATTTAAAAAAATGGCTAGACTTTAATCTATTAAGTGAGAATATCAAAAGTGATAAAATTCTACGTCAAATTTTATATGCCACATTAAAAAATAACTTAAAAAAATCTTCAGATGTCTCCCATTAGTTATAATTAGACACTCCACCTTGTTGTAGTGTTCTATCTACAAACTTAAATGTTAGCCTTTAAAAAAAAAAAATCACAAAACCACCTCCCAAAGTGCAAACTCTTACCAACAAACTCCAGATCAGACACCAATAAAGCCAACCCTGAAGACCATCCTACCATTGTCTACTGCTTCTAATGGAATGCAGTTCTTATTTCATAAATAGACTTCAGGTCCAGGAATAAAACAAGACAAAAAGAACTCAAGAGTTTATGGATCAATAAAATTAAACTCTTTCTATATATGTCCCTGAAATTAAAGAGAAATTTAAGGAAAGGTGGGGTAACAGGCAACGGATCTGCTTTTGGGAAAAAAAAAAGCACATTCCTTCTTGCATACCTGGAAATCTCTATCCCACCTCCTATCCTATTTCATTTGAGGTAAGAATTATTTGAAGTGAAACATCCAGAATACTATGTGACTTTTGGAAAATCTCGGTATATTAACTTAATTATTGCCTGAAAAATCAAAGGCCAAAATGAAACTTTTTTTTTTTTTTTTTTTACTTTTCTGGTTGAGAATAACCTAAGTTCTATTTTCCATTTGGCTTTATTTAAGATTAAGGTAGAGAACATTTGGGAAGGCCCTGTGATTTTACATACCTCAAATTATCAAGATTTGTTTATTTGAAAGCTAAGGATTTTATTAACTAGTTTTAAGATACTACATAATTATCTTTTATTCCCAAATTGAATATATTTCAGTGGCTATTATACACATAATTTGCTACATACTTCTTAAAGATAAAATATGCTATGAAAAATCAATTTGCACAGAAATCCATCACTGTTTTAGATGTGGGGGGCAGTCATTTGAAACCTGAGTAAGTCTCATTCCTTCTCTGTGGTGACCTTTCAGGAAGTTTCAAAAGTATGATAAACATTCTGGCACAGACACACTGGACTTCTAAAATTCTTAAGAGAAATTATCACAGGAGAGATGAAATACTGAGTAAAATAAAAAGTGCTCTAGAAATACTTAATAATTCTCAATCAAATAAGACTGTAACTGGCAAAATGTTTTAGTCATGAAGTCCCCACTTCATAATATTAAAAAAAAAAAAGCAATTCATTTCCTTAAGTCGAGGAACTCACTTGAGACAGAGGCCATTTAAGCTGGTGTGTTAAGTAGTCCCTATTTAAAGAGGAAAATTTAACTAATGCTTTAGTATGTCAATGGCTAGTACAATACTAAATATCTGAAAATAAACAACCTAAAGCATTTGATTAAATGCTGTGATCCCTAAACTACTTAAAATCAAGAAGAAAAATCGTAGTCCTCATCACTGACTAGTAAAACTTCTAAAATGTAAAACAAATTTTACAAAAAGGGTGCCTGCTGAAAAAGGAAATCAACTTTAATAACAGTATCTGGGGGTTGACGTTTTAGGAGTAAAAGCAGTCAGTCGTAAGAGAATGAGCGTCCTTCTGTTTCAATTACCTAGTTAGAGAGGTTAACTCTACATACGGTTAGAAAAATGATGTTTTTCTTTATTTGGAGAATACATCTAAAACAAACAACAGAAAGGGAGACTACCATATGTCATTCTAATGCTCCCTACTTGTCTTCATCCATGCTACCTAAACATCTCGCCCTGCCAGATTGTTCATGTTCTTCCACCAACGCTTCCAGCGGGCCCCGTGTGGCAAGAAACTACTAGGTGACCCTCTGGAGGCACACTGGAACATGTGAGACGGCATAAAGGAGTTTCTGAGCAGTTCTAAGAGCTCAGCAATGCCCTCTGGCAAAGGAGACTGAAAGTCAAATCCAGACACTGGGGGGCTGGGCAGTGGTCAGTGTGGGGAGTTGTGGGGGGGGCGAACAAAGGAACGAGCAAAGAAAGGACAATATGAGTGAAGCAAGTACACTGGGGAACTACGGAAAGAGCTGTATCAGTAGGAAGGTCCTTTGACTCTTGTGCCTTAAAATGCCCAAACCTTTCGGTATTCCACAGACCAAGGTAAAAACTTCGTTAGCTATTTGCTTGCTAGTCGTGATAAACAAAACCCTATTTAGTAATTACCGATAATCATATCCTTCATATCACTAGAGGATTTAGAAATCCTGCACTTTAATGTTTTCCAACATGTTCCATTCTCTTATGCCTTTCTCATTCTTATTTTTGAAAACATGAGAGAGGTACTTTTCCATTACTCTTGCCTAATTGAAAGGCATGAATCAATTCTGAACAACATGAATGGCGTTATTTCAAACTACCCAAATGAGGGGCAAAGGTATGCCATGCTTCCTACTGAGTTTTCCTGGATGAAATCTCATCCACTCAAATTAATAAAGTATTTAAAAGATTTACTTGTGGCACTTAAAAACGAAATTATCATTAAAGTCTTCCCAATTTTCTTCTTCATTTAAAGGATGGTCTTTACAAAGATGTTGTCTGTGTGCCTGAATAACCCCAAACTGTCAGTTGTATTTAAAAATCATCACAGTTCCAAACTGAATAAATGAAAATGTATTTAAGAGGCTGTCTTTTGCTACCAACTCTGAAGTAGAGGTGGTCATTTCTTTGAAAAGATGACAGTGATACCGCTTCTTTCATTTTTGATTCCCAGTAAGATTTTGGCTCACAGTGGGAATATACTGACTGCCACAGTACAGTCGTTTTCTACATAAGAAAATTTAAGTATTAGAAAGCACTAACAAATATTTCATACTGCGGGCTACAAAAAAAAAAAAAAAGACTAGCCTTCACTCATAATAAGAACCTTGCTGGGCAAAGAATATAAAGAGCATGGAAATTTTATGACACATGGATAAAGTGATTGTTAAAACGGGCATCATGAGAGGTAAGTATAATATAAAGTAATAATAATTTTTAAGAAGTCCATTACCTGGTTGCTTGGCAACTAAAGATATCTAAACAAACAAACAAACCCCAAACTTCTCATAGAATTCTGTGAAGCTTTTTTAGGGGAGGAGGTAATAATGCATTTGTAAGGAAATTCAACTTCTACATGTGTAAGACATCCTTAATATATGAGGAAGTATTATTTAAAAGAAACTGCAATTTATAACATTTGCCCACTAAAAATCCCAAATTCAACCATATTACTCATGTCAAACATGCCACTCCTCAGCAATATCTTTGGTTACCTGCACCCATAATTTATAAAAAGAAATTCAGTCTATTAAAGGATATCCATATTTTCCAAATTAGAATAAAAATAGTTACAGAAAAAATATTGCAAATAAAAATAACTTATTCAACTCTAGTGACTTCTTAAATTAGATCTGTCTGGATTGCCTTGCCTAACACAGGCTAACCTACTGTCACCTTCCACCTGCAAATCCATGCACAGGAGTGCTGCTGCTCTTGGGAGTCCCTAATGGACATGTGATAGCTAATAACAAAAGGTGCATGAGAAAAGTTTAATTGAAGTTTAATAATTAGAATAAGCCAGTTAACAAATTTGGAACAGGAAGTAAAGCCTCTGGAAGAGGCACTGCAAATGTTTAGCAATGTCTGTGCATTAAATAAAACGCCTGGGTGTTGAAAATCCAATGCTAAGCTTACATTTTAGATTGGGAAATAATTATATCTAGTCTTTAAAAACCTACACATTCTTTGGTTCGTCTTTTTTTAAAAAAGATCTTATTCAATTTAGCAAATATATAAGCAAACATATTTTCATTTCCTTGGTCCCTACTCCCCTACACTGGAGCACTCATTTAATTTCTTTCAGTGGACAGGAAACGCACCATATCCCCCTGCCTGGATGGGTGTTTTTGGAGAAGCACAAGCATATAGACTAAAATCCTCTGTTTGGAAGCCAGCCCGATTCAAGGAGGGTTCTGATGCACTGCGGTGAATTTTTGGCAATGAGCGGGCCAGCAGCTCAATAGAGGCGAGAATCTAAAAAAAGAAAAAAAAAAAAAAAGAAAGAAAAAAAAGAAAGTAGAATGAAAATCTAGGTGGTGTTAATCTTTAAAATCCCCATCATACTTTACAAGTACCTGAAATCTTATACTGTTTTTGGTATTATCCTAAATGTCTGAAAAAATACTGAATAAACTGATATTTTTCCTTACAAAGAAAAGAAAATGACCAAACTCTTATAGCTTTAATTTCTGTAAAATGAATGGGGGAAGTAACCTATAGTTAGCTTTTATTTACATCTGAGATCATTTGCCAGCCTCGGAACAGTAAATAATACAAAATTTTAAACCAACTGTATATCTATTTCTCAAAGACCACAGTCCCTTTGGGAAGATGGAGAGTCAATCAGTAAAGCACTAGATGACTTCACAAACAGAATCATCAGAGCAACTCATTCTTTAAGAAACTTAGTAATGGGAAATGTCTTCCACATACATAATTAAAAGTAGGACCCCAATGACCCACGCTGCTAGTGGCACAGCAGTGAGAAGTGACAGATGACAATCCAAGAGTGGAGAAGACAGCCAAACTACAAATAGACACCAATACACAAAACGTAGAGACTCCGCATAGTTTAAGGTACAGAGAAACGGGTTATGACTCTTAAAGGCAGACAGTATGATAATGGATATTCATAATCATGAGACATACATGTAAAAGGCTTGGCATAATGCCTGGCATATAGTAAGTACTCAATAAAACTTTAGCAGCCATTACTATTATTATTTTTCTGAGCTACCAAAACTTTTAAAAAAGTTAAACTGTAATCTGTATGATTAGTATAAGGCAAAGAAGCAATGTTACAAAACATTTTAAATTACAAGCATAACACACAAATAAAAATTCAAATAATACAGAAAAAGTATAAGTCCTACCTTCCAGGGGTAACCACTGTTAAAGAGTCTATACTTTCTTCTGGACCTTTCCTATGCATAAACATGCACATATGAAAACAGAGCCCATCCCCACCCTCATCACCATTTAAAGTGGTATCATACACATATTTTTCTGCATTGCTTTTCTTTCCCCTCACTAACATCCACGCCATCTAGACAGCTACCCTGATCTTTATGTCTTTAATATTTCCTATTATGGTATGCGTTTTTTATATATCTGAGCACTTGTGGAAGCAGGTTCTGTAGCATACATTTTTAGGAGTGGAATTACCACAGCAAAACTATATATATTTTATGTTTATGAATTCTACCAAGTCCTTTCAAAAGGCCAAACTAATTTACATTCCCAACAACACTGTTAAAAAATTTAGATGGAGGGCCCTTCCTTACTTCCCAACACTGTTCCCAATGCTGGATATTGCCAATCTGAGAGAGAAAATCAAAACGCATTTCACTGTTACTCTGTATTTCACTGACTGTCACAGAACTTCTAACATCCTGAATTTATTCACCATTTATATTTCTTTGTGAATCACCAGTTCATATCCTTTGCTCATTTTCTATTGTTTTTTTCACTTATGGATTTGTAGGAGGCCTTTGGATAATACCAATATTTGTACTCTATTATACATGCTACAATTATTTTTTTGTGTTTACCTTACAATATTATTTTTATTATATAGAAGTTTAAAAACTTTTAATGTAGTCTGATTTTCTATCTTTTCCTTTATTACTTCTGGATTTTGTCTCTTGCTTATTAGGAGAGCCTTTCTACCTCAAGGTTATAAAAATGACTTCCTATTTCTTAGTTTTGTTTTTTACATATAAATCTTCAGCCATATGAAATTTGTGTTTGTATATAGTGTGAAGAGATCTTATAAGGAAAAATAAAAAATAATGCTTAAAAGGAGTAGCCTTCAATAATCTGAAAAATTCAGATATGCATTTCATTTTCTGATACCATGCAAAGAATAAAATGTTACTTATATTTAGAAATATGAACATTTTGTCCCCTTTAAAACCACTTTTAAAGTGGACCTACAGGGGTGCCTGGCAGGCTCAGTTGGCAGAGCAGGCAACTCTTATCTCGGGGTTGTTAAGTCTGAGCCCCATGATGGGTGTAGAGATTGCTTAAAAAAATAAAATCTTAAAAAAAAAAAAGTGGGCCTATGGATATAATTTGCACTATTAATGTACACCGAGCATGTTAAACAGGAAACTCTAGTACCTGGACTATGAAAAGAGAAAGTGGTGCAGGGTCCTGCTGATATTGGCCAACAATACTGGTCCTTTCACTTTGATAGTCTTAAGCCAGTGGTTTTCTGGGTTAAAAAAAATTACTCTTCCTCAAAGAAATAGTAATTTAGAATTCCAATATGTAAAACATGTACCTACCCACCCTGAGAAAGCCCCTGAGAGACTTGTTAAAATTATAAATTCTATCTTTAATTCTTTACATAGGAATAAAAGATTCACTCGTTCCTGTAACAGTGACTTCTATCTGAGAGAACAAGCTAGGAGTGGGTATTCAAGAGCACAGTAAGGTTCATAAAAGACCAACTCAATAATTATGGTAGCTGAGTAATTACGGGAGTCAGCCCTTCCCACCTGAAAACTGTACTGATTTATCAAGATCCATTTATATAGGACTGTCCAGAACTTCATGAGCATCATAAAAAACCGAATTTATATTACAATATCTACAGAACCTAAACTTTCTAAGCTTGTTCAGGTACTTAGTTTCAGTTCAGGAGGCTTAGGAAAGACTGTTAACTTAAGGGCTTTAGCCTTACACCATGAAAGAAAAAACAATGGTAATTTTCCAAGAATGAGAGAAAGGCAGACAGTGCCACCAGGTGCCTTTTCTTTTTCCCCCGAGGTGGAAATGGTCCTCCAAAAGACCCAGTATTAAAGGGAAGCTTGGAATTTGTTTGTTATACCACCAGGAAGAATTAAGGCAGAAGTTCTCAAAGTGTAGTCTGTGGAAAAACTATTTTCATAATAACACCAAGGTATTATTTGCCTTTTCTACTATCATTATTTTACAAGTGTAAGTGGAGTTTCCAGAGGCTAAATGATGTAAAATATTGCAACATAATGAATGCAGAGAATCCAGATGTCTTCTTTTTGTAGAGATTTGAAAAAAAAGTAAAACAATGCCATTCTTTTTACTAATTCTGTTGTCTGGGAAAATACAGTTCTTTTTCATAAAAACATTAACATCTAATGATTTTTTAAAAATAAACTTATAAATATTTTTAAAACTTACTTTTAATTTCTAAAATGGCAACTATTATTTATATAAACAAAAGCTCTTTGGGGGTCTTCGATAATTTTTAAGGGTGTAAAAGGGTTGTGAGACCAAAAAGTTTGAGAGCTGCTAGACAAAAGCAAAGTCTTTCTGAATATTTTGTACTGGGATTCCGAGTTTTTAGATGTCCCACCATTCAACCTTTATATAATCGTCTTTAAGTAATTACTTATCTGCTGCCTGCACATAATCACATGGAATCCAAATCCACAAAATACAAACTGTGTCCTCTAGAAACTATTTAAAAATCTGCATCTGAGTATTAGTCTGTCCTCTTAGGTAACACATAAAGCTGCTTCTTACTTGGGGAAAGAGTGGCCTCTCATCTCTTTTCTTTTTTAGGCACTCTGCCATCAATCTCTTCATGGCTTTTGGACAGTTACTCCGTACCTTACTGAGATCTGGAGAAAGATATCCTCGTCCCACCATAAAAATTATCTGGGGAGAGAAAAAAAAAACAAAAAACAAAAAACAAATCATACAACCTTGGTAAGTTGAAAAATACATAAACATTGAAAATTCAACAAGCTGTGCATTTATGTGTACTTTTCTGCATGTACATTGTACTGCAATAAAAAGTGAAGAAACACAATGCTAGGATTCTGATTCCTATACATCATATTGTGGGGAACCGCTGCTTAACGGGCTGTAAGCTGAAATCTTCAGGACCTGTGGACTATTGTAAATGTCTCCCAATGGCTCCCCAGGCTTCCAGTCTCTCCTTATGCAATCCATTCCCCACTGCCAGGGTAATCATGAGACACACATTGGATTGTGCCTCTTTTTCTACTTACAAAAGTAACTTATTGAGTAATTATTGGGCATCACATTAAGTCCCTTATATATATGTAGCAGGAACCAAAAAAGTTAACCTTTTAGCAGTTGTTTTGGCATCTGCATTTTAAATTTGTTTGCCGAGGGAATGGAAGAAATGGGGCATTTAGTTATGTAGGTCTGAGAATCAGAGCCTCCTCTGAAAAAAAGAAGGTAAACCACTTGGGAATTAAATTTTCTATTTAATAAAATAAAAAGGCTTGTCTTCCCTGGGTGCAAAGATGTACATTTTTTATGATTTCTTAATTTTTAATTTTTGGCTCTTTTGAGAAGGGACAGAAACAGACTTTAGGAGTCTTGGGACTCTGTAAAGAGAGGGGTTTTGAGCTAAGAGGGAACGGGTCCAACAGCACAGACTATAAGCTAGGTGGAGAGAGCTAGTAAGAGATCTCCTATTGCAGACAGAGTAGAGCTTATAAACTTTAGGAACATTCAAGTCTGATATCCTAACTTTATGTTATTTCCTGTTTGGTGCTGTAGTAACTTTTGTTGATCTATAAGCTGATTTGCCTGAGCTCCACTAAAGTGTAAAGCTTATCCCCCTTTCCCATCTCCCCTGTCAGAACTGCCCTTCTCCTACTTTATAAAAGGCACACCTTATTACCCACATGAAATTTAACTATAGTATACATGGCTCCAAGGTGTAAAACGGCTGGAGTATACTTCCAGATAGTGGTATCTAACTAGGCTCTAATGAATGGCTAACAAATTCCTTTGTAAGACAGCTGGTTTCCAATTCTTTGCTTTCAGTAAAATTAACTGAATAGCAGCTAATTATAATATATACTGACACGTTACTATGTAATTTTTGGTACATTATAGAAATGAGTTCAAATGACTGAGTGATATGTGTATGGTAAAGAATTAATCTTGCCCAGAGAGAGGGCTGGACTTTGCCTTTGGCCCGTGGGAGGTAATCCCTAAACCTTTGGAATGTCCTGCCTGATAAGAGTCCTTTTGTTTACCTGCGGTCCTTGGGCTATGCCAGATAGTCTATGCTATCAAAGTGATTTATAGAAGGGATGTTGAGTCATGTAGTATCAGCTAAAACTATGGTCAGCCACAGAGGTGGTCAACCATATTGACTGAATCCAAGCCCCGGTGATAACTCCAGACTCAACTGAGTTGGTTCGCAATACTCTAAAGGTGTCACACACTGCTGCCAGGAGAATTCAGTGCTGTCCACAGTGACATTGGGAGAAGACAACTGGGACCTCCACATGTGGACCTCTCCTGGTTTCTGCCCTATGTGCCTCTTCCTTGGCTGTTGTAAAAAGGGTAACTCGAAGTACTAACAACCTGGAGGGAGTTCCAAGACTTACTGCATGGCTGAATCTGAGTGTGGTCTTAGGGACCACTGACCTGTGCATATGGATACAACGAACACCTGACTTTCCCATCTTTGTATCTACTTCAACAACAGTTCTCAGTGCTTACTTTTTAAAAAATAAAACAAGTAAAGGAACTGATGCTAAGTCCTACCTCATTTTAGCAAAAGCCTATTTATCCACAAATATATGAATGAACTGAAGAGGAAAGAAAAGCTTCATGTTGTTCATTAAGACACATACTTCCAATAAAATTTTACCTTCTATGTTTCTATATATCAACACTTACATTATTTTCATCAGTTATACATTAAACATTATTAACAACAGTATAATACAGAATTTTAAAAACTAACATTCAAAGACTAAAGTCACAGGAAAGATTTTTTTAAAAATTCTAAATTTAAATACATATTTTTTGTTGCAGAAATGTAACTTGAGTGATCAGTAAAAGCCTTGAAAGCATAAAATATGTTAAAAATGTTTCTTCAAAAACTTCCAAAAATTAAAGAATCTATTTTTTAAACAAGTGATGGTATGTATCAAGTCAGAATGGCTTTTAGATTTTACTGGATACATCGATAAGAAAGATACAATGGCTTTATTTTGGGAATCACGTTCCTTGCAATTACTTAAACTTTATTAAAGGGAAGACTTACCTGGATAATTCATGTATAGAAGATTTAAGTGGCACAGACACGATAAAATGAGTAGTACAATTTGAAATTATGGGACTGACTGGTTACTTTCATTCTCAACTCACATCCGGCCCTCCCGGCATGTTCGCCCCTTCGTTCACTCGTCTCTGTTACTGGGGCACAATGTCTGCTCATCACCCCCTGCACTGCGTCAACAGATTGGTAAAACTCCACTAACAACTCGGCCTGTGTTTTATTCATCTTTGCATCCTTCTCTATCCCACAGTGCTTTGCATATAGCTTTGAAAATTTCTTATTGAAATAATTCGTGTGTTGATAAGACACCGGTACTTATTATTTCCTATCTCTTGTCTCTTGAGGTCTTACGCTTAGAACACAGCCCCCAGGGGGAAAAACAAAAAAGAATCCAGCCACCAGGCTATAACCAAGACCATGCTTTCCATGAAGAAGTCCTCACAGAAAGGCCCATTTGGAGAACTGAGGCCCCTGGCCCTTGGCCCTGACTGAGCTTCCAGTGGACAGCTAGCACCACACCTTGTAGGGTATGTGAATGAGTCATTTTGGAAGTGGATCCTTTAACACCCAATGAATGTACCCGTAGGCAATACCACGTGACACAGAAATAAAACTTCCTTACTGACAGCAGCCCAAGCTGCAGACTCATAATTTGCTTTAGAGACTACATTTTGGGTGCTTTATTATACAGTTAATAGTAACTGAAATATACTTAAAATAAGACAAGAGTTATGTTATTTTCTTCTAAGATGACATAGCACTTCTGCTCTAAGAAAAGAAAGAGTGTCAATATACTCAAATGAGTGCCTTATTAATCCCAACTTAGAAAAGCTGCACTGAAGAGGGAAGATTAGTGTGATTACAGAGTGAAATAGAAGGATAAAGAGGGGGAAAATGACAGCAATTTCTCAGACTTCAGTACTAGAGTAAGGAAAACAAAAGGCACGCTATTCTGCAAAGTAACATAGGGATGGCCATCCCCTGAGGAGCTAAGAGATGTGCTTGAGGAAAGAATCTGATCTTTATAACTACAAGGAATTCTTTAGTCCAATTTCTTATTTTTATAAATGGGGGGAAAAAAAGACACCTGAAGAGGTAAAGTGACCAGGTCGTGCAGGTCATGAGTCCAAGGTTGGTCTTTATATCAAGCTGCTTAACCAGAGTCCTGCTTTAAATTTACAGGAAAAAGCTGCCATCTCAGAATATGGGGCGGGTGTGTGTGTACAGGAATGGTTCCTATGGTGCACAGTAAAGACGCAGTTGTCCTACCCCCCTAAAAAAGAATATTCCTAAATTTTCAAACAGAAGTCCAATCTGAGAGCCACAGAGATCATAGTGAAAGAAAAAGAAAAATTAAATCAAGGGGATAGATGGACCAAAGCCTGGGATTACTTCATTGAAGATAACTAGAGTTACTAGAGGGAATTCCATGGAAAGTGCCATTTGAGGAAAGCAGACTAAGAAGCAATGAAGTAGACTGGGGGGTGATAGGAAGAGTGTATCATTCTTCTACCTCCTTTTTCTTCAACAAACACCCAACTTGGTTTTAGAATGGCAAATTCCAGAAGACTCTAACTATACTACCAGAAAGGATTAACTAGTAAAGGCCTTACCCTTCTGTTGGTCACTCACTTACTTCTCTCATGGAGAGTAAGCCCTTGCCACATCATTTATTATATTCCCATGGAAGACAAAAGCACCTAAAATGCCAAGAAATAGATGAGTGCAGAACTCTGGGATGCTTTTATCCAAATTTTGGAAATAATAATACCTGTTTCCAAAATTTAATTTTATTACTTCATTAAAACAAACGTATTCACTGGATTTCATCCATATCTTAGATTAATAAATTTTTATTTGTATTCTCTATGATAAATCAACTAAAACTAAATTAGAATGCCCTAGTAATTCCTGTAGAAAAGTAAAATGCAGGGTGCCTGGCTGGCTCAGTTGGTTAAGCGTCCAACTTGATTTTGGCTCAGGGCATGATCTCAGGGTCGTGGGATTGAGCCCCAAGTAAGGCTCTATGCTGAGCGGGGAGTCTGCTTGAGACCCTCTCTCCCCCTCTCCCTCTGCCCCTCTTCTTGTTCATGCTCTCACTCTAAAAATAAATAAATAAATCTTAAAAAAAAAGTGGGGTGCCTGGGTGGCTCAGTCGGTTGAGTGTCTGCCTTTGGCTCAGGTTGTGAGCCCAGGGTCCTGGGATCAAGCCCCACATTGGGCTCTCTGCTCGGCGGGGAGCCTGCTTCTCCCTCTCCCTCTGCCAACTGCTCCCCCTGCTTGTGCTGTCTCTGTCAAATAAGTAAATAAAATCTTAAAAAAAAAAAAAGTAACATGCAAAGGAAAAGTAAACATGGCACAGGGTATGATGTCATATGGTTGAGTTAATGAGTCTATAAAAGGCAGAGCACAGGAAGCTTGCAAATTAGAAACGTTGTGGCTATTCTGACTGCCATCATCAGATCGATCATCTCAGTTATCTAGGATCTGTCACAAGTCCAGTAAATGCAATGTTTCCATTATGTTCCTTAGCTAGTAGTTTCGTCTACCTCGAACCTAAGTTTCATGCAGGCTTAAAATATCAGGTAATTAGGAGCCAGGTTACAGATTTTTTTTTTTTTAAATATTTTATTTATTTATTTGACAGAGATAGAGACAGCCAGCGAGAGAGGGAACACAAGCAGGGGGAGCGGGAGAGGAAGAAGCAGGCTCCCAGCGGAAGAGCCTGATGTGGGGCTCGATCCCATAACGCCGGGATCACGCCCTGAGCCGAAGGCAGGCGCTTAACCACTGTGCCACCCAGGCGCCCCTGGGTTACAGATTTTTTTAACACTCAGAAGTAAGATTCAACATTCTAAAGCTATGTAGTGATTAGAAAAACCAAACAAAAACTAAACAATGAGCTTTGTGCTGACTTGGGTAGAAACACATTTATTTTTTAAAAAAATTTAAGGACTTTATTCATTTACTTGAGAGAGAGACAGAGATAGTGACAGAGAGCATGAGCTGGGATAAGAGGGAGAAGCAGGCTCCCCGCTGAGCAGGGAGCCGAACGCAGGGATCCCAGGACCAGCCAAAGTCAGACAGTTAACTAAGTCACCCAGGTGCCCCGAAACATAGTCATTTAAAAAAAATTCTTGCACTATAAAATCAGGACCACTCTGGGTAAGGGGCCATATGGTGACTCAGTAAGTATACACAAAGTACATGACAAATGAGATTACTCCTCTGAAACCACAGGATAACTGAAGTTCTTAGTAAGAAAGATAACTCAGAGGTATTACCAAAAAGATCGAGAGTTGAGCTGATGACCAAAACACACACACTACTTAAATGAAGTAATATATTTATACATTAAAAACCATCACTTCATTAGATTAAGAGGTTATGATAAAACACATAAAACATTCACACTTTTTTTTTTAATTCTTTGGATTGGTGATTCTCAACTTTGGTATATATCAAAATCACCTGGGAAACTTATTAAAAATGTAAGTGCTTGGATCCTACTCCATGGAACTAGAATCTGCTCCAGTACCTCCATTTTTTATTTATTTTTTTTGAGGGGGGGAGAGAGAGAGAGAGAGAAAGCGTGCACGCACGAACCTGAGTGAGCCTGGGGGGGGGGGAGGAGCAAATGGAGAGAGAGAATCCCAAGCAGATTCCATGCCCAGCACAGAGCCCGATGTGGGGCTCAATCTCATGATCCTGAGATCATGACCTGAGCTGAAATCAAGAGTCAGATGCTTAACAGACTGAGCCACCCAGGCACCCCCAGTATCTCCATTTTTAAACAAATTATCCAGGTAACTCTGAAGCAAACCACAGCATAAAATATAAATATTATTTAACCACAGTTTATACGGTTGACCATCGTTTTCTAATATATTAACAGTGGAACCGCTGTAATCTGTACACACACACACACACACACACACACACACACACACACTTTTTAAATCCTGAGGTACACAATGTAACAATGTCAGTAAAGACAATTCCTTTTTCTTGGTCTGTGTTAAAGTCCTGGTGAATTGAATGTGGCTGGGATAGAAAAGGCAAAGAGCTGCATGAGGTTCTGGGAGGGACTTTGGGGTAGGACTCAGAACAGAAGAAGAAAGAACTAAAAAATCCCCTCCTACCAGAATCCTCGTTATAGAAAAATGAAAGCATGATACATTAGTCTTCCCATTTACCTAGTTTTAAAAATCAGAAAAAAAAGGAGAAACCTTAATAATTTTAAAAGAACTGGATATAAAGAAGTGCATAGCTGAGCGCCCGCTCAGCACAACCTGTGACAGCATAGAAGGCACAAAGCCCAGATGCCGCGGCAGCACTTCTTCCGGTCTGTGTGGTCAACACACGTGAGTGACCTCCACTGCGGCAGCTCTAGTGTCTAGTCAGAATATCAGGAACTGCGCTCCACACTTGGCACTGACATTTCAAGGAAGGCCTTACATGCTGCTATCACTGCCAACAGTCCACCAAAGGTTTCCAAAAGGGGTAACAAAGATCCAGATACCCGTCCTTCATGCCTACTCAGGACTCAACACTTCTTTTCCACAACAAACTGGAGTCTTTATACAAATAGCAAAATAAACCCCAAGAGACAGTAACTATTTACCTGGTCCCTGTTGTTGATGTTTGAATAAGGTAACTGTCCGGTCATCAATTCATATAGAACAATCCCAAACGCATAGACATCTGACTGAAAGCTATATGGGTTTTTATCTTGCATTCGGATCACTTCTGGTGCCTGTTAGAACACAAAAAGAAAAATATTCTTGTTTATTCTTCAACTAAAAAGACTGAAAAGCAAATTATTACAATTCCCAGGACAATGCTTTTGTCATTAAATAATCCATCTAATATGCAATCAATTCTCTTACTAATGGGCAAAGAAATAAAACCAATTAAGAAAAAAATGCTCGGTAAGCTCTGAAAGAGGTAGTATTACCTGAGATTCCATATACATTGCTAAGACTTTATAATTTTATCAGCCATCCTCTTTCTGCACAAAATACTGTCATTGCTATCTGAATCCTTCCCAGGACTAGCCCTATCAAGAATCAGTTCCCGTTTCCCGTTCCTGATTCAGTAAAGAAATACCAGACCTGTGGTCCTAACATGTTTGGGAGTACAACCACTATGCCTTAGAATTTAAGTATTCCCATTGGTACAATGGTTCTCGTCTCAGGGTGCCTTTGACAATACTGGTAAAACTTCAAGACTGACAAACTCAAACCCCTTTCCTGCTTCCAAAAGCATTATCAACATGCCATAGATGCTTTATTAACGAAAGCGAGAGGCAGAAGTCGATTTAGAAGATGGTATGAAGAATCATGGCCTCTTGCTTCTTGGGCAAAGACACAGACCAAACCATATTTGTTACATTTTTACACATTTTACTCACTGTACTCTACCACTTAATTTCTTATTGGCTGTGTTCATTAAATACAATAAATGGTCAGCTAAATATAAACTTAAAAGAGTTCTTTCACCTTGCATCTGCTATATTGTTTCATTCGAAGAACTGACTGACTAGAGAAATTGCAGAGTGTAAGTAAAAGCTCTATGAAAGCATAAACCTGAACTGACTGCATAAATGGCTGGAGGACATGGGACAAGATTCCTGGTCACTGGTCAGACTATCTCACAAGGCGGGCAATGGCACTCAGCCTCACCTGCAAATCACAATCACCTGTGTACTCTTTAACCTCTCAATGTCCAGACTACATTCCAGCCCAATAATATAACAACAGAATCTGGGGATGGGATCCAAGCATTACTGATTTTTACAGCTCCCCAGATGATTTTAATGTCCAACCAAGGTTGAGAACCACTGACAGAAGATGTGTAGGAGATCCTGATGAAGGATGGGGGGTGAAGGAGAAGACTTACTTTTGTCAAACATTTTATTGCTGACTGCTTTTAGTAATACAATACAAAATAAACCATATACAACTGTGATGTGATAAACAAGTTAGAATACTGAGAGGCTGGTTATGACTCAGGCATAATTTAAAAAAAGCCAGAACACAATTTTGAGAGGAACAGAGTAATAAATCAGTTGAGGAACTAAACGTCTTTTTAAAAACTTAGTTTTACCTCTACTGTTGTTGGTAGATGGCTTGATGAAAAGTTGTATGTCATCTATTTACAAGAAATGCATGATTGATCCTCAATTAATTTAGTGCTTTAATTTGAAAAAATTTTCATAAAGATTTCTTTCCCCTCTAAGAAATATAAAACAAGGTTGAGAAGAATTCAGAGAATTACATAACCTTAGTTCTGACCAAACTCTTCTTTACTAGTGTATGGATGCTCTGTATTTGTTTTTGAAGGCAGTATCAACCCAAAAGGATTTATTCAACATTTAAGTGTACTACTGGCTAATCTCTTATATTAGAGCTCAGCTTGATGGAATAAAGGATGAACCAATCTACCTAGGTATCAACAAAAAATAGAAGAAAATATAAAACTTTATGTATAATGATCTGCTAACTGTATAAACTAAGGTTTTTGAAAAAAGGACAAACTTGGAAACATAACTGAGTCTCTCTACCACACTAGTTAAAATAAACACACCTTCGTTTCTTTTTAATTTTAGGTTTTACAATTTCAGTACTTGCTATCTGCCAGCCTGGCCCTTCCTAGGATACACTGCTATCTTGTAACAAGATGTGTGCCTTAAAGGTGCATGAGATCCAGATTACAATTAATAAGCCTCTTCTTTGTAAAATGATTAAAACAATTAAAACATATTAAAGAAACAAACCTAGCTAGCTCTTAATTACTGAACCTTAGAAACAAAAAAGGCATTAGAAATCCACTAGTCCAACCAACATTAAAGATGGAGAGACGTGGAGGAGGTTAAGAAACGTGCAGGCCGAGAATCAAACAAGAGCACTAGAGTACAGATCTCCTAAGTCCAATGTGCCCCTTTCACCTTGTCACTTGGCTCCAGTCGTTTTTTTTTTTTTTTTAATTTAAATTCAATTAGCTAAGGTATAGTACATCATTGGTTTTTCATATAATGTTCAATGATTCATCAAACTGGGTGATGGGCATTAAGGAGGGCATGTGATGTGATGAGCACTGGGTGTTACACTTCAATTATTATTACAAGAAATCACAGCTGAATTTAACCCTATGTTTACTTGACTAATTCACAGTTTATCTTGGAACTCTCCTCTTGGAGACTGCTACAGATCAGGGAATTTATGCAAACATGGCTTCAAGAGCCCTTGCAGTTCTTCTGTTTCCAGCAGTGTATCCCAAAGACTTAGAGCAAATTCAATTATTTAAAGTTTCAAATTGCACTAACAGTTTGTGGACATTCTGTATTCAGCTGAGAGCAGCGGTTCTCAAACTTTTTGGTCTCAGGACTCTTAGTCTTGAAAATTACTGAGGACCCCAAGGAACTTTTATGTGGATTACATAAAATATTATCATATTTAAACATAACTGGGAAACTGTTAAAATATTTAGTAATTTCATAAATAATAAAACAACAGCCATTAGATGTTAACACAGATCACCCATTTTTAATGAAAAGTGTATTTTCAAAACCAAAGAAAGTTCAGTGAGAAGAACAGTACTGTAATTCTCTGACAGGTTAACAGCAGCCAGCTCTG
This sequence comes from Ursus americanus, assembly GCF_024610735.1. Classification (NCBI taxonomy): domain Eukaryota; kingdom Metazoa; phylum Chordata; class Mammalia; order Carnivora; family Ursidae; genus Ursus; species Ursus americanus. The sequence goes on along the minus strand of NC_142129.1, from coordinate 13,607,849 downwards.
GTCACATATTTGCTTCTGCATTCAATTTGTTGTGATATGTCACTCTGGTAGAAGAATATGAAGAAACATCTGCTTTCATACAGGCATGACCTGGGGGACCTCCAAAAGGGTCTTAGGGCCCCTTTTGAGAACTGCTAGCTTAGAGGATGGTTCCTATATCTGCCCTTTTCACAGCCTGCTGAAAGTAACAGCACAGACGTTTTCCTTGCCTTCTTTTCCACAAAGTGGAAACAGGAATAAAGAAAAAGCAAGAAAGAGCTATGCAGGGCAGCACGTGACTGACAGTGTTAAAATTTTTTTTTTTTTTTGGTCTTTCATTCCCAGCTGCCCCATAATTACAGGTTCTTTCTAGTCTAAAGGAAGTAACTTTCCAGTTTAGGCTTAAGTAAGATTGTGAAATAGCCTCTCTCTTAAAAGGAGTAGTTTTCTCAGTAAAACCTTAGTAATTGCTGCAGATCATACCTGCTGAAATTGCACACTTGTTTTTTCTTTTGGGAACAGGGTACACAGAACATTTTGAACACAAAATATTTTAAAGAGACAATTCTGGATAAAATTTAAACAGTGTTTATAAAATACGTATTTTTTGTTTGAAATATACTGAAACTGGTTTCACAACCTCTTTTTAAAGATAAAGAAAAATAAGATCAACATTGACTTTTGTGAATACTGGGAATTATGAAAATACTACAGTTGAAACCTTCAAAGATTTTCTAGTAACTCAGCAGCATCTCAGGGTCCAAAAATTTAATTAATGGAGAAATAGCCTCAATTCTTACCATCCACAAAATGGATCCAGACAACTGTTCAAACTGATGGGACCCACTCCATCGAGATTTCACTGTGGCTAGACCAAAATCACCTATTTTTACTGTGAGGTCTTCATGAAGAAAAATATCTGAGGTGTAGTAAGTAAAGGAAAACAATAGATCTCATTTTCCTAGCAACGCAAGCATTATAAAAATTTTAGGTAAGAGATCTAGTTTCTAGAATTCTGTAATAGGATTTTCTTTTTTTGGTAAAATTGATATTCCTTTAAAAAGTATAGTACTTCATATTTCCCCTTAAAGTTAATGAATATGTTTTTAAAAAATATGGTTCTATTTGGCTTATGTGACCTGCTTTTAAGATTTTTGAGGCTTGAAATGTGGTAGGATGAGGTGAGGTGCTTTCCTACCTACGTTTACAGGAAACCCCGAAACTAATCTTTAGTAACATAGACCCAGATATGCTTTTGGCACTGCTGGGAAAGCAACAAAGGTTCTTCATTGCAATGAAGTTGGTTGGCAGATAGGGGCTTGATCTGGGTTTATGGAAGAAGAAGAAACATTATATTTTTCTCACCTCATTGTTACGTAAGTTAGAACCTTCAGTTACATCTCAACTACTGCAGAGCAGCGTCAGAGCACCGAAAGAAACGAGCAGATAGCTAGCCATTTTACGGTGCTGACAGGATGTAAGCACGCAATCATAAGAGTCCTACTATCATAAAGACTTGGTAGATTTTTTGGTAATGCTCCAATGTTCAGAAACCAAAAGCATGTTGTAGTACCCTGCTTTACTATGCTCTCATGCAAACCCGTTCATTAATTCTCTTTACATTATATTGAACTTAGCAGGAAAACTGTTTTTACATAATGTGAAGACAAAATGCAGAAGAAAAAGTCAGGATGTTTTCAAACGTCGCAGACAAATTTCAGGAAGGATACTATTACTCTTGAGGTCTCTGTGGATGATTGACTTGGCGTGTAAGTAACTGAAAAACAAAACATCATTTTAACCTGAGTAGGGGTAAAGACTCTGGCCTCAAAATCTATAGAACATAATTTAGGGGTGTAAATAAAGACTTATTCAAAATCATGATACAATTGCAAACTGTACATTGTGATAACCCTTTACATAAGAAATCTTAAAATAAACTGTAAGTGAATTTAGGATTATAGGAACATAGTACTATTATGGTACAGCTCAAACCGTGTGTTCTATTAAGACTTTGCTTTATCTTTTACTATTTACCAATACAAACCTTTCACTCCCGTCAAGCCTATTTATCCATGTCCTTTAAATATACCTTGATATTTAATCCCACCTCTGCAATCAATGCTCCCCTCCCAAACCCAACCCCAACTTAGCTTTCATTCTATTCTCCACTTATTCATACCTATCCTTTACGACTGAACATACACTCTAATTCCTGAATGAAGCTTTGCCATGACTAACTCAACTGAAAGTGATCTTTCACTGTTGAGTTATAGCGTAATTATTGTAACAGCTTGATTCATGTATTTTTTCCCTGTGCCTATGGCTCACTTTCTTTTTAGAAGTAAACTCCACTAGAATATTCAAATTTGATTGATAATTTTAAAGGTAGTATTGTACATTCTTAAAGTAACCTAAAAATATGGGAGCTTTACCACACATGCTAATCATTTAATTAGTCTTCCAATTAGTTACTAATGGCCACAGTAAATAACCCTGTTGTTGATTAGTTTAAAATAGTGTATAATAAGAGGAAATTAAATAATGGAGAATAAAATAAATTTTCAAAACAAGCAAACAAAAACAGTGAGGAGCAAACCTGCTACATAATGTCCAATGAATCTATCTTAAAGTCAATGATAAGTTTAAATTATCTATGTTACCCCTAAAAACTGCTTCAGTTGAGTTCACTGAGGGTAAGAGCTGTGCCTAGTTTATTTCTGTTTAATCTCCAGTGCCTAGCACAGTGCCTGGCATGTGGTACATATTCAACATGTCTGTTGAATCAACTACAATGAAATGCATACAATATCCTAGAAAGTTATTTTTCTTCGTTTAATACTGGAAAGAACAGATATATGAGACATCCAAAATTTGACAATGACCATTAGGAAATAAATTTTGCTTTAAAATGACACTGTAAAGTCCAAATGGTATAGATTCATAATAATTAAGCTTTACTCATGCTTTCTCATCTTCATGTAAACTTCCTCATTCTCCCAGATACCAAGATTTTGAAACTTTCTTCTCAGATAAAATTTTCATTTCAAATGACTATTGATACAGAGGAACCCCTTCTCCTCCAATTACTCTCCTACATCACTGTTTATTTCCTCTACAGCATCTAGCACACTCTAAGATTCTCTCATTGTCATGACTTTTTTTTTTTTTTTAAAGATTTTATTTATTTATTCGACAGAGATAGAGACAGCCAGCGAGAGAGGGAACACAAGCAGGGGGAGTGGGAGAGGAAGAAGCAGGCTCATAGCAGAGGAGCCTGATGTGGGGCTTGATCCCATAACGCCGGGATCACGCCCTGAGCCGAAGGCAGACGCTTAACCGCTGTGCCACCCAGGCGCCCCTCATTGTCATGACTTCTTAAGCCCAGTCTTGTCCCACTACATCACATGGTCTCTCTGAGGTTGGAAGAAAATGTGATATCAGTTATAGGTCTCATTTGCTTAAAAAGTTCTGCAGTGACACAGAATGGTACAGATGGAGAAACAGGAGTCTCAATCACAAGCTTTTTCAAGATGGGGAGACCCTGTCTCAATTAGAAAGAAAGGGGAACAAATGGTCATGGTATTCAATGGTGGAGCTCGGTGCTTTGGTCAGAGATCTGGTATTTAGTGCATAGAACAGGTGTTGGTCTTCGAAAAGAGATTCTGACTCCTTTGAAATTAATAACGGCAACAAATAGGTGGTAGATATGAATATATGGAGAAATGATGATGTTATAAGGGAAGATAAAGGTGTTCTTGATGGTGTCAATCTTTTCAACAAACCTGATACGAAGAGATATAACAAGAGCAAGGCAGACAGCAATTAACTAGAGGGTTGAGGAGAAAAAAAATTTTTTTTAAAGATTTTATTTATTTATTTGACAGAGAGAGAGACAGCGAGAGAGGGAACACAAGCAGGGGGAGTGGGAGAGGGAGAAGCAGGCTTCCCACTGAGCAGGGAGCCTGATGCGGGGCTACATCCCAGGACCCTGGGATCATGACCTGAGCCGAAGGCAGATGCTTAACCACTGAGCCACCCAGGTGCCCCTAGGAGAAAAAATTTGACCAGGAAAGGACTAGATAATTAGCAAGATATGAATACGATTACTGAGCTAGTGATATAATGTTAGTAGAAGCTGGACAGCATAAATCTACTATAGGCTAAAGTTGCATATAGCTGCAACTTGAAATAGCACACCTTATCCTTGTGTAACCCTTTGTTTACAAACTACTTTCCTAACTTTTATTTCATTTAATAATTCTCTTTCTGTAGCATCTCTGCAATAAAAGCAGTGAAAAAGCAGAAATCCAGGTCTATATAATGGATGGTTCAAAAGAAAAGGTACTCAAATTCCCCAGATGGAAAAATGGAATGAGTATAATTTCTCATATTCTCTACATGATATAATGTTCCAGAGTAATTACTACCCTATATAATTCTATATAGGCTGACACTAAAACATAATTTTCTAAGCACCAGTCATAATGAAAGCTGCCAAAAGACACATAACTGGTTGAGGGTAGGGAACAAGAAGAAATTAACTTTACTACAGATGATACAGAAGTGTATCCATTATTTCGGGCAATTAAACTGGAGCCCCTTTTTAACTTTTCTAAGATGTTAAAGAGAAACTTCCAGGTTTATAAAAGCAGCAGGAAAAGAAAAACCATGCTATAAACCAAATGAATATCATATCCTTTTGATAGGCGTCTCTTAGGAGTTTCCTTCCTTGAAAAAAAAGTATCCACCTACAGAATCATTTAATCTGAAAGCTGGGCAATCATCTAGTAAAATTTGTTCTTTCTACTTCTTTCAAGTTATTATCCAAGATTCAGCTGTTTAACATTCTTTTTATAGCTTAATATGATGTTCCAAGAGTAAATACAATACTCTAGATTTGATCTGATCAACATAAACTATAGAGTGACTCTCATCTTAATTTCTCCTTGAATGTAAGACCTGAAACCATGAAACTCCTAGAAAAAAAACATAGGTAGCAAGCTCTTTGACAATGGTCTTGGTAATGATTTTTTGGGGTTTGATACCAAAACCAAAGGCAACAAAAGCAAAAATAAACAAGTGAGACTACATCAAACTAAAAAGCTTCTGCACAGCAAAGGACACAAGCCATGAACAAAATGAAAAGGCAACCTACCAAGTGGGAGAAAATATTTGCAAATCATATATCTAATAAGGGCATATTCAAAAATAAAAGAACTTGTATAACTCCTAGCAAAACCCCCAAACAGTCTGATTAAAAAACAGTTTTCCAAAGAACACATACAGATGGCCAAAAGGTGTCCAGCATCACTACTCATCAGGGAAATCCAAATCAAAACCACAATGAGATATCATCTCACACCTGTTAGCATGGCTATTATCAAAAAGACAAGAAATAGCAAGTGGTGGCAAGAATGTAGAAAAACGGGAACTCCTGTGCACTGATGAAGGGAACATCCTTAGCAGCCACTAAGGAAAACTGTGCAAGTTCCTCAAAAAACTTGAAAATAGGATTATCGTATGATCCAGTAATCCCACTTCCGGGTATATATCCAAAAGCACTTAAATCAGGATCTTAAAGAGACATCTGCACCCTCATGTTTATTGCAGCATTATTCACAATAGCAAAGACAAGGAAACAATAGTGCCCATGAATGAATGAAGAAAATGTCACTCACACAGACGAATATTAGGCAGCCACAAAAAAGGATATCCTGCTACTTGCAACATGTATGGACCCTGAGAGCATTATGTGTAATGAAATAAGTCAGAGAAATACAAATACCATATGATCACAGCTATATGTGGAATCTAAAATCAAAACAAAAATCAAATTCACTTTCATCTTCCTTATGGTGGGTTAAAAATTTTTGTCAGCCATTATTGTGATTATTATGGTAGCCATAGTCACTGTACTGACTCCTATTAAAATTACATTCAGTTACAACCCTACAGAGTTGTTGTTCTTGCATTGCTCCTACAAAACAGTTTCCCCATCTTATATTTGTATGTATCTCTCTCTTTGTTGGAGTTGGACGCGATATTTTGTAGACATGGCCTATCATTCCAGCTTATTAAAATTTTAGTTCTCACTAAAAAATAAGTTTTAAAAGACCAGCGTGCTAATGAAGACCTCGTCTAAGTTATCTGTAAATGTGTTCGTCATATTCAAGAAAGAAATGAAACAAAAATCTCCTTCTAGCTTAGTAGCTTCAGGTCTGATCACTATACGTTATGAATCTAGTTGAATTCTCCATGCATGTTGCATCTCTTGATCTTATCCTCAACAATATCATGAGAAGTGTCATTCAAATGCCTTGCTGTAATTCAAATAGTACAGCTACATTTGCCATAGTATTTGCCTCGTTTATCATCTAGTCTATTTACAACAGCCCCAAGTGTCTCTCACTTAAGTTTACTGTGATTTTCTTGTATTTTCAATTGTTTCTAAAACCAAAGAACTGGTCCACATAGACATGAGCATTTCAGTCCTCTTTCACTAATACTACACGATTTCACAAAGTTCATCAGACTTCACGGAGCAAGCTCAATCTCTCCTCAGACACCTACAGAGAATGTAGCAGCCAATTGGACTGGTATGCCTGATGGTGGTGACAAGATTTGATCCAAGCAGTTTCAATTATAGTCTCCCTTCTACTTTGATGCCCTCTACTTCCCTCATAATCACAATGTGGAAAGTGAGCAAGATTGAAGGGAATGACATTCTGCTACTCCTCTGCAGTCAATAATCATTCAGAACAGTTAAAATCCCTAAGAAGTGAAGTTCACATATTTTTCTAGTTATGATCCAAAGGCCTAAATTTTATTTTTACTTAGAGTTCTCAGTTTCTTTTACTTTTAAAAAACCAAGTTTATGAGGTACAATTTGTATACAACACAAAATGCGCCCAATTTTATGTAGTTTGAGTTTTGACAAATATATACCCTTGTATAATGACCAGCCACAATCCACATAAAGAATATCCATCACCCCCCAAACTTTCTTCATGTATTTCTGCAATGAAACCCTCCCAGGCTCAGCAACCACTGATAACGATTTCTGTTACTAGAGGTTAGTTTTGTCTTTTCTAGAATTTCATATAAACAAAATCCATGGCTTTTGATCAGCATGATTTTAAGATTCATACACTGGCTGCATGCGGTATTACAGGGTATGGATATACCACAACTTAACAAGTGACCTGTTGCACATTTGGGTTGTTCCTCGTTTCTGGCAATTTTGAGTAAGATACTATAAACATTCAAATACAAGTCTCTGTTGTTCACTTATGTTTTCACTTTTGGGCAAATAAGTAAGATTAGAATTGCTCATGTGGCAATCTTAACTTTAAAAGAAACTGCCAAAGTGGTTACCCCATTTAAGATCCTTACCAACAATGTGTAAGAGTTCTGGTTGCCCTGCATACTTGCCAATACTCGGTACAGCTGGTTTTGATTATAAGCATTCTAGTGGGTGTGTAGTGGTGTCTTCTAGTTTTAATTTGCCCTTCCCTAATGTTTAATGATGGTGAGCATCTTTGCATGTGCTCATTTGCCATTCTTATGCCTTTTTAATAAAGTACTCCAATCTTCTGTCCATTTTCTTGCTGGGAGGTTTTTCTTATTGCTGAGTTGTTAAGAGTTTTTATATGGTTCAGATACAAGTCTTTTAATTAGATAATGTATCTTGCAAACATTTTCTTCAAATCTGTGGCTTGTCTTTTCATTTTTTTTTAAAACAGTGTCAGTCTTCCAAAAAGCAAGTTTTAAATTTCGATGAAGTCCAGTTTATGAATTTTCTCTCATATGATCCTTACTTTTTGTGTCCTAAGAAATCTTTGCCTTTCTTTAGGCTACAAAGATTTTCTCCTATGTTTCTTCTAGAAGTTTTAGATTTTCAGTTTTTGGTCTTTGATCCATTTCAAGTTAATATTAATGTCTTGTGTCCCGTAAGGGCAAATGGTTTATTTATTCATACTATATGGATGTCCAGTTGTTCTAGTAATATTTCTTGAAAGGACTATTTTTTCCACATGAATTGTGCCTTGGTATCTTGTAAAAAAAAAAACAAAACAAAAACAAGTGACCCCCCCCCAAAACAACTGACATAGACCTATGGATATATTTCTTGGTTTTCTATTCTGTTTTTTGATTTATATGTCTATTCTTATGCCAATATCACACGGTCTTGATTACAGTGGCTTTATATAAAGTTTTGAAATCTAACACGAGAAGTCCTTCAACTTTTTCAAAATTGACTTGACTATTCTAGTCATTGCATTTCCATATACATTTTATGATCTACTGGTCAATTTCTCCAACAAAGCCTGCTAAGATTTTGACTGGAATCACAATGAGTCTACAGATCAATTTGGGAAGGATAACATCTTAACAATATTGAATCTCCTAATTGACGAATATGATGTTTCCATGTCTTTTTGTTTCCTAGCTGGGATCTGCATTAGAGAGGGTATAATCCCCCTTTGGAAAATCAGATCTTCTAAAGTAAAACACTGGCCTAAAAAAAAAAAAAGAGAGAGAGAGAGAGAAAAGAGAAAGAGAGAGAGAGAGAGAGGGAGAATGTATTATAAACATGCAATATCAAAAACCATGTTGGGTGCCTGGGTGGCTCAGCTGGTTAAGCATCTACCGTTGGCCTGATTGGGCTTCCTACTCAGTGGGGAGCCTGCGTCTCCCTCTCCCTCTGCCTCTCCCCCTGCTTGTGCTCTCTTTCTCCCTCACTTTTGCTCACTTGTTCAAATAAATAAATAAATCCTTAAACACACACACACACACACACACACACACACACACCATGTTACTTTTTAAAAAAAATTTACCTCAAACATTCACAAGTCCAAAATCAGAAGCATAATATTTATTTATTTATAAGAGCAAGGTAGTTCAATGGAGGAAAGGATAGTCATTTTAACAAATATTGCTGGGATATCCATATGGGGGAAAAAATCCTCAACCCTTACCTCATTCCAAACACAAAAACTAATCTGAAGTGGATTTAAAACCTAAACTAAAAGCAAAAACTATGAAACTTCTAAACTTCTAAAAGAAAACAATTTCCACCACCCTCATATACACATACAGCATTTTAAAGTTTTCAGGATATTTCTGCATCATTGAGTTTCGTAACCTTCATGTTTTTTTGTGAGGCAAGCAAAAGGCAGTAAGTCTACTTATGTTGATGGGAAAACCAGAGCCAAAAAGACTTAAATGACATAACCAGGGAGGCATAGTGGAAAGGGCATGGGTTTTGAGCAACCCAACAAGACTTGGGTTCAAATTCCAACTACATCACTTACTAGCCATATGACCTTGGGTACATTACACAATCCTTCTTAGCTTTACATTCCTAACCTAAAAAAAATGGAGGTAATAATGATCTTGAAGGGGTTCTTTCTTTTAACACATGTTCAGTGAAAGCCCCCTGTGTGCTAAGCAACAACTGTTCTAAGTCTTGGAGATAAAGCAGAAAATACCCACCTCAAGGTGCTTACATTTTAGTACAGAAGACAGAAAAGAAAAAAGATAAATTAGCAGAATATATAGTATTCTATAAGTGGGGACAGGAAATGTTGGGTTGCAGCGGGTTGTAATTTTAGGGCAGGGAGGGCTTCTTTTCAAGGGACCTTTTGATTAAAGACTGGAAGGAGAGGAGGGAAAGAGTCATGATGATATGGGATAACAGCATAGCAGGCAAAGGAACTAGTAAGGGCAAGACCCTAAGGCAGGGCCCATACTCTAATAATGGCAAGAGGGCAAAGAGAAATAAATGAATTGAGTGAGGTAGTAAGAAAGTGGGGGGGGGGTTGTGGTAGTGATTACTTTGAGGAAGTACTATTGTAAGGACTTTGACTTCCTTTCTGAGTGAAATGTGAGACAATGGAAGGGGAGAGGAGCAACATAATCTGAGCTAAGTCCCAAAAAGACCATTCTGGGTACTGTGTGGAGAATAAACTGAAGATGGGTAAGGGAGGAAGCAGGGCACTAATCCAGGCAAGAGATAATCATGGCTTCATCAGGGTGAATAGCAGAATAGGTGATGAGAACTTGTAAAATTCTAGATATACTTTAAAAGACGGAGTGAGCGGTGCCTGGGTGGCTCAGTCTGTTAGGCATCTGCCTTAGGTTCGGGTCATGATCCCGGGGTCCTGGGATCCAGCCCCATGTCAGGCTCTCTGCTCAGCAGGGAACCTGCTTCTCCCTCTCCCTCTGCCTGCTGCTCCCCCTGCTTGCTTATGCTCTCTCTGTCAAGTAAATAAATAAAAAATCTTAAAAAACAACAACAGAGGGAACAGGAGTTTATAATAGATTGGTTGTATGGTGGAAAAAGAGAGGAGTCAAAGATAACTACAAAATGTAGACATAGACATAAGCAGCTGACAGAACAGAGCTGCCAGTTACTGAGATGAAAGGAAAGCAGGAAGAGCAGGCTTGAGGAAAAAGGTCAGGTCCTCAGTAAGAGACATACTAAATTTGAGAAATCCATTAGACAATCGAAGTGGCTGGAGACTGGCATATAAATGGTAATTACATTGTATTTCAAGCCATGAAACTGGATGAGATAACCAAGGGAATGGAGATTCCTGGAGGGTTCCAATATTTAGAGAGGTTAAAGAGTTGAGGAAGAACTGGATGAGAAGGAAAACCAGGAGAACACACCTTAAAGCAGTGCTTCTCAAATTTTAACATGCATACAAAGCATTTAGGGATTTTGTTAAAATATAGTCTCCAATTCAGTAGATCTGGGGTGGCACCTAAAACTCAGCATTTCTAAAAGGCTCTGAGGTGGTACAGATGCTACTCAGACCAGATTCTGAGTAACAAAGGATTAAGGATGAGTTTCATTGGAGAAGGGCGTGATCAACCACAGTACAAACAGATGGAGGACTATGAATATAACCACTTGTCTACTGAGAGGTATATCGGTGGAGTATAGGGGCAAAGGCCTGACTGGAGTGGGGTCCAAGATAAAAGGGGAGAAGAGAAATTACAGAGTGAATATCAACAACTCTTCTGAAAAGTTTTACTGTCAAGAGAAGAATGAGGTGATAGCTTGAGTGGGAAGTGGAATCAAAGAAGGGGCCTCCACAACTTTTTTATTGTCAAATTTTTAAGCATAAAGACTGAAAAGGACAGTACAATAATCACCCTCTGCTGCTCTCCACCTAGATTCAACAGCTGTCGACATTCTGCCAAATATGCACTATAAGAAAGATTTTTATTTTGTTTTAAAAGTTTTTATTTATTCATTTATTTGAGTAATCTCTACACCTAGCATGAGACCTGAACTCATGATCCTGAGATCAAGAGTTGCATGCACTTCCAACTGAGCCAAAGGCACTCCAAGAAAGATTTTTTAAATAGGAGAAAATCCAGTAGAAAAGGAAAAGCTGGAGATGAATAGGGGAGATTTACTCAAAAGATGGCAGTGAGTAAGGGAAAGAGGATGGGGATCTAGCACACTAAATGCAAGGGATGGCTTTCACTCTTATTAATAAGCCAGAAAAGCTGAGCATGAATATAGGTGGGTGGGCAGATGTGGTGGGTGCTGCTGATTTTCTCAATGAAACGGCAAGCAAAAACAGCTGACTTCTCTGGGAGGAGAGGCATTGAAGGTTTGAGGATAGAGGAGGCAGGACATCGTCTAGGAGAGAGGAAGAACAAACAATCTAAAAAAAAAAAAAAAAAAGTATGGTTGCTGTATTACATTAAGGGCCCATTTGCGGTGTTGAAAGGATTGACTAAAATGGAGAAGCAGCAAGGTGTAAAGGAGTATACCCTAGAGCCAAAGTGTCAGGGGCAAGTTACACGAGTACTTTCTTTGTAAGTAAATGGGGATAATAATAGGATGTACCTCACAGGGCTGCTGAGGATTACATGAGGTAGTACAAATAAAGTACACAGAACAATGTCTGAAACATAGTAAATACCTGCTAAATTCATTACCACATATATATAAAAAACCACAGAACACTTGGTGTAAAAAACAGGGGGAGAGTAAGTTATGTAGCAGAGCTGAGGTCACAACATACTTATTGACCAGTAAAGATATATTTTCTGAGTGTTCTACAGTGACTAGCTATTTCCCTATAATAACTTTTATTTTGAAATTAAGAAAAAACTGTACCAAAGGCAATCACTGTAGCAATCACTCATATTTCTCACCATAATCAATCCAGTTAAAATTTTTACACACCAGTCTTTTTTCAAAGTTTATACTTACAAACAAGTTATGAAAGTAAAACCCAACCGTGGAGTCTTTTTTTTTATTAAAAGATAGAAACAATCAGAATGTTATAGGTAAAGCTAAAGCCCTTCTCTCCTTGATAGCTGTCCCCATCCTGACCCCTTTTGTCATTCTTGTAGACAACTACGACCAAATTGGTCTGTGTCTGCTAATCCTTCTTTTAATATTTCTGCATATATATATATATATACCGCTCCTAAAATATATACATATATATATGTAAAATGTTGTTTTTAAAATTTTAAGTGGTCTCATGCTTTAGCTTGCTTTTCTCACTTGACACTATACTTTAAAGCTGATACTGATAAATATGTGATTCGTTTCTGCTGTATTCATTTCTGCAATATTTTATTTATCCAAGTCCTCTGATGGACATTTATGTTCCCAAATTTTTCACTATGACGTATTTTCCTGTGATACATCTCTTCCTATACACATCTTTTTTAGAACAAAAGCTGGTATTACTTGGGGGCAGGCCAGGTAGTTTCCACTTTAACAGCTACTTCTGAAGCGCCCCCAGCAGGGCCGGCTGCAGGAGGTGTGTGCCAGGAAGCAAGTCCCCCAATCTTTACCAACATGTGATTTCGTCAGAATGTAGGTATTTTGCCAATCCCAGTGGGTAAAAAATAGTACTTCTTTGTTTTAGTCTGTATTTTTCTAATTATTAGTATCTTCTTTCCTGTTACTGTTCTTATCCACTGGAAAATCACGTTCGTTATATTCTTTGATCAACTGGAATTGTTTTCAATCATTAATACACGTTCACCATCTTTGCAGCTTTACTCTATTTTTCTATCTTTCTTTCAGTTAGGTTTAAGTAAGGAAGGCATATTCTTCATTATTTAAAAAAAGTAAATCATGAGGATTTATCCCCAAGTTATTTTTTATCTTTCTTCAGAATATCACACTTTTGTGTGTATAACAGACCACAACTTTGTCTTGATTTAACATTTAGTAAATTTTCTGACAGAACTACATTAAAAATTATACCACAAATATTATACTAAAATTAGAAGTCCTGCAAAGAAATGGCATGACAAATTGACCACTCCTGAATTTCTTTAGTAACAATATTCTTAAAACACCTTGGCCCTTAGGCTGAATCAATGACTGTCAGGTGAGAAGATGATAAACATAGTATATTGACACTGATTCCTAAAGAGTGGGACTCTCATTATCTACCATGAGAACAGTTCTGCTATTTATAGGGAAACCTAGGAATCAGAAATGATCCTTCACTAAGTAAAGAAGACAAAACCACAAAGATGTCATGCATCTGCTTATATCCTGTAATCTAATAAAGGTGACACATTTGAAACTCCCAATGATTCAAAACTTTCCTAATTACTGAATGTTTTATACTATGAATGACTGTAACTCCAGCACCTTTTACAATGACTTAGTATATTCTTATTCTGCTTAAACCCTCTGACTTCAAAATACATTTTAGAGAGGAATCAGAAAAGATCAACAACATATGGAAAACAATCAGGAAGCAGACTATTTTGAATGAGGGCTTTGCAAAAAAGTACATTATTAGGCAGCTATTTAAATAGTGTCTGGACGTATAGGTTAGCTACATCTAGCTTGCTCTGTCCTTTGTGAAATGATGGTGGAGGACAGGGAAGGAGGGATCGACATTTAAAAGTTTAAATAACTGCAAAGCATATAATTCGCACTAGACTACAATATCAACATTTTAACATTGTTGCTGTTGTTTTTATTATCCCAATGTTCCTTATAAACCATCTGTTCTTGCTTTATGAATAAAAATTCTTCTTTTTATCTTTGAGGAAACAGATAGTTTTTGGGGTAGAGGGACATCTCTGCTCCTTGTATTGTGTTTGTTTATTCCTAGTTGCCTTTTTAACTCCTATTTGTTTTGGTCTCTGTCACTGGCATCGGAGACTTTAACATCCGATGTTTGAGGATCTAGAGATAATGTCTTAGTCAAACTAAGTGAAGGTTTGAGCGTACAGATGAGCTTCTTGTTTTTGAACTTTCCTGTACAGTGATCTAGGTGGAATCCCTGATGTCACTATCTCTGGGTTTTTCCTCTTGGCTGGTAAGTTTTCTCAGAGAAGACTCTTCCAATCTCCTGCCCGAAGGGGAAGGTTTGACTGCCAGCATTCTGGGAATCACCGAAAAGAGAGTGCTGGGGAACTCTTCATTCACCCTTCAGGAAGCAGTCACTCAATCCCCCTGTTTCTGGTCAAATATCCATGTCCACGTCCCCAGTCCAGACATAACTGGCTTTCCTCTCTCCAGAGAAGAAAAGTCTATTGCCAGGGAAGGGATGAGGCAGTCACCCACCGACACAGAGCAGGAGACAGTATTCAGAGAAGATGATCAGATACGCTTTCTCACTTATGGACCTTCCCTTTTCTGAAAATACCTGGTACTGCCAATTCCTGAGACTTTTGAGGAATCCATGGTATAAATCAGGTTGGTTTTCATTTCCCCACTGCCAACTAGGGATTGAGCTTTTTTAGGGGTATTAAGTCCATTACCACTTCTCCATCTACTTTCTGGCTTTCAAAATGTTGTTTTTGTTTCGTTCCTCTCTGTTGTCTCCATCTTTATATGTTCGTGCTTAAAAAAAATTCTTGATTATTGTTTTAGTGAAGTTTCAAGAGACAGCAAAAATCTGTCACTTTAACTGAAAACCCACATCTTCCAAAGCCTTTGGAAACTAAAGATGTGTTAATATATTCAAGCAGTTGTGTGTTATTGTCTTATTAAGAACAGAAAAGAAAAATAGGAACTGTATCTTCTTTGGTTAAAGCTGGTAATAAAAACATCTCTTGTTAGAAGCCTTAAAATTTACTATTAATAATTTTTAGCTAAGGGGCGCCTGGGTGGCACAGCGGTTAAAGCGTCTGCCTTCGGCTCAGGGCGTGATCCCGGCATTCCGGGATCGAGCCCCACATCAGGCTCCTCCTCTATGAGCCTGCTTCTTTCTCTCCCACTCCCCCTGCTTGTGTTCCCTCTCTCGCTGGCTGTCTCTATCTCTGTCAAATAAATAAATAAAATCTTTAAAAAAAAATAATTTTTAGCTATTAAATCTAGGCTAAACTGATAAAATGATCTGCATTCATATCCAGGTATACTCAGTATATAGTTAGTTACCTAAAAATGTAAGCCAAGTATTTTGGAGTAGACAGATGCCAAGGTTAGGCTTACAGAACCCAGACTGTAAAGCAATGAGAACATGTTGCCTCTTCACTGACTATTCCCCAGACTACAGAACTATTCCATTTTGATAATGTTCTCTCTATGGTCACTTCTTGTCTTTATCAATCCTGGTACTTCACTGCCCCATCACAATTTCTAGTACTGTTCTTTGTTGCTTCTGTTCATAGCAAAAGCCTTTCTCCTTCGTTATTCTTTCATTATTCTTTGACTATTTTCCCTTTCCTAGAGATGTCTTTTTTTATTTTTTAAGATTTTATTTAATTATTTGATTGAGAGAGAGCACGAGTTGGGGTAGGAGCAGAGGGAGAAGCAGTCTCCTCACTGAGCAGGGAGCTCGACATGGGGCTCAATCCCAGGACCCTGGCTGGGATCATGACCTGAGCCGAAGGCAGTCACTTAACCGACTGAGCCACCCAGGTGCCCCGACACTTCTGTTTTGATATGAGAAAGATCTGGGCTTCTCTCTCTTCCAGAAGGTAAACCTACCGATAATATGTGGTTATGTGTAATCATTCTTTCATTCTTTAATAGATATGTATTGAGTACCTAATATAGGCCAGGCCCTGTCCTAGGCATTAGGGATAAAACGATGAGCAAAACAAAGCCCCTGATCTCATACAGCTTGTATTCTAGTGGGGTAACAGACAATAAACAACTATAGAGCTGTGTTAAAAAAAAAAAAAAAAAAAAAAAAAAGGAGAGGGAAGTGAAAAATGACATAGGTGGGGCAGCAACACTAGTTATATAAGGTGATGACAGAAGGCTTCTTTTATTTTTTATTTATTTTTTTAAGTAGGCTCCATGCCTAGCATGGAGCCCAACACGGGGTTTGAACTCCTGACTCTGAGGTCAAGACCTGAGCTGAGATCAAGAGTCGGGCGCTTAAGCAACTGAGACACCCAGGCGCCCCAAGAAGTCTTCTTTCAAAAGGTGCCATGTGAACAGAGACATAAGGGAGAAGTTCTATGGATATTTGTGGACTGAGTATCCCAAAGAGAAAAATAACAAGTACAAGGGCATGAGGAGGGAGCAGGCTTGGCTTGCTGAAGAAAGCAAAGAGACTGGTGGGGATGGGAGCAGAATAAGCTTTTATTTCTATCAATGTTTACTATTTTTGCCATGGTTTATTCTCTACAAAAGTTTAATATACCTTTCAGATTTGAACAGATTCAGATTCTAACTTTTATGAAAGGCTGAAGATTGTTTTGAGCCTAGTGAATAAGTGGGACTGTTACTGAATGGGTAATCATTCGCTGCAATAAGCATTTTGGCTGAACACAGGCTTGTAAACAATCTAAATTACAGATATATTCCCTAGTTTGGAGACGGAGAGGGTGAGAGTTCAGTGGGAAGATATAAGAGCCAGATCTGATTTGGGGTCCTGGTCCTGTGCTTACTTGCTCTAAGTGATCTTGAGTCAGAGCTCTAGGTGTCAGTACTAGATACATTTTTACCTTTTCATTCTAATTTTAAAATGTAAAAGTAGCATAATGAATATGGGGAAAGAATAATGCTTGGGAGTCAGATTCTGGGTTAAACACCTTTGCTGCTGCTTATTAAATGTCCAGCCTTAGACAGTCATTTAAAAGCCTGAGTTTCCTTATCTGTAAAAGCAAATAAAAATATGTACTTATAAAAGCATTATAAAGATTAAATGACATAATGATCTACGTGTGTGAAAGCTATCTGTATACTATAAAATGTAAATTTAAGATACATACATATTTTTAAACATGAACTTTCAAACTTGTATTTTACTCATTTAAAATTTTTCACCTAAGTGCTTCCAAAATTTATTAAGTTTTACCTTTTGATTTATCTCTTCATTTGTACTTAAGAGTTGGATTCAAAATTTATCCTTCCCAGTTGGTTCATTTTGACTGATGATAAATTCTATTCAAATAACCTCTGATCTTTTAAATTACATAGCAAAAATCAATAGATATGAATAATTCAGCCTGGAATCCCCAAGATTTTCATTTAACTTTATTTCACTCAGATGACCATTTTGTAATAATAAATACTGGTACATGGAGAAAATAATTTGAGGATAACTTAACAATCATTTTGTACACTTCAGTAACTGTTAATGACTTCTCAGTAGGGATTTTTTTTTGTTTTGTTTTGTTTTCTGAACCTTCACTGCTAAATCACTGCATGCTAAACATAAATTTGTAGTCATGTATTTGCTATCAAACACCTAATACATGTTTTTGAAGACTGTACTAGACAGATACTATTTAATTTCTTAATAACATATTGTTAGTCATTAGTTAAAAGTGTCCATATGTTACTGGACAGTAATGTAAAAAGCAACCAAAAGAATACTAGCTAAAACCTTTAAAATACCATCAGTGGTCTTCAAAATATTTTATAAGAGATTGAACAGAATGGAACTTACTCCATGCCCTGCGCAGTCTGCCGTGCAATATCTATAAGCTTGATCATCTCAAATTTGGTCTCAATGATGTGGAGATGGTGATATAAGCTGGAGCCCTCACACCACTGGGTAACAATAGCTAGTTGGGGCTTCGTTGAATAGCCCATGAAGAGTAGGATATTCACATGTCGAGTTTTCCTGTAAAAGGAAAAATGTCAGTAAATAGTAAAGGTTGATAAACTTCAGCAAATCTTTAAAAAGTAGGCCAAAGCAGATGAATTATCAGTAAGATGTTGTTAGAAAAAAAGTATTTTAAAACACACAACGGAGGACTGCCTGGTTAGCTCAGTCTGTTAAGCATCTGACTCTTGGTTCTGGCTCAGGTCATGATCTCAGGGTAGTGAGATGGAGCCCCACCTCTGGCTCTGCGCTCAGCAGGGAGTCTGCTTGAGATCTCTCCCTCTGCCCCTCCTCCCACTCACGTGTGCGCATGCTCTCTCTAAAATAAATAAATAAATAAATCTTAAAAAAAAAAAAAGACAATGGAAGGATACATTAAGAAATGACTTTAGGAATTGTCTAGTCTAATATCTTACCCCTTTCAGAAAGGTCTTAAATTTTAATATACCTCACAGATAGGCAACTGGAGGCTGCTTAAATACCTTCAATTATGTGAAGTTCATCACTGAGATTGTAGCTTACTTCCCCCATTCCCGTTTTTTTTTTTTTTTCTTTTTTTTTCTTTTGGTTTCTTAAGTGGTTCTAGTCTTAGAAAGTTCTCTGGGGTTGAGAAAAAATCATTTCCCTACAACTTCCACCACTGGCTTTCCTGTTCTGCTCTCTGGAATAAACAGAGTAAGTTGGTGCCCTCTAGAACATAATGGCCTTCAATGAATCCAAATATCCTCAGTTCTGCTGTTTTTCCCCTAAGTTATAGTAGCAGAATACTACTCCTCTATGTTGTCCTTGCCTGGATATACTTTAGTTTCTTAATGTTTCTCAAGTTCCAGGGCTTGATACAATCTTTAAATGTGTTCTGGTAAGTTTAGAATTTTGAGAGTATTATTTCACTAAGTGGTGATGTGATTTCCCATGATCAGAATACTGTATTTCTATTAATTCACTCTAGGATTCATGTTTCCATCAGTTACACCACATAATATTGTACACCACTTAAAGAATATGGTTAAAGACAAAATATACTCAGACAAGCTCCATTTTATCCACTTTTAGTAAACCTGTAAAGCCACCAGCAGCTGTCACTGGGAAAGAGAAGATGAAGATAACTTCTCTGGAAAACAGGAATTCACACAGGCTCACCTGAGTACTCCTACTTCATTTTTGAAGGCCTGTAACTGCTGAGGTGTGGGTGCTGTCACATTCAACATTTTCACTGCCACATCACCTAAAAAAGAATTGTCATTCCAAATGTCATTCCAATTTTTTAAACTTAAAATATATTAAAAAACTGTTGGGTATTTTCACTAATTACCATGGCCTTAAATCCACACCATTACTGAAGTGCAAATAAATAATATCGTAACTTTCGAAAATGCATTAATTTTCTTTTTTTTTTTTAAAGATTTACTGATTTTTTTTTCTTTTTTAAGATTTTATTTATTTATTTGACAGAGAGAGAGATAGCCAGTGAGAGAGGGAACACAAGCAGGGGGAGTGGGAGAGGAAGAAGCAGGCTCCTGGCAGAGCAGGGAGCCCGATGCAGGGCTCAATCCCAGTACCCTGGGATCACGCCCTGAGCCGAAGGCAGACACCTAATGACTGAGCCACCCAGGCGCCCCTTTATTTACTTATTTGACAGAGAGAGAGACAGCCAGCAAGAGAGGGAACACAAGCAGGGGGAGTGGGAGAGGAAGAAGCAGGCTCCCAACGGAGCCAGGGAGCCCCATGTGGGGCTTGATCCCAGGACCCTGGGATCATGCCCTGGGCCGAAGGCAGACGCTTAACGACTGAGCCACCCAGGCGCCCCAGAAAATGCATTAATTTTCCAAGGATAAAAGCTAAATGAACAACGATACTCCTATAATAATATTTCAAAACACCAATCCAAAAAATAGCCAAAGTTGTTTTTCCCTTGGAAATTTAGTTTAACCAATTAAGCACCCGTGGTATTTTCCTGGTTATTTAACAATACTAAACCAGATGCTTTTATTAACTGAATGCTAAAACTACAAATGACAGGCCCAGTGAAGCATGGCTGAAAGAGAAAACTATAAAATTTCTTTATCAGAGTACTTAACATGTTTTTGAAATCCATGGATCACCTGCTTTTGCTTAGGAAAATTATTCAAATTGTAATTTAAAAAAAATTTCATAGGTAGAACTCTTACACATTGCCAGTGGATGTGTAAAATGGTACAACCACTTGAAACACTTGTGGCAGCATCTACTAAAACTGAACATATGTATATCCAGTGGTCCCACAATTCTTTCCTAGGTATATACTCAGCAAAAATGGAATACATGTTCACCAAACAACACATACTAAGAATATTCACAGCAGCAGTATTTGTAATAGCCTCCAACTGGAAACTATTCAAATGCTCATCATACAGTAGACAGCAAAAAAGAAATTATGGTATAGTCACACAATGAATACTACATAGAGAATGACCTACAACCACACACAATAATACAGATGAATCTTGCACTTTTTGGCAAATATATTATACTTTGATATAATTATTGAATTTTCCTGATTATCAAAGTAATATAGTGAAAAACATTTTGAACACACAAAGAAAAAAATTAAAATCTCTTATAAACTGTGACTCAGAAATGACCATTATTAACATACTGATATACATCCTATTAGGTTTTTATATGTATGCAATGTGAATATTTATCAATACATATGAAAAGATCACCTAAAAAGATATATACTAAAATACCGATGGTCATTTTTAATCTTATGTTAGATATTTATTTCTAGGTAGTATCATAATATGAAGTATTACACATGCTGCTTTGTAAAATTCAATATACCATGGATACCTTTCTGTATCAACAAATACAGATCATTCACACTATTTCATGTCTGTATAGTCATATACGGAGGTTATCAATTTATTCTGTCCTCTATTGATGAACAGATAAGTTTATTTCCATTTTTCATTAATATTAAGTCTCTAATGAATATATTTGCATACACACGTTTGTTTCCGCCCAATTAATTGTAGTTCTACAAATGGAATTGTTAGCTCAACATACATATTGACAAATTGCCTTTCAGAAAATTTTTAACAATTTATTTTCCTACCAGCAGTGTTATAATCACAGCTATAAACATGGTCAATTAAAAAAAATATCTGGGGACGCCTGGATGGCTCAGGTCATGATTCCAGGCTCCTGCAATAGAGTCCCATGTCTGGCTCCTTGCTCAGCAGGGAGTCTGCTTATCCCTCTCCCTCTGCCCCTTCCCCTGCTCATGCTCTCTCTCTCAAATAAATAAAAGCTTTAAAAAAAATCTGTCCACTTGAGAAGCAAACAATGATTTCTAGCTTTTGATTTTGTAATTCTTTGATAACTAGTGAGGCCAAACATTTTAATATGTTTACTGGCTATTTCTTCCTTTGGTAAGTACACGTCAATGTTTACTTATGGTTTATAATACAAAGAAAATCAGCAAAAAGACTTCTAAAAGAAAAAAAATCTTGGGGTATACCTCTCCTAGAGAACTGTCATCTTTAAAAATTATTACTCTAATGATAAGAGTCCTGGTTGCTGTGAATCCAGTTTTTATTTCCCATAATTTTTGTTAGAAACCCTTTAGAGGACTCTTGAATCTCATCAAAATAGCTTAATGATGCAAATAGTAAATATTCCCTTTGATATTTTTCTACAGAAGTTGTTAAACATGTCCTGTTTTAACTTGTGTATCACTGTATTACATACATACCATGCCACTTTCCCTTGTAGACTGTCCCAAATGACCCGGATCCAATTCTCTGTCCCACTGTGATCTGCCCATCAGGAATTTCCCAATCATCACTTGAATCTCGTCTACCAAGTGTTTTCTTGATAAAATTTGTGCAAAAGTCAAGCCAAAGCAAACAAAAAAGGAAGAGAGCAAAAATCAGTGTGTGGGAATGCTTTAAGCAAAAAACTATCAGCTCTTATATTTACTTCATTAAGGGAATTCTGAGTCACATTCTGATGTATCATACATCACTATCATATAATCTAAAAGGTGACATTACATTTAGCTATGACTTGTAAAACAAAAGAACTTAGAGGAAAAAAGGTATCACACATTCTTACCATTCGATTCCTATCTTCTGAGGATGAAGATGATTTCCTTTCCCGCTGAGGTCCTGGAGATTTCTGTAATGCTTTCACATTAGTGAGTGAGCCAGGCAATGAGGCAGGGGGGGTGGCAGACAAACCTGTGGTTGATCCTAAGTTAGTGAAATGAAAAATATATCTATTAAAGGAGGATCACGTATATTAATTTATTGGGGGCAGAGGGTGGGGAGAGATTTAGACTTCTTTTAAAAATGCAGCATATCTTTAAATATACACCTTTTGGAAATGATAGGCCAAGGAAGAGCCTCATTTGATGATTTGCACTATAATTTCTTCTGGTTTTCTGGCTCATTTAACGACTTTTAAAACATCTGATTACATATACAAACTTTGTTTATTGGTACAGAGTCCAAAAGAAAAATATCCTTCTAAAATAAGAGATCAATACTAGGGCAATACTCCCAAGGTTTTGTTTCTTTGACTAAAAAAAGTAAAATCAATTTAAGAGCTTATATAAAAAAATAAAAACCTTGTAACTCTTTTATGTTAACTTAACAGCCAATCAATATAAAAACAGATGGAAATTCCCAAAAGGAAACATATTATAATAATAGCCTTAATGTTAAGACTATCTGGCTCTATCATTTTAGGCATTCAAACTTTAAAAATCCTATACTATTTAACTATACTATTTAACTCTTAAATAGTTAGAAATACTGCTCAGTTCATTGGTTCCTGGATTCCTATTCTACTAAACAAAGACTACTTGTTACCTGTATGACAAAGTTAATATAAACAAAGCTAAGCAGGTTTTTCAAGATTTTCTGAAAAATCACTACCCATATAGAGTAAGAGCAAAGTAAGTGCTATGGACTCTTGGCCAAGTTACTACAAATGGAAATACCCTATCAGCCAAGTGAGCCCAACGAACACACTGAAAGTAGACTCAGTTGGCAGGGCCCAATTCTTTTCCAAATGCTGACTAAGCAAAAATCCTAAATTCATCTACCCGGTTTGGAGGTGTTCAGGCCAATGACTCCTGGTAGAGCCTGAGTATAGCTAAGTGGAATTGAGATATCCAATAATATTTGCATATACAGAACAAAAAGACCCCCAGGGACTCTTTTTTTTTTTTTTTTTTTTAAAGAAGATTACTATTTGGGGGTAGGGTGGTGTCACTATCTTTCAAAGAATAAGGATACCAATGCCTACACTTTGATGTTAAAACTATAGAATTTTATCATTACTACATCACACATGTCATCATATAAAATTCTGATGATCTAACATGCAATTTTCTAAAAGAAAATGGCATCTGGAATGTCTGTAACTAGCACATAATCCATTTCCACTGATAACTTGATTCAACATCTTAAAGCCTTAACTGCTTGCTCAGGCCTCATAATCCTGATCTACAGAGGTTGGCACTGTACTACTTATTTCAGTCACACTAGTCAGCACTGCAGGACTTCTAGTCCATTCTACAAATTTTATGAGAAACAGCTGAGTGAGAGAGCAAAAATCTGAAACACCACCACTACATTCAGAATAAGTAACAGACACTAGCAAAAGCCAGTAAATACAATTCTTTAAAAACATCTGTAGCAAGATGGCTGTCTGAACTTTGACTCAAATCTTTAAAAATCAGTTTAATTACTAATTAAAGGCAAGATGAAATGGGAGAGTGAAATTATACTGTTGCTTCCCCCTCATATTAGGGCATAAGTGGGAGTGTCACTACTCAAATTTTTTAAAGTATGCTAAAGTACGCCAAATATATTACAGACCTTTTTAAAGGCTCCCTACCTTTGATATAAAGTAAAATGTACATGTCCTACATTTAAAAAAAGAACACTGCTATTACAGAAAAATAAAGCCAAAAGTCTAGCAAAATCTCATAATTGGGATTTCCGTTTTTACTTTTTTAAAAACCACACAAATTGGTACCAAATATTAATAGTCATGAAGGCTACTGCCTAACTGGATTAAAATAAAAGTAATTCAGATTGAAAGACACCCTGCCCCAACATACATTACTTACTGCCACCCATTGGAGTTTAAGAAGTTATCAAGACCAAAAAGTAATTAATATAACAGAAAACAAGATGGACATCTCAGCTCAGAATTTTTTTGCTTTTAAAAATGTACGACAGACAGCATACACAAAGCTTGTAGTAGTGAGTATGTGTGAGAAGCACATTCAGAGCATTCCGGCCAGGCCAAGCAGAAATTTAGTACTGAAAACTCTCACACTTACAAACACACGCCGTGAGGGTGAGGCACAAACAGTATCTATAGTTTATATTTAGTTTGCTTTGGGTGAAAACAAGAAAGAAGAGCCCAACTACCTCTGAACACTGGGCCAGGCTCAAAATCAAACACTATTTCACTGGGGACAGAATGTAGGAGGGGACTGGGAGTCCGGGATTGGCATTTCCGAAGACAGCGCATCAGCTGGTTCAAGGGGGCTGTTAGAAGAGAAAGAGAGGGGCAGGCAAACACAGGAAGACAGACACACAGAAAAAATGAAAGAAGTCATGGGAATAAATGAGCTGAAGCCTGCTTCACAAATTCATTCTGGATGTCTAAAAAATTCTGCTTGTTTTCCTAAAATCCCAATGACTTTTTATAAAGTGACTCCTAAAAAAGGACAAGAAATGCCATTTGGTTTTTGGTACTAGGCAGGCAGTTTTTATGACTAAGTTAACTCTGTGATGCTAACATGATGGAAACATTTAAATGCTGGATGTATTGGGCAAAATTATCAAAAGCCACAGTTATTAAGACGTATGAAAGTCAAACTGGCAGCAACATTAATTGGCGGTTCACAGAATAACAAATGGAAAAAAACCAAAATTTTTAAACTACATGCTATAGTGAATACTAAATCCAGTATATAAGGCAGGGTTATCATTTTGGCAGGTTCACAGGTATACAGAAACATAACAAAAGATGGTTTATACAATGTTTATTCAATATAAACTATCTTTAAGTCTGGGCTTAGATATTTTGAAGATAAAGCAGGTCACAGTGAAAAGACTGACTCTCTACAAGATAAACAGGTTTTGCAGGTCTTCTTTATTAGATAGAAGACAGCTGAAAAAGCAAGCATGGAGGACCACCTGGAAGAAATCTTCAAGATAGTTTCAAATACCATTTTTGGGAAAACATTATATAGGGGTAAAATCTTACTTTAAAAGTATTTTCTTAAGCAACGTTTTATGTCTCCAATTTTCACAGAGTGCTAGAGTGAATATCTGATGAAAATTCTGTAAGAAATCTCAACTCAATTTCTCATTTACTTATTTTATTTACTGGACTAATAAGAGGACAACAGGATTTCTATTAGGGTCTATTCTATACAATGTGCATTCCACATCCTTCTAGAAAGCTGAAGAGAAGAGGCTGACAATTCTAACAAACTGAGAAGTTGTGACAGGCAATCTAAGGGATTCTCCCTAAGAATGATTTAGGAAAATCAAGTTTTAACTGATTCTAAGCTCAATCATTAACAATTAGTGGTATTAGTGGAGGCTCCCAAAGGAAATTTAGCATCTCGAGGTTTGGAGATGGTTAGGAATCAGTAAAGTGGGTAAAATAATTAAGGCTCTCTCTTTGATGATTTTAAAATTGTAGATAGTACATTTAAGACCCCCTTTTATGTCCTCTCTTTTTCCTCTACTCATAAGTCAGTTAAAATTTTATTAGATATAAATGATAAATAATAAAGAAAAGCAAAAGATATTTGGGGCTTTCTCTACACATTTTTCTCTGTGTCTGTGTTTCATGAAAGCAGCAAATATAAAGGAGATAAGCAGCAAAGCAATTGCATTTTTCTGAGTTTTTTTTTTTTTTTTTAATGGAAATCACTACTTACCTCCATCACTACGAAACCCTTGGTCTCTAATCAAGTCCTACAAATAAACAGTAATGGATATTTATTCAAAGCATATGGTAAGAAAGTAGTAACAACACCGAACTTTTGACTAATCATTAACAGAAAAGTTAATTCTAAATAATACCTATCTTATAATGGCTTCACAAAACAGAAAGAATATGAAAGTAGCTGGTGAACATGATAAAATAAACATCTGGAAGCACTTGTCAACCTAACCCTATATTGAAGGAATTATTAGTCCTGATCAAATGATGAAATCCATTTCAGGCCATTCAAAACCAATGGCTTTGTCACTTGATTTAAAAAAATTCTACTGGCACATGTTAAGAGCCATAAAATGTTCATACCCTTTGATCCTGTAATTCCACTTCTGGGAATTTTTCCTAAGGAAATAATTCAGAAGAAAAAGTGATATGCACAAGGATGCAGCATTATCCATCATACTAAAAAAATCAAAAATAATTATTTACCTATTATAGGCACATTGACATTTGGGTTGAGTATATGATGGTGCATCAATTTAATAAGTATTATGCAGCTACTGAAATAATTATGAAGCTTGTATTGTGAAACATGTTTACAATATGATAAAAAATAAAATTAAATGTACATTGATTACAATTACAGAAATACAGATGTATAAGGAAACGTGAGAAGGGAAAAAATCAAAATGGCTCAAACAACGGTATTGTTAAAATCCATCTTTATGATTAAAACATAGCTTTCTACAACAGATAATATTGGGCGTGGGAGGGGAAAGTCTACTGGCAATGCAATACAATTTGGACCTACATAGGTAGAACTTAGTTTTTTACTCAGTTTAACTTAAATAAGAGGGATTGAATGGCCCCAAATGTCTCTAAACAGGCTCAAAGGCTCTTTGCAAACTGGCAGCTTTTTGTTTATAGGTTTAAGACCTAGAGTAAATTCTTTACAGATGCATTTCTATCATGTTCAATGTATTATATAAAGCCTTCAACATCTTCTACAGAATAATCAACAAATACTCATATATCTGGCAAACAACGTGCTAGGTATTAAGGGTTGAGTGGCTACCAATAAATATAAAATCCTGGTGGTGTCACTAACTTTCTGTGTTCTTGAGAGCTTGTAATCTAAGTGGAAGAAAGACATACAAACATGGACATTAAATAATACAAAAATAATAGCTTAAGAAAACAATACAAGAGGTGCCAAAGATGCTTAGTTAACTGCCAAATAAATTGTATGGTGAAAAGATTCTTTTTTTTTTTCTAAGATTTTATTTATTTATTTGACAGAGAGAGAGCACAAGCAGGGGGGAGCGGCAGGGAGAGGGAGAAGCAGGCTTCTTGCGGAGCAGGGAGCCTGACACAGGGCTAGATCTCAGGACCCTGGGATCACGACCTGAGCCCAAGGCAGGTGCTTAACCAACTGAGCCACCCAGGTGCCCCAGGTGAAAAGATTCTTAGTGTTACACAAGTTCAAGGGATAAATAACTGTAAGACCGGATCACTGGTGAAACATTTCAAGAGACGAGCTGAGTTGGGGTCTGACGGATAGATAGGAATGTGGGGGGCGGGGGGAAGCAGAGGACCTGCTGGACAGAAAGAACAAGACAAAGGCAGAAAGGCCACATCCTTTTCCTTTTCCCTGAACCTGGTTTGTGACTCCCCATAACCAGGCATCAGCCAATTTTGGCTTTTTCCACTCTTACTGCCCATAAACTTCTACTTTTCAATCTGTTCTTAAAGCTCCTTGACAACTTTTTATTTGTTCTAGTTTAAGAGGATCTTCTATTATTTCCAATACTGGCTATTTCATACTCTTGCTCATCTCCTGTAGTTCCTTGCTTACTTATTATCTCTTACCTGTAGCGTGACAGAGTAAACAGAAGCCATCAGAGAACATTCTGTTCTGCCCCTATATTTATGAATATTTGCATGGTTATGTTAGCTATAATTTCTGAATTCTCACTATGTGCAAGGCACAATAAGAATTTTCAATCTGGTGCCTGAGTGGGTCAGTCAGTTAAGCGGCTGCCTTCCGCTCAGATCATGATCCTAGGGTCCTGGGATTGAGTCCCACATCAGGCTCCTTGCTCAGAAGGGGGTCTGCTTCTTCCTCTCCCTCTGCCTGCTGCTTCCCCTGCTTGTGCTCATGCATGCTCTCTCTCTCTCTCAAATAAATAAATAAAATCTAAAAAAAAAAAAAACACTTAGTAAAAAAAAAAAAAAAGAAAAAAAGAACTTTCAATCCACTGTAAGAGGTAGACACTTCTAGGTTCAAGGTTAAGTCATTTACCCAAGACCATACAGCCTGTAAAGGGCTGCAGAGCTCTAGCTATGTCCATCTTTAATTCCTCATACCCTCTGAAGAACCTTGTTTCCAAGTTAACGGACATTTTACTATGTCAATTATTCCCTATTTTGTTATTTTCAACCTCTCTCTTCACTTCTTTCCCTCAAGTTACAAATACGCGTTAAGACTCTCACATTAAAAACAACTGTCCCTCAACCCTACTTTAATCTATGGCCCCTTTGTTACTCCTTTATAGTCAAGCCTCTCAAAACTGATACTTAACCCACATCTTCACCTGCTTTGCTCTCCTCCACCAGCCCTCTAAAACAGTTCCCAATGAAGTCAAAATGACATAGTCCAATAGTCATTTTCAGTCCTTACCACAGTTGAGACTGACATCAACTACTTCAGCATTCTTGAAGTCCCTTTTCTCCCTTTTCTGCAACACTACTTTCTCTTACTTACCTGAAGTTAGACTTAGGAAGAGGAGCCCACAAAAGAGACACAGAACGACAGTCTCTGCCTGGACCTCAAATGTTAATAATATTCAATGGGGCTGCATATTCTACCCTTTTGGCAATTTACATATACTCTTTGAGTAATATCATTTACACTCATGGTTTTAACTGATATACTAATTACTCCAAAATCTGTATCTCTACTCAAGGACTTCTAAACCAGTAAAGTCCCTCAGACAACTTAATGTCAATATGTTCAAAATAAGTTACCATTTTCATTTCTACAAGTTCTGTTCTTCTTCTTTGGTATTTCCTAGCCTAATGAATGGGATGAATACTATCTATTCACCCAGGCCAGAGAAATCTGGGCATTATCTTCTACTTCTCATCTCTTTCACCCCTTTCTTCTACTACTTTACAGAACAGTGGTTAAGCATAAGCAGGAAAGAGCAGGTTTTATACCCCATTTCAGTCATTTATCAGTGATGCGATCTTGGGAAGTTTCTTAACCTCCCAAAATCTAATTTTCTCAACTGTAAAATAATAAAAATAGTACTTAACCCATGAAAGTTTATGGGGGCAGAGTAGGAAAATTTATGTTAAGCACTTAGTATAGTATTTGCTATAGAGTAGGTTTATTCATAACAGTAGGCATTTTCAATATCATTCGTAACAGTCTTACCTACAATCTCTCATGAATTCAAAAGATTCTTCCAGAACATAGAGCTGAGCACTTTCTCTCCCACTCCAAATTTTTCAAACTCCCTACCACCAACTCCTATAGAGACTTTAAAGTAAGACACAATGCCTTTCAGTATGGACTCTACCTACCTGGTTTTGTCTTCCACCATTCCGTACCCTTCTCCTGAGCCCTAAACTCCTACAATATCAACTATTAATTACATTCCATGTAAAGTTACCTCCATACTTTTGCACATACTATTTCCTTAACAAATGTCCTTTCTTCTTAAAACCCCCACCAAGTGTCCTTAATCAACTCCTACACATTCATCTTTTACAACTTAAATGTTGTCCTTTCTCTGTTAAATATTCTTATATACAACAAGGTAGAGTTTATTACCCTCTTCTATAAACTACCACTATATATTTTTGTGTCTATTTATTTATATGTCTGATTCATCCATTAGACTGTGACCTCTCTGAGGTCAAAGACCATGTGCTAATTCATCCTTACTTCCCAATTCTGTCATAGTGCCTATCCCAGAGTCAATATTGCCAAGTATGTCAAAAACAAGTCAAAACAACCTTGTTTACTAGAATAATAAATGATAAATAATGATTGGAGTTGAATGAAATGACTGAAATTGAATGAAAATGCTAAAGAATTTGTAATCTTATAATCAGTACAAAGTCAATGAAAGTTTTGGAACAAGGAAACAGATGGTGATAGAGGTGTTAAAAAATCTAGAAGGAAATAGTCTAAAAGGATGTTAATATTGAAAGTAAAGATGGCTACAATTTTGAACATAATGAGAACAGACCTAACTTAGAAGTAAGATTTGATTTCTTATTTCACAATCCATTATTCCCATATTTCCCTCTCCTACTTTTTTTCTTGCTTTGTATTCAGGTCTAGCTAGATAAAAGAAGACCTTATTAGTTGAGAAAAATTGATATTAGGAAAAGGCCACTTAAAATGAATCCAACAAAAATAGAGAAAAAATTTCAAAGTAAAAAGTGGGAACAAAGTCTAGAATTTAGAAATTTATCTTGGAAAAAAATTATCTTGAACAATGAAATTAAAATTTATAATGAAGTTTTTCTTTTACATTTAATAACTTTGTTATTTTTTAAAGATTTATTTATTTGAGAGAGAGGGGGTGGGGGGGAAGGGAAGAGGGAGAGAGAGAATCTTGAAGCAGACTCCACGTTGAGTACAGAGCCCGATGCAGGTCTTGATCCCAAGACCCTGAGATCATGACCTGAGCTGAAATCAAGAGTTGGTCACCCAACTAACTGAGCCATCCAGGTGCCCCAATAAATTTTAAGTTATAATCTCAATATGCTAATTCTTAGAACACATAAATTAAGGTTTTTTTTGTTCATAATACAAAAGTTTTGATAGCACGAACTGAAACCCTCAATTTCATATTCATCTTTTACGTCATAGGCATAATCATTTTTATAAAAATTGTAGGGGCACCTGGAAGACTCAGTCAGTTAAACGGCTGACTCGGTTTTGGCTCAGGTTATGATCTCAGGGTCCTGAGATGGAGCCCTGTGTTGGGCTCCGTGCTCAGTGGGGAACCTGCTTGAGGGTTCTCTCCCTCTGCCTCTGCCCCTCCACCTGCTCATGCTCTCTTTTTCTCTAAAATCAATCAATCAATCTTTATAAAAATTTTAGAGGACTTCATCAATTCCCTGAAGGGCCTCTATCAATCTTTTGATACTTAAATCATTTTCATTTGAAGAGCCTGTTATATTGTCATCTCTATGCATCTTTTCCATTGTTCACTGGACTAATTTAATTCTACTGTATTCCTTATTTCTCAATGGCCTTTTGTCATTTCAGTAGTTCTCCAAAGTCCTTTTTCACTGTCTTTGTAAAAGCCTTAAAAAATCTTTCCTTTTTTTTTCTTCCAGATTTGCAATAAATCTGCAATAGGTTTTCACTGAAATATTGGATAATGATGTAAGGGGGTTGGAATGCAAACTGGTATTAGATGGGGAGGGACATTTGGGTGGGGACTAATATTAAAGTAGTCTGTTAATAAGTGAATATTTTCCTGTTAGGACAATTTTTGCTTCTCTACTCAATCTTATGAGGACTCACATAAGGTATGCCTGTAAAATGAGAACAATTCCTATCTTCTAACACATAAGTAACCACCTCACTAATTCTAGTACCCTGTTTACTTGGGGAAAGAGTTTTAACTTCCTCTTTATTTTTATTATTTGTTTATTTTTAACTTCCTTTTTAAATATAATTACTTTCCAAGGCAAACAAGCTTGGTGGGTTTTCTGTTTGGTTGCTTATTGCAGAGATTAAGGATAACTTACACTCTTTATATGAAAGCACGAATTCTGTGAGAAGTGACACCTAATTCTAAGATTGGGATCCCCAGCCCATCACAGCTCAGGTAGCGAGGGCACATTATTCTCTTCTGTAACTCAATTACCAGATTATTTTGTAAATAAAGTTTTATGGAAATAAAACCACACCCATTTGTTTATAATGCATTATATCTGGCTGCTTTCACACTACAGTGACAAAGTTCAACAGTTGTCATTAGAGATCATATGATCCACAAGCCTAAAATATTTACTATCTGGCCCTTTAAGAAAAAGTTTGTTCATCCCTGGCCTATAATATGGGAAATTTCCTGTTTCATCTTCTAACCCTTTTACTGAAACAAATATTTTTTGATGACCATTATGTATTTAGTTCTAAGATAGGTGCCAAGTGAACTAATATTAGGAATGGTTTCTGCTGCCAAGAATATCTAATTGAGGCAGCAACACTAAGTTATATAATTTAGTTACAGTGCGCAAGATAAACTGGAAAAGTAAAAACATCAAGAGTGACCTGCCTCTTGTGGCTAAAATAACTGAAGAGATGAGATTACAATATATGATGATTACACAAGAGAAGATACATTTTTAAAAATGAATGATTAAAACTTAATGAGAAACTTAACCAAAAAAGAATATGCAAAAATTCATGATATATAGAGAGATGGAATACAATGGTATAGTCAAAAAAAAAAAAGAAGGTAAAAGGTAGTTTTGCATGTCTCATACATAAAGTAATGATTAGTTCTTAAGGGTTATTTAACTCGAAGTTATACTTTTAGAAATTTAGATAAAGATCTCAAATTGATTTAAATAGAAAATCTGCAGTTGTATTATTTCTTTACCATAAAACGGATAAGGGATTATCCGTTAAACAAATGAAGATAAGACTTTTGCAGAAACAATGTTGTAAGAAAAAAAATCAGAACAACTCCATAATTTGGCACCAGTTAAGTATTTAATACCATCAGAGAAGATGACAAGGCTTTCTGATCAGTAATTCATGAAAAGTCTATCACTAATAGTAACTGTGACACACATTTCTGATCTACATTATAAGCAGAGCACAAAAATAAAGAAATACACTCGAATCTTTTTAGTTCTAACAATGCTGGATACTTACATCAATATTGACAGGTTCTATTGTGTTTATATGCACGTTTGGAGCTGATGAGGACCGGTCTCTTTGTCCAAATTGATTTCGATGATCTTCATCTGCTGGTCGGAAAGGCTGTGGAATTGGAATGGATTTTGAAGGAGACGGACTGGTGAGAATTTGGGGCCTGGAAAAATCAAGTCATTGAAAGATAAGATTCAGAGCACCTTTATAGAGATAATAACATAAAAAAATGGATGATATAAAGATTGCCTTGTAAAGCATTAAAAACCCAGCAGTAATTGGGTTTAAAAAACTAATATATGCCTACAGCTAATGACAAAGCTGCTTTTGCTCAAACAGACCCTCCAGGGACTATCAATGGTAACTGATTCTTATCCAAAAAACTCCAGGGAAATCTACAAATGGCTAGAAATTACCTGTGGTTAATCAGCTGAAGAAACACTCTAAAGTTACACAAAAATCTCTAGATACTAGAGACTGAGTGAATAATATCTGCTATTTTTTTCTACCTTTGTCATTTCTTGATAGCTGAAGTTACTAAAATGAGATTTTTATGGAAAGTATTAGGAAATAATGAGTATTTTAAAAATACACTTGTGTATTTCAGTGCCTGAAAGATGTATCTGTTGCTTTACATAGCATTGAATTAAAATCTTGAACAATAGCAAAAGACCACTTGCAAATCCAAAAGATGACCCTTATAATCTCTATTTTAAATTTTTTACCACATCCAATAATTGAGCAACAAAGGGGAAAAGAATCATGTGTTAAGCATTAAAGCAAATCTTTTTAAAAATTGCTTTTTGATGAGATCATCAAAACAGGTGACAGAATGATCTATTTTGGTACTGTAGATAAATAACAAATTCTATACTCTCACTGCCCTGAAATGAACCTGGCACTCAGAGAGCACACTAAAGTTTTGCGAATAGATTGCCAACATCAGTGAGGAGTCTAGGTCCCTCAGAGAGGATATCCAAGGAACTGGGAAGGAAGTATCACATGATAGAGGAGGTATGGTTGTGTCAGTGAGCTCCATCAGGACCAATGAATGACGCAGTGCTAACAACCTCTCTACAAAGACTGGTATCATTACACTCATTTTATGCAAACTCTGTAATAATCTGCATTATTTAGTGGTTATTAAGATGTAGCCAGAAAGACAATGTGGAGGGAATACAAAGACATTTTGTGAGGGGACAGGGTTTAGAAAAGAATGGGAAGAAAATACAGTACAAAAGGAGTAGACAGAGGTTTGAAGGGCCAAAGAAGCCAAAGAGTTTTTTTAAAGGTTCTGAATCTGAACCACACCAGTTTATAGTTTGACTCTCTGAAGCATGCTCTTAAGGGTAGGGAAAGAAATTTTGAGCTTATCTGTTCATATTAATGGAGTCCACTTAGAACTGAAATAAAAATAATAAAATATTATGTACTTTGAAAAATTAGTATCACCCAATGAGAATTACAGGCTAAAACCGATGGACCTGGCCTTTAGAAAAATTACCGTGTTCCACTTGTCCTTTTTATCCTACTAATTACTGTGAAATTTTTAGTTTGTGAAAGAGCTATCTTTATTTTTGCTTTAGGCAGCCAATATATGCCTTTTGTAAGGGGTTTTGGAAACAGGTAAAAGAATGAAAAATGACAAAATTGGTTTTTTTAAAAAAGTTTTGGAAAATGCACCTACTTTTAAAAAACCATAGGCTGATTTAAAGTCTCAAGTCAGGGGCGCCTGGGTGGCACAGCGGTTAAGCGTCTGCCTTCGGCTCAGGGCATGATCCCCGCGTTATGGGATCGAGCCCCACATCAGGCTCCTATGCTATGGGCCTGCTTCTTCCTCTCCCACTCCCCCTGCTTGTGTTCCCTCTCTCGCTGGCTGTCTCTATCTCTGTCAAATAAATAAATAAATAAATAAATAAATAAAATCTTTAAAAAAAAAAAAGTCTCAAGTCAATAGCATAATTTAAGTTAGGACTTAAAAGTGGAAAGAGCCTGAATTAACTATAGTTGTATAGGGCAGTCTGATCAATATAATTGGTCTGGTGCAGGCATAAGTGACAGCAAGTCATTTTTGAAAGTTACTGAATTAAGATCATGACTGCAACATGTAGTTTATAACAAAGAAGAACATGTATTCAAAGGGCATTGGTCCAGAAGTAGGAAAAACAAAAACCTGGATTTTATATGATAGATTTTATTATCTAAAAAAAGAATAGATATTTAAGAAAGTGAAGATATCTTGTGTATTACACAAAATCAGAAAGACTGTATTCGGCAGTTGGTATCTAACACCACCCAGTAGAAGGCATATGTTGGTCCATAAAGTCAATTTACCTAGCCTTGACAGCAAGTATGTAACTTTGGAGAAAACTTCAAGTAATTAAGTCCTGGTATCATTAAACATCTGAGTCATGTCCTAATCTTTGGATTATAATTTGGTTTCTCATAAATATCTTCTAAAAGTGGACTGAGCACTGGTCCATCCAAGAACTTTGGTCTATACAACAGCTATATTTCTCACGGAAATGAATTTACCTGGAATTCTGATTCAGTCTGATTCAGTCTTCTCTAATTCTGGCCACTGTAAACCAGGGTATCTCTAGTAACTCTCATCATTTCTGGGGATTGATAAAATTCAGTTTCCATACTGGGATGTCTTTACCTGGACCATGGCGATTTATACCCTGTGAAGTATGCTGGGAGCCAGCAAACTGGCTTTCTCCTGATACCTCTACCTATGCTGCTGCAAACCTCTTTAAAGTAGTATTGGATTAAAAAGAAAAAGAATTTTACCTCTAACACCCTTCAACAAATTACCAATTAGTTTTGATCTCATTTTCAATCTAGAATATTAAAAGTTTTTTTAAGAGTATTAAAATTTTCAAGCAAAGTGACTACTTCTGTTCACGAATATGCAAATTTTAAAATGCTGACTTTTCAGACATTCATACATCCCATAGCATTTTTAAAAAGCAGAAAAGGAGGTACAAACTGGCCAATGTATCACTTCTCCAATATATCTTGGTTACATCCATTATTATATGCGTTTCATGAGCGCTATAGTTGTCATAAGAACTATTAACAAAAGGCAAAGGAATAGGAGTATGGAACAGGATTGGCTTCTATCTTTTCATAGGCACATCTAGACACCTTTGACATAAAAGCATCAGGAAAACAAAGTTTGAACATCTTTCTTATCATTTGCTCAAGACCAGAATGTACTTCAGTTTAGTTATAAATAAAATACTCATGGCACAGGCAAATGGTTTCTCAGTTTTAAGACAGTATCCTTTCAGTGGAAGGTAAGTGTCCTGGATCATTACCATTATAAACCTTCAGAAAGAACACGTTAATTTCATTGTGATGTTCTGTAACTCTGCTCACAGAACTGGGACCTGCCATTAGAAAGGCATCATGGTCTACAGAACCTGTCAGGAGTAAATGCCATAGCCAAAAGATTAATTAAAAATCAAAACGAACAATAACAACACTTTGATCTAAGAAAGACCCAGGTACATAAAACTAATGATAGAGACAGCAGGAATAAAAGGACTCCACCAGAGCAGGTAACTGTTAAAACCTGACAAAAAAAAAAAAAATTAATGGTTGCATTTTCTAGTGTTCCAAAGTAGATAAAAACATCCAGCCCTTAATACAAGTCTTTTGCTAAATTTTCTAGCCTATGAGAATTCTAGAAAGGTTGACTTTGTAAAATTACAGATCTCAGAATTGTCCACTTATTAATTTTTCTGTCTCTAGGCAGAAAAGATAGCATTGCATTGTGAAGAGAGGAAGTAGGGTTTGAACCGACAGTAAATGTTTCTGATCTTAACTAATTATCTCTGGAAAATTACAGAACAGAATGCCACGTGGGGACTTTTTTTTAACAATATGCTGTAACCAAATACAGCACAATTTATTCTGCCTCAAATCCAAAAGGGAAAGAGTATGCAGACCTGCGTAAGAAATTCTCCAAAACACTAATATCTGTTACTCATCATCACCTTTTTTCCTACTCTGAAGCTTGAATATATGATACATTTATATCATCTTTAAAGTCAGTTCTCACCTTTATCCTCCACAACTAATAATACTGTTAATATTATTCTTTACAATTTATACGTATCCATCCCTTCTCCACACTGCTACCACCGCAGTTCAAATCTTTATTGCCTCTCATTGTCTTCACTATGAACAGCATCTGAGTTGGCCTTCTTCATCCTCGACACTTGTCCGTTGATCTATCTGTGTATCACTGCTAAGTGCTTCTTTCTTTAAATTTTCACCCGGATAGTCCTCTGCTCAAAAACATTTACATTTTTCTCCCTCTTCTGTTAAGTCTAAATTCCAGCTTGAATTCCAACACTCTTCATAATCTGGTCTTATATATGATACTTCTCAACTTAGATTAGCCTCTGTTCACTCTCTCTCAAATCTACCATCCTATTCCCTTTGTTTATGCTACTTCTCACCGAACAACCCACCACCATGCTTTTTATTCCCTGGACTCATTCAGATTCTAGAATTCTTGAAGGTCCAGTTCATATCCCATTTCTTCATTAAATGTTTTTGACTACTCTCACTATTCTCCCATCTAAGGTAAACATGATATTTATGTCTCCACATTGTTTAAAATAGCAATCATCTGAGAAATTGTAGACTGTAATCATATACTGTTTTTAAATTGTTTGCCACTGTCTCATTGGTCAATGCTATTTCTTAAAATGGGAATCATACACTTCTATATTTGATATTACCTAATAAAGTGATGAGCACAAGGCAAGGACTCTAAATGATCTGTTACTTGATTTTTTTAAGACTGGTCCTGAAACAGTCTGTCAGTTTGAATCCCATGTATCTTACCAAATGCATGTACAAATTTGCCTGATGTGGTAAGTTACCTGAAGAAAAATCCTTAATTTAACAATCCAAGTAGTTGGAAAGGTTTATAATTAACCAAAAGATCCAAAAGAAACCAGCTCAAATAGCATTGTCATTGAACAGCAGGAGTCAAATCATACCCAGTAGAATCGGAGGGGGGAGCAGAAGGGGATGATCCAGACGTAAGGGCAGTCTCTGCTATGGAGGCCTCCTCCTGTGGTATTGGGTGGTGTTCAAAGAACTTGGAGACAAACAGCAAACTGTGAGGCAAAAACAAAAACAAAACAAAACAAACCTAACTTGTGCAAAACCCAGAAGCTTCATATACCAGAATACATTATAGAGTTAACAGAAATATTTGAGATCAAATTCCATTTCAGAAATGATTGTTAAATTCAATTAGTTGTATTTTGGCTTAAAGGCTTATTTAAAAAAAATTACATTGTACTTTGAAAGGCAAGCTTATAATCTAAAACTAATTGCTCTATACGCAAATTTCTACATATTAGAAGGGAAAATCATGCTTTATGGTTAAGAAATTAGAAGAAAATGTATCTACCGTCTCAGTTAGATTACATCATTATAATATACTTTATAGAGTTGAACTCTCTTTGCTCAAGTGATTGAGAAAGTAGTGAGACCTTAACAGCAGTAGCAGCAGCAGCAACAACAAAAAAGATTACAACAGACTCAGTCTAATCTATTACAGAAACTCTGGCATAAAGCAAATAGAAATTTTAGAAAGAGATACACTGGGTACAAAGCTTTTATATCTTACTTTTAAAAAAACTGGGCAGGGGAGGTTGAAGGAGAGAGAAAGAGACAGAAAGAGAAAGAGAGAGAAAGAATACATATAATTTATAAAATAGTGACAGAACCAGAACCCCTGATCTGTGATCCAAAAATATAATGGTTAACGTAATTGAAATCACACCCATTCTCCTCCCAAAAACCATCTAAAGATGATGTCTGTGGGCAAGGGATCTTTATTAATTAAAAGAGGATATAAGACATAAATGAAATGCATAGCTGAATCAGAATTACAAGCTGGGAGAGCAGTACTGGCTATACCACACCGTATTCTCTAGCCATGCTTTTTTAATTTTCTGTAACTCTACCAGATAGAAAATTCCCAGACTCTAAGATATACTAGTTTCACATTAAGAAAAGTAAAATGTAGACAGAAAAGAGATTTTTTTGATTACTTACTCAAGTTGGTCATAATTAACACACATCAGTGGAACCTCTGTACTACAACGCTGGTGAAACTTATAACCACATGTTTGACAGCGAAAACCCTGGAAAAGCAGCTTTCGACAAAAGTCACAAAATGCTAAGGTGAAAAAAGTTTTCCGTACCTGCGAAGTAAAAAACATCATAGAGAATTTCAAAAGCTTGCAAGAATCTTCTTAGAAATCAACTTACTTACTCTCTTGCTTAAAATAATAAATCTTTAATATGTTTATATCATGAGAACTGCCTTACACACGAAAATACTAAAATGAAAACCGGGGGCGGGGGTGTTCAAGACAATAGATGGACTATTTGTATTTCTCTCCCACCCAATATAATACAATTAAAAAACTCAGAAGTCAAGAAGATGGAAATTGAGTAAAAGACTGGAAACTATTTTCAAGCTTGACTCCATGGAATTAAAAACACAGATGATAAATAGAAGGAGGGAATAGGGGTAAAAGGAAGGGTAAGGGCACACTTTAATAACTGTACAAAGAAAGGAGTTAAGAGATGCCTACTGGTGCTGACAGAACAAGAAACAACGGTATACTTATATTACTTAAAGTTACAAAGGCATCCAGTAGAGGAACCTGCCCCCAAAACAAACCAACCTACAAAAAACCCCAAAAAAATAACACTGAAGGAAGAGAGGGAAGAAGAAAGGTTGTAATGCCTACAAATGAGCTAATTCCCTTTGGAATCAGTAAATGGTGGCCGAAGTTGATAAAGCAAGGAACTATGGCTTAAAGTCACTATTTGGTAATAAGGAGATAATCACCCAAAGAGCATTAAAACAGAAACTAACTAGGCTAAGGGAGAGGAAAATCACCTAAAAGATAGTAAGAACCACTTTTAACAAATTATCACTTTGTTAGAGGATTAGAACACCTAAATTTGCGAACATTCCTCTCCAGGAAACTTAAAAGGCAACATGGAAGAACTGTCAGAAGGCAAATGACCCACACAGAGGTCACATAAAAAGAATTGCATTAGGAAGGCTCCACCTTATAACTACTGAAGCCAGAAATTATTTTTAGAGCATCTGGTTTGGGTATAGAATAAGCAGAAAATATAAGAGAAATACCAAAATGTTAACTGTGGCTATTTCAGAGTGGTGAGAGCATGGGTGACTCTATTTTGTCCTTTGTCCTTGCTGGGTGTATTCTCAATTCATCTGTTTCTCAGATGGTTTTCATCACTAACAATAGTAAGAAATACATTTTACATTATGACCCAGGACATACCTATATTCAGATAATAGTATTTACCCTGACTATATATAATGTACATCAGGACTTTCTATCTTATGGAAATGTTTTTCATGATCCATTAAGTAGATTTCAATGCCCACAGTTTACCAAACTTTTTTCAATAAACATGCATTTAACAGGATAAATAGTTATTTAAAAATAATGTCTCATCAAGGAAATGATATCTGAGCACATCAGGCATTCTACGCTTTTTGAGAACATTCAGGTAATATTAAGAGTGGCTCTTGTTTTCTGCACCTTTTTGTCTATATATCACTTTCTAGGGGATGTAAAAGGCAGCTGCTTGTTTTTAGCTGTTACTTTTCCGTTAGTCTCTGGATATACAAGAAATTAGAAAATCTTTAACATTTATGTGACCAATATTTGCCAAAGCAAGCGTTTTTCATATTTCTTGCAGAATTTCGGGAAATAGAGCACAGAAAAATATAAAATATGTTCACAGGAATCAGCATTTTATAGTCATCTGATCCTCTCCTATCCTCTCCATTTCTCACTCACTTAATACTCTGTTGAGTTTTCATGAAGCTCTAATTTCTCTTTCCATTAATCTACTCGCAGTCGTTCTTCCTGCTACTGACTTCTGCTTGAAAACTATGTGTACCAGGCTGTTTGTGTATGTAAAGGAGAAAACCAAACAAACAGGGCAGGAGGGGAGGAGAGAGGAAAGCAGAGAGCAGTGGAAATGAGGAGAAGCAAATGTGGGAATGCATTTGAACATAAATTGTGACATAT
Organism: Ursus americanus; assembly: GCF_024610735.1. Classification (NCBI taxonomy): domain Eukaryota; kingdom Metazoa; phylum Chordata; class Mammalia; order Carnivora; family Ursidae; genus Ursus; species Ursus americanus. The sequence continues at coordinate 13,566,855 of NC_142129.1, read as the reverse complement.
AATTGGATCTGGGAGTATACCTTTGTCAATAAAAGTGAGTACAGGAAGGTGTATTTTCTTGTTTTTCTACCTCTCCGCCTCCACCCTGCCCGTTCCCAGGGACTTCTGGAATGTAGGCAAATACCAAAGGAACTGCTTTAATAACGGACTCTAGGAAACTGGGAGGCATAAGCAGCATTCCTTGAGTTGCCAGCAAAATCCACCACAGTGAAGAAAAGAGAGAAATTCTCTCCCTTTTTTAAGTAGAACATGTGCTTTTACCCTTGCTTCTACATGGCACTCAGGGCAACTGTTCCAAAACACAAATCCAACCATGTCTCCCCTGATCACAATCAATTTCCAATTATTTTAAAGAGAAGTGTAAATCTTTAACATGCCTTACAAGGACTCCTAAAAGCTGGATTCTTCTTACTCTACCCATAGCTCTTGCTACATTGTAACAACCCCATCTCCAACTTTATACCATTCCCCCTGAATTTCTTTCAAAACTGAAAAGTTCCATGCTTTCTCTGTTTCCTCTGTTGAGAGTACTCTTCCCTTCACTCCATCTGCCATTTCCTGATCCAACACGCCTTAGCTTAGAGAGTTTCTCCTTTGGGAAACCTTCCTGACTCCTCAAAGGCTAGGTTAGGAGTCTCTACTCTGTGCATCTGCTGTACTCCGTACATACACAGTAATCAAGAGTGTTTATGAAATGCTCTTATCAAAACATCTGTCTCTACTCTAAGGCAGGGATACTGTTTTTTCTTATTCATTGTTATAGTCCCAGATCAGACACAGTGTTGGGAAATGGGAAGTTCTTAATAAATATTTACTGGCAGGTCTCCAACTGTGTTGTGAGGATTTCCATACTCTTGTGGCAAGGCCCTACCCTGAGGCACCACTTTTAACACTATTTTATGTTTGATAACTTAGGTCTTCTCTCCTAACTACTTTCTAGCTAAGAAAAATAATTAGGAAAAAGAATAGTAATCTTCATGAAACGTAAGCTCTACTGTTTTTGGATTCCTAAAAACTTAAAATTATCTTCAGATTTATCCACTTGAAATTCTACAAATTAAAAAAAATCAATAGTGAGGAACTTGCTAGGTCTTCATTACAAAACTATTTGCTCCATAGTAAATCTGATTGACAACACTCATTGAAAAGATGCCTTATTGAAGCACAAATTATTCACCATTATTCACCACTAATGGAGCCCTGAAAGCACAAATCCCTAAGGAAATCAGCTCATTATTCCTCTGCTTTAGGAGTCCAGCTGTACTGATCACCAAAGCACACGGGAAAGTACTTGGGAAGCCAAAAGGGTAGCAATAACTAACTACCCACCTAGAAAAAATAAACTATGGTCAAAATTCCATATACAATAGAAAGTAAGAAATGCATTCCTGCCTTATAGATCATTCTACTCCTGGCTTCTGCCTTACCCTTTTAGAGGGTAGGTTCTCAAGCTCTGGGACTATATCTTCATCTCTAAGGTGGAGACGCCCCACGTTCTAGATATCATGCTGGTGACACTTAGCTTACGCTAGGTTCCAGCAAATGCAAAACCAGATGAAGGGAGAGGTCCTCAAGGAGAGCTATTCCACTTCCATTAACTCATCCTTCAGAAATATTTACACAAGTATATCAAGATGTATGCAAAAAGATTCTGTTTAGCCCTGTACAAAACAGATTTTTTAAAAAACCTTAAATGTCTATTAATAGAGGATGGTTAAGTATAAATATACTGAATTTATATTCTTATGGACTATTATGCAATCATTATAAATATATAGCTAGGTGTACTGACGTGGGAAGACACCCATGATGCACTGTTTTATTTATTTTTTTTGTTTAAAGATGAAGACTATCACACACAACAGGACTACATTTTTAGTTTTAAGAAAGAAATGGATATTAAGGGAAGAGAAGGGAGGAAAAAAGAGAGTGGAGAGAACTTTGGGCTCCCAAAGTATAAGCACATGTTTGTATAAGCAGAAAGAGTTTGGAGAACTACATAATAATTAACAAGTGTCTACCCCACTAGGTATTTTCCTTTTCTCACTCGATAAACTTTTGTACCATTCAGATTTTTTCAGTTCCTTTTAATGAAAGACATCTATTGCTTTTTCAAATTAAAAAGAAAATAAGACTCTTTAGTTTAAATACAAGTTTTTTAAAGAACAGAACTGATTTTTAACTTAGGTAAAATATCAATCCCAAAATTATACATCCATATTTCATATTCCCTAAATAAAAATTCACGTGCAAGAACCTGAATGCTTTTGACGTCTGGAAAAAATGTAAAAGTACATACAAAGTTGTGTGTGGTAAGCGGAACATTTTCCAACACTTCTACATGTAGTTCCTCTCCGGTAAGCCAGGAAATATCAGTGTCCCAGCCAATTGGTTTCTTCTCTCTGAAAAGTGTAGACACAGCCTTTCTTGGTTATCATATCTAAAAATCTTCATATACCATGCTGAAGATATGAAAATTGGTTATTGAGGGGCTAGTAATGGTGAGGGAGGTTTGGCTCCCTGGTCTTCCATCGTTAGAAATTTAAATGGCAATAAATTAATTTTTAAGTTTACCCCAAATAAATGTATCACTCTTGGACAAACAGCAGGGTAAAGAGATGTACTCTTTTCTTCAAGCCAGCTCCAGAAAAGACCTACAACAGCAGAGAATTGATTGTTCCTAGGGTCCCCCCTCAAAAAAAAAAAAAAAAAATCACAGGTACGGATATATCTATCCATTCAAAAACAAAACAAGAACACTCAAGGGACAACATGCCCTCAAAAGGATATTTTTTTAAAAAACAGGATTCAAAATTGGGGGGGGGTGTCTTGGCACAATTTTAGATACTTCTCTGAAAGAAAAATAGTTTAATATAAAATGTTAATTTTGATAAGCCTTTTGTGAAACTATGAGTCTGTATTAAAAATAGGGGAGTGGAGAAGAGTCCATTACTCAAATAAGTCACATTTTAAATGGTTCAAAAATTATAAGACTCTCAAACTCCAAATAAAGTCATTTGATCAGAATAAAAAACACTATCATCGCACAAAATATCTAATGTTAGCTCCTCAAACGCCTGCAAGCTTTCTTTAGGCTAACTTAATATTTTTTTCTAAAGTTAAATTTCAACACCCCGGGTTTAAGTAAAGCTGCTACAGAAAACCCAAGAGTTTAATGTCTGAGGGTTTTTTTCCTTTTTAAACAAAATTCACATCACATACAAACCATACCCATCCTGAATTCTGTAAACAGCACAGCACTCTGGGATTAGACCTCTCATCATCAGAGCTTTCTTTAGACTGTCTCGGACTGTAACTCCACATCTTGCAGGTACCTATGGTATCATAAATATATGATATGAGGTTAAGGGAACAAATTATGTATTTTTTCACATCATTTTAAAAAGCTCAATACTTTACAATACCTTTAAAACGTCATATGGATCAGTATGTCAGATACAACATCATTTGTAATGCTAACTTGATATCAAAGGAAAATTATGACTCAATTACCTATTATTCACCAACATTTAAATAAAGCAAAATTGACTTTGCTTTTTATTAAAAGTATGAAATATTTTAACATACAAAAAAGAGAACAGAAAATATAAGAGATTCCTATTTACCCATCACTGAGAAATAACATGTAAACATTTAAAGCAAAATCAATTAAAAATATTTTTTAAATTTGAATATAGTTGACACACATTGTATCAGTTTCAGGTGTACAGCCTAGTACAACATACTACGGACAACATACGTTATGCTATGTTCACAAATGTAGCTACTATCTGTCACCAAACAACACTATAATATCATTGACTATATTCCCTATGCCTTTCATCCCCATGACTTACTAATTCTGTAACTGGAAGCCCATACCTCCTACTTCCCTTCACCTGTTTTGCCTATCCCTCTATTCCCCTCCCCTCTGGCAGCCATCACTTTGTTCTCTGATTTTGTTTTTTGCCTGTATTTCTATTTTTTATTTTTATTATTTTTCTGAGGAACTTCCATAGTGTATTGCAGTGGCTGTGCCAATTTACATTCTCATCAACAGCATATGAGTTCTTTTTTCTCTGCCTTCTACATCCTAACACTTCTTTTGGATTTTAGCGATTCTGACAGGTGTAAGGTGTTATCTCTTTTTTTTTTTAGATAAAAAAATTTTTTTTATTATGTTAGTCACCATACAGTACATCATTCCACGATTCATTGTTTGCGTATAACACCCAGTGCTCCATGCAGTATGTGTCCTCCCCAATCCCCCATCCCTCTCCCCTCTGAAGCCCTCAGTTTGTTTCCCCGAGTCCATAGTCTCTCGTGGTTCATTCCCCCTTCTGTTTACCTCCCCTTCATTCTTCCCCTCCTTCTCCTACCGATCTCCCTGCTATTTTTTATGTTCCATAAATGAGTGAAACCATATGATAATTGTCTTTCTCTGCTTGACTTATTTCACTTAGCATAATCTCTTCTAGTCCCGTCCATGTTGCTGCAAACGTTGGGTAATCACTCTTTAAGATTTATTTCTTAAAGTAATCTCTACACCCAACATGGGGCTTGAATTTATAACCCCAAGATTGAGAGTCTCATACTCTACTGAGCTAGCCAGGCACCCCCTCATTGTGGTTTTGATTTGCATTTCTCTGATGATTAGTGATGGTGAGCATCTTTTCTTTTGTCTGTTGGCCACCTATAGGTCTTCTTTGGAAAACTATCTATTCAGGTTCTCTGCTTACTTTTTAATCAGATTATTTGGAATTTTTGGTGTTGAGTTGTATGTTCTTTACATATTTTGAATATTAATCCCTTATCAGATATATCATTTGCAAATATCTTCTTTCAGTAGGTCACCTTGTTCTTCTTTTGGTTTCCTTCACTGTGCAAAAGCTTTTTATTTTGGTGTAGTCCCAGTAATTTATTTTTGCTTTTCTTTCTTTTCTTTCTTTCCTTTCTTTTCTTTCCTTTTCTTTCCCTTCTTTCTCTTTCTTTCTTTCTTTTCTCTCTCCCTCCCTCCCTCCCTTCCTTCCTTTCTTTTTCTTTCTTTCAGATTTTATTTATTTATTTGACACACAGAGAGACAGCCAGCGAGAGAGGGAACACAAGCAGGGGGAGTGGGAGAGAAAGAAGCAGGCTCTCAGCAGAGGAGCCTGATGTGGGGCTCAATCCCAGAACACAGGGATCACGCCCTGAGCCGAAGGCAGACGCTCAGATGCTCAATGACTGAGCCACCCAGGTGCCCCTATTTTTGCTTTTATTTCCCTTGCTTAAAGAAACGTATCTAGAAAAATGTTGCTAAGGCTGACATCATAGAGATTACTGCCCATGTTAAGGTTTCAGGTCTTACATTTAGGTCTTTAATCCATTTTGAATTTATTTTTGTATATGGTATATAAGTAGTCCAGTTTCATTCTTTTGCATACAGCTGTGCAGTTTTCCCAACACCATTTATTAAAGAGACTGTCTTCTCCCCAATGTTTATTCTTGCATCCTTTGTCATAGGTTAATTGACCGTATAATCCTGGGTTTATTTCTGGGCCCTTTATTCTGTTCCATTGATCTATGTGTCTATTTTTGTTCCAGTACCACATACTTGGTACGATTACTATAGCTTTGTAGTATATCTTGAATTCTAGAATTGTGGTATCTCCAGCTTTGTTGTTCTCAAGATTCCTTTAGCTATTTGGGGATCTTCTGTGGTTCCATACAAATTTTAGGATTACTTGTTCCAGTTCTGTGAAAAATGTTGTTGGTATTTTGATAGGGATTGCATGCAATTTGTAGATTGCTTTGGGTAGTATGGACATCTTAACATTAGTCTTTCCAATCTATAAGCATGGAATATCCTTCCATTTGTTAGTGTCGTCTTTGATTTTTTTCATCAATGTTTATTATAGTTTTCAAAGTATGGGTCTTTCATCTCTTTGGTTAAGTTTATTCCTAGGTATTTTATTATTTTTGGTGTAATTGTAAATGGAATTGTTTTCTTAATTTCTCTATTTCATTACCAACATATGGAAATGCTACTGACTTCTGGGTATTAATTCTGTATACTGCAACTATACTGAAATCATTTATTACTTCTGATAAGTTTTTTTTTTAATGGAGTCTTTGGGGTTTTTTATGTATAGTATCATGTCATCTGCAAATAGACAGCTGACCTTCTTCCTTACCAATATGGATGCCCCATTTAGTTTTCTTGTCTGATCACTGTGGATAGGACTTCCAGTACTATGTTGAATAAAAGTGGTGAGAGTGGACATCCTTGATTTGTTCCTGATCTTAGGGTGAAAGCTCTCACTTTTTCACCATTGACAATGATGTTAGCTGTGAGTTTTTCATTATCTTCCCTCAAACCCACTTTTTGAGAGTTTTTATCCCAAACAAATGCTGAATTTTGTCAAATGCTTTTTCTGCATCTATTCAGATAATCATATGATTTCTATCCTTCACTTTGCTGATGTGGTATATCATGTTGATTATCTGTGAATAATGAGCCACCCTTGCATCTCTGGAGTAAATTGAACATGGTTGTGGCGAATGATCCTTTTAATGTATTGCTGAAAATACTTCGCTCATATTTTCTTGCAGATTTAAAGCAAAATCAATGTAATCCTTTAATCACACTGATGGTCCTTAAAAGATGTCTTACTGATCCTACACATAGTAGGAATAAAATACTTATGTTAATGTGTATAATTGGTATTTGCTGGTTACTTGCCTAATATCCCTGTTTCTTCTGGGAGCCTGCCCTTCATTAAAAATCCGCATGACATAGTAAGGGTTTTAATCAAGGATCACTACTTTTCTGGCTACACGTGACATAAGCTGGTAAATCTGTTTCCCATATCCTTGGCAAAAGCAACTGATCCAGGGATAGACATATGACCCGAACAGTACCAGAGTTTGTCCCTAAATTGACTGAGGCATACTGGTTAAGAATGTTTCTCCTTTTGGGGCGCCTGGGTGGCACAGCAGTTAAGCGTCTGCCTTCGGCTCAGGGCATGATCCTGGCGTTATGGGATCGAGCCCCACATCAGGCTCCTCTGCTATGAGCCTGCTTCTTCCTCTCCCACTGCCCCTGCTTGTGTTCCCTCTCTCGCTGGCTGTCTCTATCTCTGTCAAATAAATAAATAAAATCTTTAAAAAAAAAAAAAAGAATGTTTCTCTTTTGACTATAGTTATAGTGTGCCAACAGGATAGAAATCTGGAGCTGTTTGTGGCCACCTTCCCCACTACATTGAGAAAATCTAGTTACAGAATGAAGCTAACCTAGGGAGAAGCACAGATAACATCAGGAGTGTGAAGAGGCACTGGAAAGAGAGATAAAAATAATTTTTCTGTATACTTGAAATTCCTCCATCCTGGTCTTTTCCACACATGTCCCATCCTTCCAGGTGAATCTGAATAACTTATAATTGAAAAAGAACTGACGAACACAGTGTGCACTAAAATGAGGCAGTGGGAATTCAGGTTGGTCAGTTTTTAAGGAGGAAGGGGAGTGGAGACAGAGGCGATGTGTAACAATAAAATTCAAGGTTCCACTTTTAAATCATTGAAGTACTTAGCAAAACATAAGTTTCCAAAGAAATTAAAAATCTTTGGGCTACAGGGGAAAAAACAGTGTAAAGGTGAATATAAGACTGGATTTAAACAGTACACTGAAGAAGGAACAATTCAGAAATCCACATTAGGACCTACGATTAGAAAAAAGAGGAGACAGATTTTAGCTCAATATAACCATTCAAACTATCCAGCAAGAGAAATGTTGGAGAAGACATGAGGGAATAGCCTCATCACTGGAAGTATTCAAGAGCCTGGACTGGTACATTGATCCTCTTTATTTGTGGATTCCATATATGCAAATTTCTCTCCTCACTAAAATTTTTTGTATCCTCAAAATCAGTATGTGCAGTGCTTATACAGACATGTGCAGAGCAGTGAAAAATTTTGAGCTGCCCAATGCCCACCTTCCCATCTAAGGATGAACAAGGTGTTACCCTGCCTGCCTGTTCTCACTGTCATACTGTAAACAAGTGCCCTATGCCAGGAGGTTTTTAGGCTAATGGACCCTAGCCAGCTGTGAAGAAATAAATAACCTTGGGGCCAATATCAAAAGACATTTTGGATCATTTACATAATAGTAACTCTTTATTTCCCTTAGAAGCAATGTCCAATATTCATTAATTCAGTGTTTCCGGTGAATTTATAGAACGTAACTACTGCAAATAATAATAACTGGCTGTACCTTCCAGAAATAATGAACAGAGGGAAAGTTCACTTTTACTCCCTGCTACTCATACTCTGTATATTTTATGCAAAAACTTCTTGATTAGCAACCCTCTCATTAGTTTTAAACCCTATCCCACGTCACCAGAGGAATCATTCTAAAGAAGGTATTCTTAACTTTGGGGTGTGTGTGTGTGTCAAAAACTTCTGAGAATCTGGAGTGCCTGGGTGGCTCAGTTGGTTAAGCTTCTGACTCTTGACTTCACCTCAGGTCATGATCTCAGGGTCATGAGACTGAGCCCTGAATGTTGGGCTCCATGCTGGGCATAGAGCCTGCTGCTTAGAGTCTCTCTCTCCCTCTGCCTGTCCCCTGCCTCTTAAAAAAAAAAAAAAAAAAAAAAAAAAAAAGTCTTCTGAGAATCTGATGAAAGTCTTAGATGCTCTCTCTGAAACATAAAATTTCAGAGGGTTCACAGAACCCGAAGCTCATGTATCAACTGTTGAGAAGCCCACTGAACTGAGATTTAGAACTCCATTCCAAAATGTAATTTTATATTTCATTAGTCTGTGCAAATTTTTCATTACTTACAGGGCAAAATTCAAATTCTCCTCAAAATTTTCCAGTTCCTTATAGAGAAAATTTAAAATTCTATAACATGGCATTTAAGGTCATGAATGAACTGTGGCTATCTACTACACCCCTCAGTTCCTTTGGTAATTTCCCTCATGCACTCCTGTCATGTGTCTTCCAGTATAGGTATGCTCCTTTATGCTTAATTCCAAAGTGTATGTATATTTCATCAGCAGACAAAAATATGGCTTTCCACACTTATCAGTAAGGGAAAGTCATCAGTCAGCCCTTCATTCCACTACTGTAGGTTGATTTTTTTTAACTATTTGCTCTTTCATTGATAGTGCCAGTTCAACAGACCGACAGACCAATGGAACAGACCAAAATAAACTCTAATATATAAAGGAAATTAGAATAAAATAAAGGCAGCATCTGAAATAGAGTAAAGATGTCCATGTTGAGACAATTGGAACTAATCAAGAAAAAAGGTTCATCCATACTTCATACTATATACTAGGGTAAACTCCAAAGAATCAAAGATTTAAATGTGAAAGATGGAAGGAAGGAGCAAACCATAAAAGTACTGGAAGAAAACATGGCAAAATCCCTTATAACCTCAAGTTAAGAAGGCCTTTATAATTATGATGCAAAATCTGCCATAAAAGAAAAAAATGTTAAGTTCAACTACATAAAACTAAGAACCTTTTTACATGGCAAAACAAACTATAAGCAGTCTAAAGACAAATACAAACCGTGAGAAATACATTTGTAACTTAAAAGCAAAGTCATAAGATGAAAGCAAACTGATAAAAACTCTCTAACTCATTTAACATGCATGTAATCTTCCTACTATACAAAGAGCTGGAAATTTGAGATTAAGACCAATGACGCAATAAAAAAAATGGGCACAGGATGTGAAAGACAGTTTACACAAACAGAAACAGAAATGGAGTTCAAACGTGAAAAGGTGGTCAACCTCATTAGGAGCAAAGCAAACTCAAACTTGCCAAAATATTTTTCATTTATCAGACTGGCAAAAATCCAAAAGTTTGACAACATGTTCTGCCGATTAGGCTATGGGAAAGAGGCATCTCATACATTGCTGGTGGCAGTACAAAATTAAGCAAGACCTACGAAGCAAAATTTCGAAGTATCTATCAGAATTACACATATAAATTTCCTTTTGATCCAGGCAAGCATACTTTTGGTATAACTACAGTATTCCGGTAAACTACAGTGTATCTATACATTGAAATCTATAGCTATAAAACGAGTATTTAGAAGTTCTCTATATATGGAAATGGAACATTTCCAGGGTGGTCTACATAAACATTAAAATACAGAATGATATATATACGGTATGATGGCTTGCGTACACAAAGAAGAGTGGGGAAAATAAGAAAAAAAATATTTTTATATTTGCTTGTAGCTACATTAAAAAAGCCAACCAGAAAATACACCCAACACACCCCAAAGGAAAATAGTGACCTAAAAGGTTCAGGGGAACCTGGACGTACAAAATACAGAAACAGGGTGGAAACAAGATTTCTTTATATAAATACCACACGAAAGAATTACCTGTTTGAGAAGAAAAGGAGAGGAAAGGTTTGTTTCATATTTAAAGTTTGAAAAGACTGAAAAGATACTTCAAAAGAACCAGGTTTATGCATCTTCTCTGAATTTCAAAATTAAATATCCTTGATTAGGCTACCAAAGCAGGAACAATTTTTCTCTTTAAAAATTTTTAAAATAAGCATCCTATCTTAATAAAGAGCTAGAGTCAATGTAACTGCCTGAGTATTTTTGCAAAGGATAACTTAGACCAAAACAAAATGTATTAGTCTAAACTTTTGCATATCAGTTTTTAAAGTGAATATAAGCCATCTTTTATCGGTGGGTTCATGAAGGCTCACTAAACTACTCTACTTTTTTTTTTAAATTTTTTTTTTTAAGATTTTATTTATTTATTTGACAGAGATAGAGACAGCCAGCGAGAGAGGGAACACAAGCAGGCGGAGTGGGAGAGGAAGAAGCAGGCTCATAGCAGAGGAGCCTGATGTGGGTGGGGCTCGATCCCATAACGCCGGGATCACGCCCTGAGCCGAAGGCAGACGCTTAACCGCTGTGCCACCCAGGAGCCCCTACACTACTCTACTTTTATATATGCTTAAATTTTTCCATAATAAATGGTTTTCTTAAAATTTAAAGACCTTCTTAAAGGAGTGGCCATCAAAATTCAGGTGGCCATCAAAATTACTACGTATTATCTGAGCCAGTAGATTAATTTGGTAGTTTAAATTCTCTGCAATGCAGACTTTACTGTATACTTCAAGTAAACTTCATGATACTCTGAAATCTCCTTGTATAAAATGGCACAAAATATAGATGCCAATATATGGGTTTTGAACATAAATCTAAATTTATAGTTTCCTGATTTTATGATAATTTATCCTGATGTGAAGGCCTTTTTCAGGACTGTTATACCGATTAGGTTTGCAAGGAAAAACCTTATATAATCTCCTCACAACATGGTCTTATTAAAGTAAAAAGAGGCTGACTATATGACAAAAATTTCATAATATAAAAGCAATTTATTTAAAAAAATTATTTTTTTATTTGAGTGAGAGAGACAGAAAGAAAGCATGACAGGGGGAAGGGTCAGAGGGAGAAGCAGACTCCCAGCTAAGCAGGGAGCCCAATGTGGGACTCCATCCCAGGACTCCAGGATCATGACCTAAGCCAAAGGCAGACGCGTAACCGACTGAGCCACCCAGGCGCCTGATGTACAAGCAATTTTAGAATTACGTATGTCTTTTGGTCAAGATAGACAGATATATAGATATAGATAAAGGTATTTTTTAAAGTAGGCTCTGAGCCCAGTGTGGAACCCAACTCTGGGCTTAAACTCATGACCCTGAGATCAAGACCTGAACTGAGATCATGAGTCAGACTTAACCGACTGACGCATCCAGGCACCTTGGTCAAATTGTATTTAACAGACAAAGAACCAGTGGTCACAGGACTTATAAAGGTGCTAAGTCTTTACTGGTAAAATGCTGTAAAATCAAATCAAATCAAAGATCAAAACTGAAGTTAATAAGTTACCTCGTTAATTACTACTGCACGGGGGAAAACTTATTTAGTAACAGAAAAAGAAGTCCTTTCACTGTTGGTGAAAGTTAATAGAATCTACCAGGATTCGAGAATGTCCTGGATTCCACAACTATATATATAAAATCAAACACAGTATTTTAAATATCAACATAAGCTAATACTGCTTTCTACAGTATTTTACCTTATAAAGTAGCTATGAGAGGATATGAGTGCATTTTTACAAACTGTATACCACTATGTAATGGGTACTATTATCCTTTCTGTCTACAAAGAAATGGAACATATCACCCTCTAGATCTTTGGTTTCTGCTTTGCTTTTGCTAAAAATAAAGGGGAAAGAAGGGCATTCTTTGGGGTTCTACCATTTACTCTTATCTAATGATGTCCCTTGTCTCAATCTATTTCATTAAAACTTATTTGTGCTATTAGGAGAGTTAAAGTTTTGTTGTTGTGGTGGTTTTTCATTTTTCTTAACATATTTTTATGTGTTCTTCACGTTTTTCCCCAAACTGGCTAAAACAAGAACAGAGCTTTTCCTTACCCCTTCCATTCCACAAACATTTCCACTTTAATTACAGCATAAAGAAGGAATGCTTTTGAAGCATCCAGTATTGCCCTGTCTGTTCCCACTGCCCTTCCTTTCATTTATTTTACATATTCAGGATTACTACCAATTAACAGGTATTTGTTTACAAATCTCTGGCTATAGTAAATCTAGAGACTCATTCCTTCAAAAATACTTAGAGAACACCTACTGTTAGTCACTGATACGCTGCTCTCAGAACTTTCATTCCACAGATGCTAAAATTAACTTAGTAGTTTTAGATATTTTTTCAGATTCCTGTTCTTTCACAACCTTTGAATCAAATCTGCCTATCCTATGCCCCAGGAATCCACTTCCAGTTTTACAATTTAGAAATACCCTATCACTTGTATATGAAGAATCCTGTAAAAGACGTTCATATTTTAGGTTGTTAGTTAATAACAAAAAAACTAAACATAATCTACATGTCCATAAGTAGCCAAATGGATAAAGTGTGGTATATTCAGAAGTTGGAATTCCCCACAGTAGTTGAATTAGAAGAAAAAGACCTATATGTATCAACGTATACATATGTATACCTTGAAATTATAATTTTGTATAAAAAAGACAAGATGCTGAACATTACATATAATATACTACCGTAAATTTTATTTTATTTTTTAAAGATTTTATTTATTTGTCAGAGAGAGAGACAGAGCACAAGCAGGGGTAGCGGTAGGCAGAGGGAGAGGGAGAAGCAGGCTCCCTGCAACAGGCTTCCTGCTGAGCAGGGAGCCCAATGCAGGACTCGATCCCAGGACCCCTGGATCATGACCTGAGCTGAAGGCAGATGCTTAACTGACTGAGCCACCCAGACATCTCTAGTATCATACTACTATAAATTTTAAAAATACTCATAGATACATATATTTAGTAAAGTATGAAATTTTGGAATTAATGTACCCGCATTTATCAGAATGGCTGCTTCTTGGGAAACATGGTGGGACAGTGGATGTTTAGGAGGGGAATGGGACTGGTAAGGGGAACCACATTTGCGTATGTGTGTGCAGTATGAAGGAAATATAACAAACACTCCTATTTGTTCAATGGAGGGTGACTAAACACAGATTTTAATATATTGTCCTTTATACTTTTCCATATAAATATATTTTCTAAATAAAAAATTAAAAAAAAACCCTACGAATATTCTTTTCTAAATGCTAAATTGGTAACCAAAGTCACTAATTTTTAAGTAAGACCTTGCTTTGAAAAACGATGCACAATTTTTAAGCATGTTTTTCTGTTTAGTACTGGTTTACAGTCATGAAAGAAAACTTCTGTGAGCTAGCTACTATCACATTCCTAGTATTACAATACTCTCATTTAGTCTACCTTACTTTTACTTTCTAATCTCAGGCTTACTTGTCTTCTATAGTTCTCTTTTCAGAGCCGAAATGCATTCAGTTTTATTCCTATAATCTCCATTTCTCTTTCTCCTTCTAAAATATATATAGTCTTAGAATGTGTACCTTTTGCTATCTCTAGAAGAAATAACCCTGGCTATTTTCTTTTTTTAATCCAATTTCTATTATTAGAGCATTGCTCATCAGCTCTTATAATTATTCTTTTCTCAGACCTAATTTTGTCTCTGCATGCCATGTAAAATTATTTATAAAAGGAAATTTTCTCTCCAAAAAAGATATATGAAAGCACAGCCTAATATCATTAGCCATCAGGAAAATGCAAATCAAAACCACAATGATGGGGCGCCTGGGTGGCTGAGTCGTTAAGCGTCTGCTTTCAGCTCAGGGCGTGATCCCAGGCTCCTGGGATCAAGCCCGGCATCAGGCTCCCTGCTCCACTGGGAGCCTACTTCTTCCTCTCCCACTCCCCCTGCTTGTGTTCCCTCTCTCTCTGGCTGTCTCTCTCTCTGTCAAATAAATAAAATCTTAAAAAAACAAAAACAAAAACAAACCACAATGAGACACCACTTCACACACACTAGAACAGCTATGAATCAAAAAGACAATAAATGTGGTGGTGAGGAGATGGAGAAACTAAAACCCTCATACAGTACTGGTGAGAAAGCAAGATGCTACACCTGTTTTGGAATACATTCTGGCTGTTCCTAAAAAGATTACTATAGACATATACCCAGCAAAAATGAAAACATATGTCCACACAAAAACTTGTACATGAATGTTCATAGCAGCATTATTCACAATAGCCACAATATCCATCTCAGGATGGATAAATAAAACCGGGTATATACAAAAATAGATTATCATTCAACCATAAAAAGGCATGAAGACTGAATCACATTAAAACATGAACGAACACTGGAAACATGCTAAGTAAAAGAAGCCAGTCACAAAGACCACACATTCCAAATGGAATGTCCAGAACAGGCAAATCTATAGAGATAAAAGTAAGTAAGTAGTTGCCTAGGGCTGGGAAGATTGAGGAGAAATGGTCTAAGTGACTACTAATGCATATAGGGTTTCTTTTCTGGAGTGCTGGAAAAGTTCTTAAATTGATTGTGGTGACATTTGTGTAACTCTGTGAATAAACTAAAATCACTGGATTGTACCCTCCGAATGAGTAAATTGTAAAATATGTGAATTAAGTCTTAATCTATAAAAAAATGCTTTTAAATTATGAATTCCAAAAGCCAGGCTTAGGTCAAGCCATGTTT
Source organism: Ursus americanus (assembly GCF_024610735.1). Classification (NCBI taxonomy): domain Eukaryota; kingdom Metazoa; phylum Chordata; class Mammalia; order Carnivora; family Ursidae; genus Ursus; species Ursus americanus. The sequence continues at coordinate 13,551,723 of NC_142129.1, read as the reverse complement.
TAGGGTAACTGGGTGAGTCTAATACTTTCTTTGTTACCCTTTTGTTGTTGTATGATTTATGTATTGAGAAGTATACATGAATGAGGGTATCTCAGGCCTAAAATACTTTAAATTTTATTAGATCAATAATATCTTCTAAGTTTTAACATTCAGTGTTGGCCAGGGTCTCATGGTAAAAGTAAGTCCCATATACTATTGAGAGTGTATACTAGTGCCTACCTTATCCAATAATTATTTCTAGGTATCTAACATAAAAATATTCCCACAGTGTTTCAGGACACAGGTATTTAAATGTATATTACAGTATCACTTAACTATCCATCATGAAAAATGGCTAAGTAAGTTAGATATAATCACTCTAAACAATAATTTTAAACATAAGAAACAGCTCTGCATGAAACAGCTCTGTGGAAAAAAAGATTTAAGTATAATATAAAAGGTTAGTCTTTTTCTCCTGCCAGAGCATGACCCTCCACATTCCTTTTTTTTTTTTTTTTTAAAGATTTTATTTATTTGATAGAGATAGAGACAGCCAGCGAAAGAGGGAACACAAGCAGGGGGAACGGGAGAGGAAGAAGCAGGCTCATAGCGGAGAAGCCTGATGTGGGGCTCGATTCCAGAACGCTGGGATCACACCCTGAGCCGAAGGCAGACGCTTAACCGCTGTGCCACCCAGGTGTCCTGACCCTCCACATTCTTAACACTTCTTTCTCTCCTTAAAGTCTATTTCATATAATACTTAGACAGCCCTATCAATTTTCTTTTGGTTACTAACAGCTCTCCATTTCATTTTTTAAAAAGTTTTATTTAAGTGATCTCTACATCCAACGTGGGGCTCGAATTCATAACCTTGAGATCAAGAGTCACACATGTTCTTCCAACTGAGCCAGCTAGGTGCCTCTCTTCATTCCTTTTTTTAAAAAACAGATTTGAGGTATAACTGACCTACAATAAACTACATTAAGTATATTGTCTGATACATTTTGACATTATGTATAAACCCATGAAATCATCACCACATTCAAGATAATTAATGTATCCCATTAAAGCTTCTCAAAGTTTCCTTGTACTCCTGTGTAATTCCTCCCTCCTGCCCCAGGACCAGGCAAATACTGATCAAAAGCTGTCACTATAGAACAGTTTGCATTTTCTAGAATTTTACATAAGTGTAAAATACATATTCATTTTTGTCTGGCTACTTTCACTTAGCATGATTATTCTGAGATTTATTTATGTTGTTGTGTCTATCAGTAGTGTATTCCTGTGTACCACATGGTATTCCATTTTATGGATATACCACAACTTGCTTAACCATCTGTTGATGAGCACTTGGGGCTAAGAACAATTCTGTACAAATCTTTGTATGGACATATGCTTTATTTTCTCTTGGGTAAAACCTAGAAGTAGAATGGCCGGATCATATACTAGGTGTATGCTTAACTTTTTACAAAACTGCCAAACTTTTTTTTGAAATTGTGGTGGAATACATATAACAAAATTTAACACCTTAACCATTTTTAAGTATACAGTTAGCTACATTAAGTACATTCACATTGCTGTGTAACCAATCACCATGACTCTTTTCATTTTGAAAACTGAAACTCTAATACCATTAAAGAACAACTCCCCATCTCCCCCATCCCCGCCCCTTGCAACCACTATCCTATTTTCTGTTTCTATGAATTTGACTACTCTAGGTAACTCAGATAAGTGGAATAATACAGTACTTATCTTTTTGTGACTGACTCAAGATTCATCAATGCTGTACAATGTGTCAGAATTTCCTTTTTAGGGTTGAATAATATTCCATTGTATGCATATTTCACATTTTGTTTATTCATGCATCTGTTGATGGACACTTGGGTTGATTACACATTTTTCATTATTATGAGTAATGCTGCTATAAATATGGGTGCATAAATAATCTCTTTGAAACCCTTCCAATTCAACTGGGTATATATTCAGAAGCAGAACTGCAAGATAATATAATTCTAGTCTTAGTTTTTTGAGGAACCATCATACTGTTTTCCATAGTGGTCACACTATTTTACATTCCCATTAGCAGTGCACAATGGTTCCAATTTCTCTACATCCTTGCCAATGTGCTATTCATTTTTTCCTCTTTCCTCCCTTTCTTCTCCTTTTCTTTCTTGACAGCAGCTATGCTAATGGATGTGAGGTGGTAGCTCACGTGGCTTTGACCTGCATATTTCTAATGATCACTGTTGAGCATCTTTTCAAGTGTTCGTTAGCCATTTGTACATCTTCTTTGAAGAAATGTCTATTCAAGTCCTTTCCCCTTTTCTTAATTGGGTTGTTTAGGTTTTTTTTAATTTTTATTGAGTTGTATTAGTTTTTAAAAATACGTTCTGAATATTAACCCTTTATCATACACATGATTTGCAAATATTTTTTTAAAGTATACTTTTTAAAAAAATTTATGTCAGAGAGAGAGCACCAGCAGGGGGAGCAGCAGGCAGAGCAGGCAGAGGGAGAAGCAGACTCCCCACTGAGTAAGGAGGCCAACGCAGGACTCAATCCCAGGACCCTGAGATCACAACCTGAGCCAAAGGCAGACACTTAACTGACTGAGTCACCCAGGCGTCCTGATTGTGTTGAGTCACATAGTTTCTAATTATGATATAGTCCTATTTTTTTAATGTATGTTACCTGTGCTTTTGTTGTCATATCTAAGAAACTACTGCCAAATTTAGCATTGTGAGGCTTTTCTTCTACGTTTTATTCTAAAGGTTTTATAGTTTCAACCTTACATTTACGTCTTTGATCCATTTTGAGGGAATTTTGCATATAATGTAAAGTAAGGGTCCAACTTCATTGTTTTGCAAGTGCACATCCAGTTTTCCCAGCATCATTTGTTGAAGAGGCTGTCCTTTCCCCTACTGAGGGGTTGTGGTAACCTTGTCAAAGATCCTTTGACCATACATAAGAATTTATTTCTGGACTCTTTATTTCACTGATCTGTATGTCTCTATGTCTATGCCATTCTGTAGGTTTGTAGTAAGTTTTGAGATCAGGAAGTGTGAGACCCCCAACTTTGCTTTTTTCCAAGACTGCTGGCTTTTCAGGATTCCTTAAGCCACCACATTAAGTTCGGGATGGATTTTTCTATTTCTGCGAAAAACGCTGTTGGGATTTTAAAAGGAACTGTATTAAATAAAATTACCAAATTGTTTTACAAAGTGACTGTACCATTATACATTCCCACCAGCAGTGAATGCAAATTTCAGATATTCCACATTCTCGCCAACAGTTGGTACGGTCACTCTTTCATTTTAGCCATCCTGGTAGGTGTACAGTGTTATCTCGTGCCTTTCACTTGCATTTCCCCAGTGACTAATGATGAGCATCTTCGGTGTACTTATCTACTATCTACATATCTTCTATGGTGAAGTATCTGTTTAAATCTTTTGCCTATTTTTTGAGTTATTTGCTTTCTTATTATTGAGTTCTGAGAGCTCTTTGTATATTCTGGATACGTGTCCTTAATCAGGTGTATGTTTTGCAAAGACTAGTCTGTGGTTTGTCTTTTTATTTTCTTAACACTGTCTTTTGAAGAGCCTAAGTTTTGTTTGTTTTAAAGATTTTATTTATTTGACAGAGAGAGAGACAGCCAGAGAGAGAGGGAACACAAGCAGGGGGAGTGGGAAAGGAAGAAGCCGGCTCACAGTGGAGGAGCCTGATGCGGGACTCGATACCATAACGCTGGGATCACACCCTGAGCCAAAGGCAGACGCTTAACGACTGAGCCACCCAGGCGCCCCTGTTTGTTTGTTTTTTAGATTAAAAAAGAAAGTGTTCAATTTTGGCCTTTCTTATTACTGGTTACCACTCTTCATACTCCCAGCCCTGTGGCAGATAACCACCTTTTTTTTTTTTTTCATTCCTCCTGAATTCTTTTTTAATTAACGTATATTATTTGTTTCAAGGGTGCAGGTCTGTGATTCATCAGTCTTACACAAAGGAGCATAAGCTTTTAATTTCGATGAAGTCCAATATATGAATATGTTACTTTTCATTCCTTCCTCTGTATTCAACTTTCTTTCTAAATTAATTTTTGGTAGTTCCTTCAAGCAGAGCCTGGGAAAGGTAATTTCTCACCCGGAAAGGCCTTTATTGTACTTTCAAGTCATATTTTAGCTAAGCAACTTACAGGCATTTCTCAGCATTCTGAGTATACTAGTCTATTGTCTTCTGGCTTCTACAGCTGCAACAATGAAAATTTTTTTGATAATCTAATTGTGATTTTTTAAAGAGAATTTTTTTCCTGAATGGTTTAAAATACTATCCTTTCATTTTGTTATATCTAATAATTATGGATTGAAATTTATTTATACAACTTAGGGCCTTTGTTTGCCAAATTTTTAGACTTATGTCTTTCACAGATGATAGCCATCATTTCTTTGAATTTTGCTCTACTCCTTTATTTCTTTTTTTTTTTTTTTTAAAGATTTTATTTATTTATGCGACAGAGAGACAGCCAGCGAGAGAGGGAACACAGCAGGGGGAGTGGGAGAGGAAGAAGCAGGCTCATAGCGGAGGAGCCCGATGTGGGACTCGATCCCGGTACGCCGGGATCACGCCCTGAGCCGAAGGCAGACGCTTTAACGACTGCGCTACCCAGGCGCCCCTCTACTCCTTTATTTCTATTCTCACTTTTTGGAACTCCTCTGAGGCATATAAGGAAAATGTTCACTCCATCTTTCATATCTCTTATCCTCTCTGTTAGGTTTTTTTTTTTTTACTCTCTTTCCTTGCGTTCTACAGTTTACTAATTCTCCCTTTAAACTTTTTACCTCATCCACTTTGTTTTTTAAAATATTCTAATTTTTATTTAGCATTTCAATACTTCTTCCGTAATATGCTGTAATTACTTGACATACTGAGATTTTATTTAAAGTTACCTTGCTACTTCCTCAAACCAGTATCAACTTATATTCATTAGTTTTTTTCCCTAGTGACGACTGTTTCTTTTGAACTTTCTATTTTTCCTTTGGTCTAAGTTGTTTGAATTTTTCCAACTCTATTATGAAAAATTTCACAGAAAATTAGAAGGAACGATATAATTAACATCCAAATTCCCTCTATTTAGATTCTAAATTTTTTTCATGTTTATTTTCTCTAACATTTTGTTTTCCATCTTACCATTTGAAACAAAGTTCCAAAAGGATTGACTGAGATAGGAGTCAGAATAGTGGTTACTTTTGAAGGTGATCACTGAATTGGAGGGGGCATGGGAGATCCCTTCTCAAGCACTAGAAATGTTCTGTATCTTGATCTCTGTGGCAGTTACATATGTAGAAGGTCACTCAGCTGTCACCTGAGATTTGTATATTTTACTGTGTGTAAGTTTTATTTCAAAAAAGAGGGTGGAAAAAAGTTGTAAATGTCATGACAATTTATCCCTCAATACTGAAAAATGTATTTCTGAAGAATAAAGACATTCCCCTACATAATTACATTCCTGTTATCACACACAGGAAAATTAATAATTCCATAACAGCATATTTAATCGACATTCACCATTTCCCATCACAAAAATGCCTTTTATAGCTCTTCCCCAACCTAGTATCATGCACTGCATTTGTTTACATCTCTTTAGTCTGTTTAGAATAATCTTTTTTTTTTAAAGATTTTATTTATTTACTTATTTGACAGAGAGAGAGAGACAGCCAGTGAGAGAGGGAACACAAGCAGGGGGAGTGGGAGAGGAAGAAGCCGGCTCCCAGCGGAGGATCCTGATGTGGGGCTTGATCCCAGAACGCTGGGATCACGCCCTGAGCCGAAGGCAGACGCTTAACGACTGAGCCACCCAGGCGTCCCTAGTGTAGAAAAATCTTCATCTTTTTTGTCCTCTATGACACTGAGTCCAGGCCATCTGTCTTACAGAATGTCCAAATTCTGAATCTGTTTCTTCATAGCACTTCACTATTTCTTTTATCCCGTTTCTTGTAAAATGGAAGGTTCAGAAGCTTAACAACGCCATCATCTTTAGCAAGAATACTTCACAGATGGTGACAGTCATCCACTGAGTTTAACATTTCAGGATCACCTAGAAGTTCTATTTGGTTCCTTCTTAGGAGTCCTGCTGTTTTTAATTCTTATTCTTAAGTCTTCTAATGCACTGATAAGCTCTTTCCTTGTGTATTTTATAACATGGGATTTTGTGCTTATCAGTGGACATTATCTATGTGGATTCCATGAGCCCTAGATAGGCCAAAGAGATTCTGCATTTGCTTCTGCCTAGTGCCTGACTGCTATTACCTCTCCAGGACCAGTTGTTCGGTTGAAAGTTCCTGGACAGCGCCCATAAGTATAAATATGAACCCCACACCATGATGAGGACAGGCCTACAATTAAGAATTCAAGGGAAACTTTAATATTTATCTGGACAGCTGGTGAAGACAGACAAATTTCATTGTTATTTATGTATGCTGAGTAGGTAGATTTTCTTCTAGTTCACCCTTCTGCTGAAGGTAAAGCTCTTTAAAGGCTCAGCTTTATGCAAGGATCTGAGTTCCAACTACCCTTTGTGACACTGGCTGAAGGCCTAGTCTTATATCCCCACACACTGACACGTACATCCCTTTGTTGCACAGGGTTGACAAACGAGCTCACTGGAAGTCACTGCAGCACTTTTCCCATGAAAATCCAGCATTACTACTAATGCTGTGCGCAGGGGAAAAAAATTAAAACTACTTTGATTTCACTTGTATTTGGAAATGCAATGATTTTTTATTAATTTCAAAAATAACCATATACACTTTTAAAAAGTAGTGATGTTACAGGTGCATTAAATCCAATACAGTACTTGTTGCATTTAAGGATTATAGACCACCTGTAAAATTGTGCAGATTTCCCTGCTTTAAATGTTACTTACAGAGTACTCTGTTCTAATGGTAATACTAATCATCAGCAAAAGTTATGTAGACAGAGAAAAAATATCAAGCACACTAAAAATCCAACATTTGATAGTAAGTCCAAACAGGGATTTCTCAAGAGCAAAGAACAAAGCTTACCTCACATATGTTAGACAACAAACAAGCTCAAGTCTTGAAATTCTTTTTGATTCTAAACTCGTATTTAGACTTGAGTGTGGTTCAAGTTTGGTAGATAGGTTAAAATGTTAAACTGGACACTAAACACACTTTATTCCAGTCAAGAGACACAGACAGTGGCACCAAATAATTATGTCTTTTTCACTCCTGTTTGAAATGGATGCTTCCATTTGCATGACCACGGAGTATGAAATGGTAACATATTTCAGTTTCAACAACTACTCTTTCTGAAAAACACAAAGAAAAAGCAATGATGATATTAAAAGTTGACTCACCACTGTCCTCTGTTTATTGGGCAGGAAGACTCTAACGATAGGTTTTTGTGGTGACTTGGGATTGCTCCTTGATATATCTGTGGGATTTTGAAAAACTGAAAGAGATGAAGGTAGCACTGAAAGGCTAGAAGAGGAAGAAGATGTAACGGTGTCCGTTGATGCAGAGCTAGAAACAGAAAAATCAGTTCCATTCCCCAGGGATTCCAATAACTGTTGTTCTCGCTGTTGGAGGGCATCTAGCTTGCTGGTGTATTCTTCATAGGCCTATAAAATAAAGCAGATTTACGTTGAATCTGGACTTTTTCCTGACAGTAACAAAAGGAAATAAGAAATTTAAGTCTGATTATAATCTCTTTAAAATCTAGCTAACAGGGTTTTAAGTTAGAAGTTACAAAATAAATGCTAAAAGTACTGTAAATTAATACTTCTACTTTTAAATTGATAAATCTTTTGTGATAAGATACTACACTACATTGAGAAACTGACAAAAACATAAATGTCTAGAACAGCCATGAATGTTAATCTAAAAATGCAGTATTTACAATGTTCTGGTCATATTGCAATTTACCTTCCAAACCACATATCTAACATAAGAGAAAATACTATATACATCAAGGGTAAATACAATCTCTATTAAAAATTTATTTTTTTCCAGAAAACTTGTAGGCATATAAAGTTTTATACCTTTTCCCCCTCCAAAGAACAGAGAGAGAGGTTGAAAAGGAGATGAGGTCTTAAAAGAGATTTGTCAAAAAATAAGACTCAAAAAAAAATCAGGTACAGTGTCAGATCTCACCATTACCACCAAAATCTCAATAGGACTTAAAAGATGTATAACTGCCACCTTCTTTCTGAAATAGCTATTAGTTAAAATACTTTATTCTCCTCACTATGGGTCTCTGATGATCCCATCAAATACTGCTTAGAGAATAAAATTTTATCTGAAAAGGTTTACACCCTGCAGACAAGAAATTCTGGGGCCATTATCCATCAGGGTTTCTTTCTACAAGTTTCATTTGACTAAAGCTATAAAGTCAAATGACCACATAAGATCACATTCTAAAAGTAACAAGAATTTTGAAAACCGAGTGATATTGAAAGTAAGGAGATGGAATGAACTGGAATATATATGTCCATGGTTCTTTAAGGCAGTGGTAATCACTCTCCCCCACACCACAGTCCATCATTTCTGTCTACCACCATACATAGATGCAATAGCTACAAACATTTATAAAAGGCTACACGGGAGAATCAAAGATTTTAAAACGGCATTTCTAATCACTCAAAGAGTTCATTATTGGGCTGCAGAGAAGCAGGTGGATGTACTTTTATTTAGGTGCTGTACATGAGAAATAAACCAAAAACATTTTTGATTCAAGGTGAGAATGAGGAAAGAAGGGGCCTTAAAATGTTAGCATTTAGATAGATGGAGCTAAGTGGGAAAAAGAGAGTACTGTGTACAGGAGAAATTCTGCCATAAAGTAAAGAGGTCAGAAATTTTGGGGCACCTGGATGGCTCAGTCGGATAAGTGTCCAACCTTGATTTTGGCTCAGGTCATGATCTCAGGGTCCTGTTATGGAGCCCTGTGTCAGGCTCCACACTCAGTATGTAGTCTGCTTGTCTCTCTCCCTCTGCTCCTCTCCCCCACCTCCTGCTCTCAAACAAACAAGTAAAATCATTTAAAAAAAAAAAAAAGTAGGAAATTTTAAGGCATAGAGGGAAAACTACAGACCCGTATAGCTGAATGCCATTTAAGATCTGAGACATAGCAAGGCATCGATATATGCTTGTGGAATTTAAATGAAAAACAGCAATGCAGGGAAGCAAATAATAAGACTGGAAAAATGGGTAAGGGGCCAGCTTGTAGAGAGTGTATATACCATGCTCTTAAGCCTGAACTTCATTCCACAAGCAAGGGAGTATTATCAAAGGTAGAGGGGAATGAAAGAGAAATTTTATTTCAAGAAAGACCACTGCACTTGCTATACGAGATCTTAAAATGTAATTCTGAAGGAAAAAAAGAAGAAAAATATTAAACTGAGCCACTGAGGTAAAGGGCCTAAAGTACATCAAAACGCCCTCTCCTTTAGCCTACTAGCTACCCTATCCTGATTCCAGAAATGTTTAATAGCATTTCAGGGCATTATAACCAAATTAATTCAAAATTTTCTAAGCTCTATTTTGATTTAGGTTTCAGTTCCAAGATCTAATTACTTAAGGACATCTCTTGCAATAGGATCCACTTTTTGACCATTTAAAATCAGTCAATTAAGGGGCGCCTGGGTAGCTCAGTCAATGAAGCATCCACTCTTGATTTCCACTCAGGTCAAGGATTTCCACTCAGGATTCTCTCTCCCTCTCTCAAAAACAACAACAACAAAAAAAAACAAACAGAAAAAAAAAAAAAACACCCCACAAAAAACCAATCAGTCAATTAATATATAGTAAACATACATGTGCCTGGCACTGTTTGGGGCTCAAACTACAAAAATAAAGACTGACACAATTCCTACCCTTGGAAGAACATACACATACAGTCTAAGAGATAAAAATTACCTCCTGCATAGATCAAATCTTATTTACTATCACCTGGACAAGTACATTTATTACACAAAGTTAGCCTTAGGAAAAGTAACACATGTAAACAATTCTCAGAGTGTTATTTATCAAAATGTTAGTCTTAATTTTTCAAAATATACTGTTCCCTCCATTGTGGATTACAAACTATTTCACTGCATTTATCAACAGCTCTTCCTTTTCTGAAGTACAAAAGCATTTACTTATTCCACCTCCCTCCATCCTCACAGCCACAATCTATCAAGGCACTTGTACCTGGTGTGGCTCATTTCTTTCTTTCTTTTTTTTCTTTTTAAAAAGATTTTTACTTATTTATTTGACAGACAGAGAGACAGCCAGCGAGAGAGGGAATACAAACAGGGGGAGTGGGAGAGGAAGAAGCAGGCTCCCAGAGGAGGAGCCTGATGGAGGGCTGGATCCCAAAATGCAGGGATCACACCCTGAGCTGAAGGCAGACACTTAACTACTGAGCCACCCAGGTGCCCCTGCCGGGCTCACTTCTTCCCATTATTTTTGCTGTATTCAGTGTGGATTACTCTTTTAACATTCCCGCCTGAAGTTCTCTAAATCTCTTATCTCTAAAGGTATTTATTTTGACTCTACCTTCCAGATCCACAAGTTCCAAATGATGACAAGATCTCAATTTGTAACTGCCCTTGTCCTTGAGCACACCTTCTTAAGTTTCCATCTAACTAGTTAATCTGTTCACGCGCAACATTAATCCCTTCAAGTTTCTTAGATTTGGGCCTTCATTGTCTTGATTCTCTAATTCTTATTCTTTTACCAACTTGCTTGTCAAATACAAATATTGAGTACATTCTATCATTCGATTACTCCACTCTTTCTCTCAGGTAACTACACACTGCTGAAGAAGATAATAGTAAGACAAAGCCAATTAGTTCCACCATCAATTCATGGAAATTAGTCCTTCACACTACTACCTGAAAATTTTTAGTTATTTTAATATCATATTATGTTTTTCACAATACTTAATCCAATCTTTTCTATGCTTCTTTGGTTCCTTACCTTCATCCCTCAATCTTTTTAATTCACTCAGAAAAAAGCATCAACTTCAAATTTACTCTAAAGATCAAAGCCATCAAATAAAAGCTTCCTCTTCTTTGTCTAAGCAATTCTCCACACCTTTCCCCATCCTTCTGTTCTCAATTTAGTGCTGGCACTGAGTGTTTAGGGCCTCAGGCCCTGCTACACTGTAATCCCCATTTTCTCTTATGTCTTCCAACCATTTCCTCTGTTTTCTTACCCAGCAAATGTGAACGCATGTCTTCCCACATAAATGCACACCTCAGCCACCACCACTGCCATTAACAAAATTCTTGTGGTTCTTCAAGATGTTGTAGATCTGATACTTTTCCAGAACGCAGCTTTCTGAAAACCCTATTCTTTCTCATCAAAATCCTACTTATTTTTTGAGACACCTGGGTGACTCAGCCAGTTAAGCGTCAGACTCCTGGTTTTGGCTCAGGTCATGGTCTCATGGGTATTGGGATTGAGTCCCATGTCAGGCTCTGCGCTCATCAGGGAATCTGCTTGAAGATTCTCTCCCTCTGCCCCTCCTCCCACTTGCACTCTCCTGCGAGCTCTCTCTCAAATAAATAAATCTTAAAAAAAAAAATCCTACTTATTTTTCAAAGTTCAATTCAAAGCTCTGCTTGATAAAACCCAAGAGGTATTGTCTTCACCTCCTTTAGAGTATTATCACGTTCTTCTTTATATGTCTCTTTCTTTCTCATTTATGAAAAAATTTTGTGAGGATTAAATGAGATAATACAAGTAAAAGAAGTTATTACAGAGACTACCATATAGCAAAAGCCCCAAAAAATTCTTATTAGTAATAATAAGTAGTATGAGTAATTCTTATGTTTATTACTGTTATCACTCTATTACTTAGCTGAGTTCTTAACATGATTACTAAATTACAAGCTAGCTGAAGGCAAACATCATGTCAGATGTTTCTGAATTAAATAAAAGAGTACAGGGGCACCTGGGTGGCTCAGTGGTTTAACCGTCAGACTCTTGATTTCGGCTCAGGTCATGATCTCAGGGTTGTGAGACTGAGCCCTGCGTCGGGCTCCATGCTCAGTGTGGAGACTACTTAAGATTCTCTCTCCCTCTCCCTCTATCCCTCACATTCAACCCCACTCGTGCTCTCTCTCTAAGAAAAATAATAATAAAATTAAATAAATAAAAGAATACAAGAACACTTAATATCGTTAGGATAACAATATCCCCCTAAACTGACCTACAGATTCACTGCAATCCTTATCAAAATCCCAGTGGCTTTTTTGCAGAAATGGACAAGCTGATCTTAAAATTCTTAGGGAAGTGCAAGGTACTCAGAATACCCAAAATAATCTTGAAAAAGAACACAGTTGGAGGATTCACATTTTTCATTTCAAAAGTTACCATAAAACTACAGTAATGAAGACATGGATACTGGAATAAGGATACATGTGCAGAACAACACAATAGAACTGAGAGTCAAGAAAAAAAGCCTTACATTTATGGCTAACTGATTTTTGACAATAGTGCTGGTACCACTGAATATCTACATGCAGAAGAATGAAGTTGGACTACTACCTAACATTATATTAAAAAATTAACTCAAAATGGATCGATCACACACCTAAAATTACCAGCTAAAACTACAAAGCTCTTAGAAGAAAACATAGGAGTAAATCATCATGACACCAGATTAGGCAATAATTTCCTAGATATGACACACTAAAAGCACAGTAACCAAATAAAAAACAGACAAACTACACTTCTCGAAATTAATACTTTTGTACTTCAAAAGCCACTACCAAAAGAATGAAAATAAATCCCGTAGAACAGGAGAAAATATTTATAAACCGTATCAGGTAAAGATCTATTATCCAGAATATACAAAGAACTCTCACAACTCAAAAATAACCCAGTTTAAAAAGTGGGCAAAAAATATGAACTGATATTTTCCCCAAGAACATACACAAACAGCTAACAAGCACATGAAAAAGATGCTTAAAAGGACTGCTGGGTGGCTCAGTTGGTTAAGCAACTGCCTTCGGCTCAGGTCATGATCCCAGGGTCCTGGGATAGAGCCCTGCATCTGGCTCCCTGCTCAGCAGGAAGTCTGCTTCTTCCTCTGCCTGCTGCTTCCCCTGCTTGTGCGTTTTCTCTCTCCCTCTTTTTTTTTTTTTTTTAAGATTTTATTTATTTATTCAACAGAGATAGAGACAGCCAGCGAGAGAGGGAACACAAGCAGGGGGAGTGGGAGAGGAAGAAGCAGGCTCATAGCGGAGGAGCCCGATGTGGGGCTCGATCCCAGATCGCCGGGATCACGCCCTGAGCCGAAGGCAGACGCCCAACCGCTGTGCCACCCAGGCGCCCCTCTCTCTCTCTCTTTCTCTCTCTCTCGCTCTCTCTCTCTGGGAAATAAATACAATCTTTTAAAAAAAATGCTTAACATCTTTAGTCGTCAGGGATCTAACCGGTTGCAAACCAAAACCACAATGGGACACCGATTCACAACTACCAGCATGACTATTCAAAAAACAAACAAACAAAAAATGAAACAGAAAATAAGTACTGGTACTGATGTGGAGAAAGTGAAACCCTCATACACTGCTGGTGGGAATGTAAAATGAAGCAGCCACTTTGGAATACAGTCTGGTAGTTCCTCAAAAAGTTAAAACATCGAGTTACCACAGGACACAGCAATTCCATCCCTAGGCATATGACCAAGACAACTGAAAACATATGTTACATAAAAACTTATATGTGAATGTTCATAATAGCTTTACTCATGACAGCCAAAAAGAAGAAACCCAAATGTCCAACAATTGATAAATGGATAAACAAAATCTGTGTATCCGTATGATGGAATAAAAAGGAATGAATGCTACACTGAATGCTACATGCTACAACATGGATGAATTTTGAAAACATTATGCTAAGTGAAAGCAGCCTGTCACAAAATGCTACATTATGTGTGATCCCATTACATGAAGTATCCAAAAAGGCAAGACTATAGAAATACAAAGCAGATTAGTGGTTGCCAGGGGCTGAAGGGAATGACTACTTATGGGTCAAGGTTTCTTTTTGGGGTGAAGAAAAAACTTTGGAATTAGTGATGGACTTGGTGATGATTGCACAACTTTGTGCATATACTAAGAAACCACTGAGTGGTACACTTTAAAATAAAAAAGTGAATCTTACATTATGCGAATCATTTCTCAACTAAAAACGGGAGGAAAACTATGGATCTACTTTAAACAAATGGGAAAAAGCAGTGAAATAAAATTTTTCTTTTAAAGCTTTTATTTGAGAGAGAGAGAGAGAGAGAGAGAGAGATGTCACAAGCAGGGGAAGCAGCAGAGGGAGAGAGAAGCAGACTCCCCGCTGAGCAGGAAGCTGGAGGCGGGACTCAATCCCAGGGCTCTGGGATCATGACCGGAGCAGAAGGCAGATGCTTAACAAACTGAGCCACCCAGGCACCCTAAAATTTTTTTTATCATTATTTCATTAAATTTATTCTTACTAAACTTCATCTCACAAGATACAATGAAATCTTACAAACTAACCAAAAATGATATTTAATGAACCGCTCTGCATTCCATGGGAAGCACCTTGCTTCCAATATTTTTGTTTTAATACAATTTCTCTGCATTATCCTGGATTCTACATAGATTAAAGATCAAAAAGGTTGTTAGCATCATAATAATGATACAGCAGTTAAGAGCAGAATCTGAATTAAGAATGTCTAGATTCAAAGTTTGGCTATACCATTTACTAACTGTGTAGCCTTAACCATGTTAAACTTCTCTGTGCCTGAGTTCCTCCATCTTTATAAAATGAAAATGAGAATAGGAAGTATAACTCATAGGGTAGGTTGAGGATTAAATGACCTACTATATGCTTGGAACCGTGTCTGGTACATAGCAAGTACTCAGTAAATGTTAGGTGCTACTATTAACATCTATCTGTCTGCAGGGAACCCTAGCATATATGTAAATTCTGTGGTAGCTAGGACTCAGTGTGTAACACTAGATAAGTAGGGTGATTTCAAAAACACCATTCCTTCACTTCTGGAATCCAATATATATCAGGTCCAAAAAGAAGAATCTACTACTAGAAGAGCATCCAGCATTATATCTTACACACAGAAGGCTTTCAAATACTTTGCTGGATGAGTGAAGAGAGAAAAATGGGAGAAAAAGAAAAAATTCTGGGAAATGACTTATCTTTTCTTCCTCTGGATGATGATTTAAAAGAGGAACCAAAGATTAAAAAGATTAAAAAGAAATACGAA
This sequence comes from Ursus americanus, assembly GCF_024610735.1. Taxonomy (NCBI): domain Eukaryota; kingdom Metazoa; phylum Chordata; class Mammalia; order Carnivora; family Ursidae; genus Ursus; species Ursus americanus. Next base: position 13,536,483 of record NC_142129.1, on the reverse strand, counting down.
TGGCCAATAAGCACACAAAAAAATGCTCAACATCATTAGTCATCAGGGCAATGCAAATCAAAACCATGAGATACCACTTCACACTCACTAGGATGGCCATTACAAACACACATACACCGAAGGTAAGTGTTGGCAAGGACGTGGAGTAATAGGAGCTCCTGTGTATTGCTAACAGGAATGCAAAAGGCAGCTACTGTGGAGAAGAGTACGGCAATTCTTTAAAAAATTAAATATAGAATTACCACATGATTCAGTAATTCCACTTCTGGGTATATAGTCAGAAGGAGTAAAATAAGCATTACTCCTGATAACAAAAAGGTAGAAATGAACAACCATTTATGGTATCCATTGATAGATGAATCAATAAACAAAATGTGCAATATTATTTAGCCTTAATTTGCAAAGAAATTTTAACCCATGCTACAACACAGATGGACTTTGAAGACATTATGCTAAATGAAATAAGCTAGTCACAAAAGGACAAATACTTTACAATTCCATTTATTTTATTTGAGTAGTCAAATTCATAAAGAAACCAGAATGGTGGGTCTCAGTGGATAACCACGAGACTTGGTTTTTCACTGAAGGGCCTTCACATATCAGTACCCGAAGGTCTTTTCCCTGGGCCTCGTCAACTTTCCCCAGGGAAAATACTGTTATCTCCAGGCAGGCTCGTCTTCATAGTATATCAAGTGGTGTAAGTTCCATGTTTATTGTCTGTAATTCCATTCCCTGATAAAAACACAAGCTGCTTGAAGTTTGTTTGTTTGTTTTTGCTATATCCCCAGAGCCTAAAAGCATATATATAAACGGGCACTTAATAAATATCTGCTGAATGAATGAATCAAAAATTTATGGAGCACTCAATACGTGTCAAGAATGATGCTATTTCATAATTATAAACTTAACGAAACCTTCAATTACTACATGTGTGATAGTATTCCCATTTTACCAATGAGGTGAGATATAAGAAGGTAACCTATCTCCAGAAACTAAGGAACAGCTAAGATTCAAACATAGGGCCTGTGTGACTCCAAGGTTCACCTTAACCACTATATTACAGCATTTTCTACAGAGAAATTGTGCAGAGTTTGTCCCTGAGAATAAGGATCTACATGCTAATGATACAGTCTATGAGGTATGGTCTGCTGTATATTTGAACAGTAAAAACCCTGAAAAGTGTGAGTATGGAGCAGACAGTGAATCTCTGCTATACTCAAACATGGTTATTGATGTGACTGTATTACAACTAAGCATGGGGGAAAGTCTCCCAAGACACAGATGTGGCTGGCAGGAAAACTGCTGGTTAAGTTGTCTAATTCTAATTAACAAAGAATTACTATTTTCACCAGAACTCTGCCTCCTTATGACTCCTGTTCTTGCCCTCCTCAGACATAAAAGTAAATCAGCATGGAATATTAGAAAGTACATGAATTCTAGTCCTGGTACTGATATCTGGCAGTGTGCTCTGGGATAAGCCATATGAAGAAGACAACAGCTTATTAGTGGTTATTTCCAAATTCCAAATTTATTTTAGAAATGCAAACTTAACTTAAAAGATTTAACATGCCTTTTAAAAGCAATTAGAGGGCTAAATTAGAAATTTAGTTTAGGAGTCTATCAATCTAAAAATCTCCAGCATTTGAAGGCAAATGGTAACCTAATCATTTGTAATTTAGAGTTATATTCCTGGATGACTAGTGATTACAGCTGGAGCCAGCTTTTACAGAGACAGTCAGTATGAGCAGTGGTGAGCAATGTGGGCTGTGAAGCACGACTACCTGGATTCCCTAACAGCGTGCTCATCATGGAACCCGAGTGACTTACAGAAGGAAACCGATGCCAAGAAAGCTTATCTGTGATTATAATAGTAATTACTACCTCATACTAACTACCCTAAAAATTTACAATGATGCTCAAAGCTTGATACAAAAGCCTAAAGGCACTATTAAACAGTAAAGCTAAGCAATTTTGAGTTATTTAAATATTATATATTTTACCTATTAAGAAAGCCAAAACCAATTTGGGGGGGGTTGTTCTGGAAAAAAGATATTTTACCAGGAAAATATATATTTTATAAAAATTTGCCCCATTTCTTAATACGGTAACTAGTTTCCTAACCTCTACAACCGAATGCTTTCCCCCCTCTCTTTTTTTAAATAAGTTTTTCACCAGGGTAATATTTTTCAGTTTATACACGATTTGTTCTTCAGTTTTGTTATTTTCCAAATTACAAAATACTGCATATTATTGTAACAAGTGAAACAAGATTAAGAAGCATAAGAAAGACAAGGGTAATTAACCTTCCCCTTTCTCATCTCATCTCCTAAGAGAAACAATACTACCAGTACAAACGCTTATGATAAGTTCTTGTTTTTATTTTCAAAATTACAACAGATATGATACTCAATAGCTTACCTCCAGATAAATTGATGGTGGATTATGCTCCCCACCAAATTTGTCCAATAGGGCTTCTATATGTTCCTGTGTCAACTTAATCATTTGTTTGATATTCCATACCTGAAAAATATTTTAAAAGAATGTAAAAATAAAAGTAATTTAGGATACGAATTAGACTATTTTTATTAAAATGTTTATTAAAATATTGCAGTAACTGCCAGTGTTCCTTGAAATTTAGGGCTTAGAGACCTGTTTAATATACCAATTTTTCCCATTTATTATTAAACATCTTAAAACTCTTCTTTACATTAGTAATACAATAAATTTTCAACTGTAAAAGACTCAAGTAATACATAAGTATTCAGAATAAATGATGAAAATCTCTTTTTCATTTTCCCCATATTCCTGGAACCCTTGCCAAAAACGTTAAGTGCTATTTACAGTTTGTTATGCATCCTTTCCACATCTCCTTTTTATTCAAGTAAATATCATAATGCACACAGGTACAAAATATACAAATACATGTACGTATTATATATAAAATATATTTAAACACTTGTTCTTTTCACTGAACATCATGCCTCAAAATTCTTTCCATGTCGAGACATATTTTACTACTTTAAAATGGTTAAGTATAGATACATTCATTTCGTAATATGATGACACTGCTTATTCTCAATGGTCTTCAAACTTCAACAGCAACCTAACAGTGGGTGGACATGGATGATTTTAGGAGAAACAATTTCCAGATCTACGATGTCTATATATACTCTTTCTAACTGAACTGTTTGAGAACTAGTTCTCTTTTTTTCCTCTCCCTATAAAATCACCAAATTGTAATTTTTCACTCTATAAAAGAAAGGCAAAATTCTTATCCATCTCAAATCCTACTAAGGTGTACTATTCTGAGATGTATAAACTTCAAAGTACCTAACAAACAAGAGGTAAAAATCCCTTGAGAGAAAGCAAGGTGGGTGGGGGAGTGATTAAAATCGGGCCTTTATCAGTGAAATTCTTGGCAGGGTTCTAAGCCTCATCCAAGTAGCCAGCCAGCCTATTACAGTATAGGCAAATAGGACATGTTTAAGATAAATAAGTCAGTTTTTTTCTTCCTTGATGAAGAATGAGTCCAATTTATCTGGTTAGAGAATGTGCTTTGCAAATTACACTATATGCTAGATACTCTATGAGCTGCATGATCTAAACCTGGAATTCTAAGGTGTGACCAAAGACGAACAGCATAAATACAATACACACTAGAAATTATGGCCTTTTAAACTACTGCTATAATTTAAAAATGTGAGATAATTAAAAAATGTACAAGAGGGAATAGATAGATGAACAAAGGGGTTTTAGGACCATTAGTTTATTTAATAATTCCCTTACTAGAGGACATTTAGATTATTCCATTTTTCTCAACCTCAAACAATGCTTCAATGAATAGTCTGAGCTGCCTCTCTGGGCAAAGGTACAAGTTTCCCTTTTAGACATCAAGGCATAGGATTCCTGAATTCAAAGTTATATGCATTAAAAAATTTAATAAATGTCTCAAATGGTCTTCCAAAAGAAAAAAAAAGTACTAAGTCATATTCCCATTAGGAGGGTATAAATCCATCATTTCCCCCCTAATCCCATCAACACTGGGTATTATGAAACTTTGAAACTTTTGCCAATCTGAAGGGGAAAAGGTGATCTTGTTTCAATTTTGATTTCCCAGAAAACTGAACATTTTTCATGTTCATTGGACATTTATATTTCTTTTTGGAAAATTCCCTATCCATATTCTTTTTTTATTCTATTTTTTTTCCCTGTTCATGTATAGATATCCTTTACTCTAGATGTTTTATATATTAATCCTTACCCTCCTCCAAATGTTGCAGTCTTTTCTTGTTTTTCACCTTATGTCTCATTAGTCATACAGTCTTGCTACTCAAAGTGTGGTCCATTGACCAGCAGCAGCATAATCTACGGGAAGGATGTTAGAGTAGCAGAATCTCAAGCCCCATCTCAGACCTACTAAGCTTTAACAAAATGCGTTATATTAAAATTTGAGAAGCAATGACTAAAGTTTCTTTTTCTTTCTATGGTCAGATATTGCAACATTTTCCTTTATGACTCCATGGCTAACCTCTCATATCCTCTAAAAGCATTACATGTCTTCTTTTCTCTAGCTATACTTACTCCCCAGGTGGTCTTATCCAATCTTGCAGCTTTATGTACCAAATATGGGCTGATAAGGCCAAATTTTTTTTTTTTAAAGATTTTATTTATTTATTCGACAGAGATAGAGACAGCCAGCGAGAGAGGGAACACAAGCAGGGGGAATGGGAGAGGAAGAAGCAGGCTCCCAGCGGAGGAGCCTGATGTGGGGCTCGATCCCATAACGCCGGGATCACGCCCTGAGCCGAAGGCAGGCGCTTAACCGCTGTGCCACCCAGGCGCCCCAAAGCCAAATTTTAAAATCCAGTTCTGGGGCGCCTGGGTGGCACAGCGGTTAGGCGTCTGCCTTCGGCTCAGGGCGTGATCCCGGCGATCTGGGATCGAGCCCCACATCAGGCTCCTCCGCTATGAGCCTGCTTCTTCCTCTCCCACTCCCCCTTGTGTTCCCTCTCTCGCTGGCTGTCTCTATCTCTGTCAAATAAATAAATAAAATCTTTAAAAAAAAATAAAATAAAATAAAATAAAATAAAATAAAATCCAGTTCTGTCCTCTCAATTTCAGACTCTTTTTGTCCAACTGCCTACTGAACATCTCTACTAAAAAAACAAACAGACAACTCAAACTTAAGATGTTCAAAGACTAACTTCTGATCTAACCCACAACCCCCCCCCCAAATTCTTTTCCAACAGTCTTTTCATCTCAGAAAATGATAATCTCCTTCTATGATGAGTTCACTGACCACCCCGGCAGAACAGCTTTATAATCAGAATCTGATATCCTAAAATTGATTATGTTTTTCATGTCTACTAGCTGCTTTGCGAGCAGAAACATATTCTATTCATCTTTTGTCTCATCACTTATTGTGAGTCGCAGTCATAAACAGGTATTCAGTTAGTGCTGAAGTTAAGATTCAAGCTGTCTTTAGAATAGGGTAAGACAGAAAACATTAATCCTGGTTCAGTGATTCTTTCCAGTCCAGCAAATTGAAGTCGGCACCCCCTCCCCCCTTTTAAAGCTCCACAGATAAAAGTCATGTGCAGTTAGGGTAAAGAACCACTCCCCCAAGGGATGGGAGAGGAAAAGGAAAAAAAATTCTCCTTAGCAAAGGAGAATGAGTATGAGGAAAATGAGGGAATGGAGCTGATTAAAACTGATTAGAATAAAATTTTTTTTGCTGGGCAGTAGAAAATGATTGGTTTGGTGATGTAGGGCAGGGCCAGACCATGAATATCCAGAAACAGGATTTCTTATCTCCCCAAATAAAAGTTATATCCAAAAAATGAAGAAAAATTACTACAAGCCTTCGCTGAAATTAGAGAAGATGAGTCTGGGAGAAAAATTTTTTTTTTCAGATTTCCCCAGAAGAGTAAGAAAAAGAACTTTGATGATGCTTCTAAAATAGAAATACATTAAAAAGTAGAATAAGGGGTGCCTAGGTGCCTCAGTTGGTTGAGCATCCGACTTTTGATTTTGGTTCAGGTCATGATTTCAGGGTCCTGAGATCGGGCCCTGCGACCGGCTCTGTGCTCAGTGGGGGAGGGGAGTCTGCTTGGGATTCTCAGATTCTCTCTGCTCCCCTACCCCTTGCCACACGTGTGTGTGTGCACCCATGTGGTCTAAAAATATATATATATTTTTTAAAGTAAAATAGGATATTGTAAAACTAAAAGGAGATAGTTTTGGTCTTAAAATGCCTTCTTAGAAAAAATGAAGAAAATCTGTTTCAACAATCCTAAAAGGGAAATGAAAGAATTAAAAACAAAAACAAAAAAATTCAAGAAAGGTACTAGATTTCCTGTCCTGTTTTGATCTCTTCAGTGGACCACAGCAATTAAAACCAGGTAATTTTAGTAAACAATCGACCATTTCTAGTGACTTTACAAATGGCAACCCCCCCAAAATGGTGAATATTTTTTTAAAAACCTCAGAAGATGCTTATGTTAAAATATAAATTCAAACAAACTACTAGGTAAGGAACTATAGGGAAACAATGGCACAAAAAACTACAGCCACCAGCTTCCTTCTTCCTAATAAAAAGGCATCAGGTCCAGATTATTATATGATTGGTTTCTTTCAAACCTTTAAAGAAAATATAATAACAATTATTAATAGATGATAGCATATAAAAAAGAAAATTCTTCCAGTTTTAAGAAACTAGCAAAATCTAGATGTCCAAACTTGACATAGATCATACAAAAAGAAAAAAAAAAAAACCCACAATAATCCAACCTATCAGGATAGAAAAACTTTTTTTTTTTTTTTTAAAGAGAGGGAGACAGAGAGGGAGGGGCAGAGGAAGAGGAGGAGAGACTCTTAAGCAGGCTCCACGCTGGCATGGAGCCCCACGGGGGACTCGATCTCACAACCCTGAGATCATGACCTGAGCCGAAATCAAAAGTCAGACCCTTAACTGACTGAGCCACCCAGGGCGCTCCAGATAGAAAAACTGTTTTCCCTCTCCCTTCCCCCAACATCTCTCTCCCTCTTGCTCTTTCTCTCAAATTAATGCCAGTCATTCATCAGGAATCCAGTAAAATAATACCTTAACAGGTCAAAGGAGAAAATTACAGGTTATAGATGCCAAAAAAACAAATGACTACTACTAAAGATAAAAAATTTAAAATAAATAATTCAAAAAGAGAGACATGGTCCAAAAGTTTCAGAAGAATTGCTACAAGAATTCTGGTACCGTAAGCAAGAAGGCTAGAGCATCATTCAGTGAAAAAGATTCTGAATAATTCCTCTAAAATAAAAAACAGATACACCATCAGCTTGAGAAAGAAATCAAAGCTAATAAATCACAGACCAAAATATAAAAGAAGTTTCTATTGAGATAATTCTAGACTATCCCCCCACACTTAAAGAAGCACATATAAAAAGGAAGCATGAGAAAATGATAAAGACCTGAAATTTTAATCAGATAGTCATTAAAATAAAACTTCAGTTGAAGTAAACAGACTAGAGTTGAAAAAAGAATTAAAGAACTAGAAGAGGATTCAGAGAATATTAGCCAAAAGGCAGAGAAAAATGATTGGAAAATATGAAAGACAAAGAATGGAATTAGTAAATTCAGAAGGTAAACAGACAATGGGAGAGATATTTGAAGAGAAGATGGCTGTAATTTTCCAAAACAGTTGAAAATAAAAATTACTCAAGAGTAGCACAATGAGTCCTGTGTCCTGGCCATGACAGATAAAACTAAATCCACAACCATACAGGTTGAAGTCAAAGTGCACAAAAGTTCTTAAAGTCAACCAGAGAGAAAAGAAAAAGAAATTAGATAGCATATTTCTTAACAGAGGATAAAGAAATGACTTCAAGATACAAATGAAAACAGCTGACAACCTAGAAAAAGGAAACTGAACCCAGAATGTAAAGGAAAGAATGGCATGGGCTTGGTAGATGGATCAACAGCCCCCAAAATATCTACATTCTAAACCCCAGAACCTATGTTACCTTATATGACAAAAAGAATTTTGCAGATGTAATTATCACCAAAAAATATTCACCATGGGGGGGGCGGGTCCTGAGATCGGGCCCCCCCCCTTTTTTTTTTTTGCAATTAAGTATCTTGAATTGTCCCTAAATGTTACTACAAGCATCCTTATAAAATGGAGTTGGAGGGAGATTTTATTACAGAGGATTAGGTAACATGAAGATCTACCAGAGAGATTTGAAAATGTTACACTGCTGGCCCTGAAGTTGAAAGAAGAAACCATGAATCAAGGAATCCAAGGGATGCAGTTCTAGAAGCTAAAAAAGGCAGGGAAATGTGCTCTGGAGGGACAACAGTTTTTTTGACACCTTGATTTTGGCCCAGTGACACTCACGTTGGACCTCAGACCTTCAGAATTATTAAGAGAACACAGCTGTGGTATTATAAAACACCAGGTTTGTGGTCATTTGATACAGCAGCCACAGGAAACTAATATAAATGGGGAACCTAGACACTAATAAATACAAGGGTAAATCTAAATAAGCATAGACTACATAAAACAACAAAAACAATGATAACAACTCCTGGGTGAAAATGGCCAGCACTAAAGCATTCTAAGACCCACCTATTATTCAAGAAGAGGATTCCTGGAACATCTTCATGTGCCAGACAGATGTCAAAACAACACAGGAGTCAGCTTAAAGGGACTCCTACTGGCCAAATATGGAAGATTATCAGAAAAAGGAGTAAAAACTACAATTAACTACAACAGATTGCATACATAAAATAAAAACTCGCTAGTCCATAAAAGTAAGAAGTGTGCTTTGGGCGACGTTTGCCACCATTGTAGGTGACTATACATCTTTAGACTAAACATTATTGGAAAAGAATTAAGTATTTATCTTGCCTTTTTTTGGGGAAAAATTCAACTTATTCCCGTTTGATGTGGGAAGCTCTCTTTACAAAAAAAAAAAAAAATGCCAGCTAATATAAAATCACTGATTCAGGAAAGGATCACAGAAAGGAGGCTACCATTAGGTGAAAAGCTGATGAAGAAAAGGATACTCATATAGTGTCAAAGCATTTCCGCAGATTAAAGACAAAGGGAAACATACACCTTTAAAGGAGATGTGGCTTAGAATCATTAATAGAGGGACAATCACACAAGTGCCTCTTAATGTGATGCAACATAAATGACACATTATCTATCACCCATGAAGTGTACCTGCAAAACATTTATATAGAATTGAATCAAACTTTTATACTTAGCTTCTAATTTAGAAGAAATATCTGGGATAAAAAAATATGCTAAAAGCATCACAATGAAATAATCAGGAAAACAGAGAATGTGGGACATTCTATAAGACATTTACTTTCCTCTTTGAAAGTCAAAGCTATGACAATCAGAGAAATCCAAAATGTGGGACACCCCAGGACAAGTGTCCTGGTCTCTAATAAATCATGTCATGGGAAACAAAGTGGTGGGCAATCAGTTGAAGACTCCAAGATAACAACTACTAAAAGACAACAACTAATTCAATGCATGCACAAAAAGACCTTAGTTCAGGGATGGAGGATAGTCACAAAAGACATTCTTAGGATAATTGTGGAAATTTAAACATGGACTTCATGCAATTATGGAATTGTTAATCTCCCTAAATATAATATTTTAGACAGGTGAAGTAATTTTCCAGGACCTATACATCTAGCAAAATGTGAGTAACTGGTAATACCTATGTAAGTGTTCATTGTACTGTTATTTCCACTCTTCTGTACACTGGAGTTTTCCCCCAAACTTTTTATTTCTTTATCCTTTAATTCTTCCCAACAATGCTTTTTCTCTTAATGTCTATTTTATGATACAAACCTACCTACACCAGCATTCTACCACTATTTGCCTGATATGTCCTTTCTCATCTTTTTACTTTTTTTTTTTTTTTTAATTAAGTAGGCTCCAGGCCTAGCATGGAGCCCAACACAGGGCTTGAACTCACAACCCTGAGTTTGACAGCTGAGCCAAGATCAAGAGTCAGACACTTAACTGACTGAGCCACCTAGGCGCCCTTCATCTTTTTACTTTCAACCACTGTGTGTCTACTATAAATGAATTATGCATAGTCCTTTTTGCTAGCTTGTTTTAATTAGACAATTTAGTTTATTTACATTTTCACAACTGATTTATTTCTACCATCTTATTGTGTGTTTTCCACTTACACTGCTTTTTCTTGATTTTTTTTTAAGATTTTTATTTATTTATTTGACAGAGAGAGAAAGAGACAGGCAGTGAGAGAGGGAACACAAGCAGGGGGAGTGGGAGAGGAAGAAGCACACTCCCAGCAGAGAAGCCTGATGTGGGGCTCGATCCCAGAATGCTGGGATCACGCCCTGAGCCGAAGGCAGACGCTTAACGACTGAGCTACCCAGGTGCCCCTTGATTTTCTGACTTCTATGAAACTGATTAAATTTTGTTATTCTTCCTTTTCACCTTTCCTTTCCTATGTACTAGCCATATTCCAGGACATAAAACATGCAGACAAATCATATTCCTTTATCATGATGCAATTAATTTAGAAATCAGTAACAAAAATTGAATATATTTTGAAAAGTTCACTGTTTAAAAAAATCTTGAAATATTAGAAATAGGGATCTTTTAAATTAAAAGAGTATATTTATAAGAAACCTGCAGCAAAATACCACAGTGAAAGGTCAGGCATAAGACAAAGGTACCTGTCATCACTCATATAGAGAACATTATAGTTAATAGTATGAAGAGAAGATATGAAAAGGAACATAAAAGTTGGAACAGTAGAGATAAAATTTATTTGTAAGAAACATGCTATCTATAGCAAAACCAAAGAGAACCTAGAAACCATTAGGGCAATAACTACTATCTATACAGACTAACGTAAGAGTTAGTTTAGCAAGATGGCTGGATATAAGATCAAGGATACAAACATTATATAGTATTCCAATGCATCAGCCAGACCCAATTTAAAAAAGATGCCCTTCGGGATGCCTGGGTGGCTGAGTTGGTTAAGTGTCTGACTCTTGGTTTCGGCCCAGGTCATGATCTCAGGGTTGTGAGATCGAGCCCCGCGTTGGGCTTTGTGCTAAGCATGGAGCCTGCTTAAGAGTCTCTTTCTCCCTCTCCTTCTTCCTCTGACCCTCCCCACCTATTTATTTATCCGAATAAATGAATAAATAAAATGAAAAAAGCATGCCCTTCACAATAACAACAAAAACCATACTGAATCTGGGCATAAATCCTTTTTTTAAAGGTTATTTATTTTTAAGTAATCTCTACACTCAATGTGGGGCTCAAACTCACAAACCCAAGATCAAGAGTCACATGCTCCACCAACTGAGCCAGCCTGAAGCCCCTAGGAATAAATTTAATAAAAAATTTGCAAGACCTTTGTGGAGAGAACAAGAAAATAATATGCAAATGCATAAAAGAAGATTGTGAAGAGAAACTCAGAGGACTCCGGAGGTTAACTTCTTCCTCTCCGTAGCCTATCAACAAGCTGACTCAGCAGGTCTGAGTTTACTCAGCGCAAGAAAAGACTGATGAGAGACACAAAGCTCCCCGTTCTAATAAGGCCATTTCATCAACCTCAAAGTTCCAATTATTACTTAGGATCCCTTTCCCTGGTATATTAATTCTAGTTATGTCTACTCTAAGTACACATCTATGTGAAGATAATAGAGTTCAGGGGATTGTGTGTGCTCTGGCACTTACTGTTTCCCACTAAATCTTACTTCACATTTATGCCATGTAATGCATGTGTGTATGTGCATGCCCCAACCCTTCACGTGACAGAGACTAACATAAATGCTCTTTAGTGTGAAGACTCAATATTATAATAACCTCAATTTTCCCCAAAATAATTCAGTGCAAGACAATAAACAAAATCCTGAGATTTTCCCCCCATGGTATTTGGCAAACTGATTCTAAAATTTTTACAAAAGCACTGTAAAATGATAGCATTTTAATTATTTTAAATAATGAGAGTAAAACTGTACCATATATACAGTAAGACTATCCATACATCATGGACCATATAATAAATAATGCTGGGGTAACTGGCTATTCTTATGGAAAATGTCAAATAATCCAAAAGAAAAATGGGCAAAGGATTTATGAATAGGTAGTTGAACTAAAGAGAATTCAGACTATCCAACAGACACATGATAAAATAAATGACCTCACTGGGGCCCCTAGGCGGCTCAGTCGGTTAAGCGACTGCCTTTGGCTCAGGTCGTGATCTCAGGGTCCTGGAATCGAGCCCCACATCCAGCTCCCTGCTCAGTGGGGAGTATGCTTCTCCCTCCCCCTCTGCCCCTCCTCCAGCTCGCGCTCTCAAATAAATAAAATCTTTTAAAAAATAAAATTAAGAAAAATAAATGACCTGATTAGAAGTCAAAGAAATGCAAATTAAAATAAGAAATCATTTCACACCCATGAGACTGGCAAAAAAATTGGGTCTAACCATATACAGCAATAGGTGCTTTTCTATTCTACATGTGGATATAATATAAATGCATGAGAGTAAACTGGAAATATCCTGTTAAGCTGAAGATGGGCATTATACTATCATCTATTACAATATTAACATATGTACAAGAAGTATTCATTGCAGCAGTGTTTATAACAGCAAAATACTAGCACCAACTAAAATACTCCTTAAGAGAAAAATGGGCAAAAAAAAGCAAAAAAAAAAAAAAAAAAGTAAAATGGAACACTATATATATATATATATATATATATATATATGTCAAAATGAGGAACTAGAGCTAAACATATCAACATGGATACATTTCAAAAACACAACACTGAATGAAAAAATCAAGTTCCAAGACATATACAGCTTTAGAATATGCAATTAATATTGTTTATGAATATATACCCATGGCAAAAATTTAGAAGTGAGGGGAGGTGGGTGAGAAATGTGGTAATTGGGTGATGGGCATTAAGGAAGGTGCATGATGTAATGAGCACTGGGTATTATACGCAACTGATCAATCACTAAATTCTACCCTGAAACTAATAATACACTACATGCTAACTAAATGGAATGAATTTATTGATTTACTTAAAGGTTTTATTTATTTATTCTAGAGAGAGAGAGAGACAGTGTGAGTGGGGGGAGGTGGAGCAGAGGGAGAGGGACAAACAGAGGAGTAGGAGGTATGGGCTTCTAGATATGGAATGAATGTCATGGGGATAAAAGGTACAGCATAGGGCATAGAGTCAATGGTACTGGAACAGCACTGTATGTTAACAGATGGTAGCTATACCTGTGGTGAGCAAGCATAACACAGAGTGTTTAATCACTACGTTGTACACCTGAAACTAATGTAACACTGTGTGTCAACTATATGTCAATAAAAAATTTTAAAAGTAAAAAATAAATGGTTCTGACTCTGGAATTTTACATACAGGCAAACTACCAATCAAGTATAAAGATAAATGAAAATCTTTCTGGACATGTGAACTCTCAAAAACTTACTTCAATAGGAATCATAGGTCTGAAAACATTCCTATCATTTGACTTAGCAATTCCACTTCCAGGGATTTTATAAATCTTTCACAAAACTGGAAAAACTTAGTCGGTCCCTGGTTCTAGCCTTTAAAAAAGATAAGTAAGTCACCAGGTGAAAAAACTAATTTTTGAAAATGGCACTATCTTTACATACAACAAAACAAACACAAAAAAAGAACATGAATAAACTGGTCTAATTAAAAAAAAAAGAAAGGAAAACATACTCCAACAAAAGTCATGTTTCAGAGTAAAGGGTTAAAAGTAAGTGTGGTTTTAGTACAGTAAGTACGGTAAACAAGAGGCACATGAAAACAAGAAGTCAGAAAAATAAAGCAAGAAGCCAGATTATGCAGAGGTCCTGAGAGCCATGGTAAATAGTTTGGATTTCACTCAAGTGTAATGAGTCCCAAACTCTCAAAACTGGGTATGTGTGTGTGGGTGTGTGACATAATCTGATATCTTATTATTACTGACAATTATCATCCTGTTTTCTAGATGAGAATATTGTGGCACAGAGGTATTAAGTATTTTGCTCACAGCCACAGAGCTAGTAAGCAATAATGTGTCAGGATTTAATTCTAGGTAATGTAAATCCAGAGCAGTAAATATTCTAACGCCTCTAAATATCACTCCAGTGAAGAAGCGATTGTAGGGAGGCAAGAGTGGATGCAAAGAAGACCAGTTGAGACTATGGCTGTAGGCTAAGCAACAGATGATTGCTTGGAGTAAGGTAGAAGCAGCGGAGATAGAGAAAAACTGGTGAATTTGGGATATATTTTAGAAGTAGAGAAAATAAGACTTACTAATGGATTAGACAGGGGGAAGGGGTGGGAGGGAAAAACAGGAGTCAAGAACCAAAATTTTGGTATATGCAACAGGATGGACAATGATGCCATTTACTGAAGTGGGGGAATCAAGCATTATGTCACCAACAGGAGAGGTCAATGAAATGATCAAGGAGGCAAGCTGACCATGCGTTTTAGACATGTATACTAATAAGCAGATTTAGACAGCATACTAATAAGCAGATTTCCAAGGGAGTATAGGCAAAGACTCAACCGTAAGGCCCACCAATATTTGGAGGACTAATAAAAAAAGTAGAGACCACAAACATGGTTGAGAAGAAACAGACACTGAGATAGGAGAAATACTATCCAGAGAAGAAAGTTTATTGGATAAAAACTAGAACAAGAACAGTGGACAGAAGACATTAAGGAGGATGGAATTTCATATATCTGGTCATCACATTTACACACATTTGCAATAAAGACCAGGGCTGGAAGATAACACGGCATGTTTGTAGACTAAACGAAAATCCAACAGAGAGGGAGAAACTGATAATGTGGAAGAGAGATGCTAACTGCAGGGAAGAAGCCCCAGAGACAGTAAGAAGAGATGGAACCTGTATCACAAGAAGAAGAATTCGACTGTCAGTCAGGGAAGGTCTCTAGTAACAGTGAAAGGAAGACAGAGAACACGCAGCCCAATGCAGACAGGTCTGTAGTTTTTGGTGGTGAGATGAGAGCTGCATCTAACTTCTCAAAGTCTGAGGTGAAGTCCACTAATGAGAGTGGGAGCCGTGAGAAGTCTGCAATGAGTGGAAATGACATCTTAATAGGGAAAGTGAAGAAGCAGCAACAGCATTGCTAGCAGACACAGGTGAAGGCCTACTGAGGTTTATGGCATAAATTTAAAGTGGTACACTCAACTGCCTGAGTGTGGGCAGAGAGACGGTACAGTTGGTATTTTGTTAGGCCCATAAAATGAAAGGGCAGAGAGTCAAGGATATTAGTAATTGTCATTCCCTGGTCCTGAAGCTGGTGGGCTGTGAAAAGACAGTTTCACTTAAGAAGGCTGAAGAAGTGCTATGATCAGGGGCCAGACAGGTGTCTGGAATCTTTTTAAGATTAAAAAAGAGGTTGGGGGGTGCCTGGGTGGCTCAGGTCATGATCTCAGGGTCCTGGGACAGAGCTCTGAGTTGGGCTCCCTGCTCACAGGGAACCTGCTTCTCCCTTTCCTCCCTGCTCAGGCTCTCTCTTGCTATCTCTCTCTCTCTCTCTCAAATAAATAAATAAAACATTAAAAAAATAAAAACAAAAAAGAGGTTGAAGATTTAAGAGTTTATTGATCATAGTTCCACAATAACTTTGGGCAGGTACAGCGTGAGAAATACAAAGAGGGAGGTAGTATTCATGAAATCAATAAGCAGAAAATATCCTGACTTTGCAGTTAAACTTGGAAATTAATCTAAAATTATCCAAAATGGAATAAAAGGAGGAAATTTTTTTTTCCCGGCAATTAACAGCAGGTAGACCTTATAGTTTCAGGGATCCTGGAAAAACAAAACAGCACCAAAAATGAACTATTTTATTATTACTAGTTTTTAAAGATTTTATTTTAAGTAGTCTTCTACACCCAACTTGGGGCTCGAGCTACAATCCTGAGATCAAGAGTTGCATGCTTCACCGACTGAGCCAGCCAGGTGCCCCCCCAAAAAACTATTTTAAACTGTCCATAATAGATCATGCACTAAATTTATTTAACTTTAAAAACAAGTCACTTTCAGTTCTCCAAAACCCTGGAACACCATTCCAGAGCACTGAGCCTTACAATTCTAAAATAAAAGATGTGTGGGAAAACTAAGTAAATAAGTAGGGCATAATGGCCCATCAGGACTGTAAGCTCGGTGAAGTTAAGATCTATACCACACTGATCACTATTTGACTCCCAGCACCTAAGAGCACTTGCATGAAGCAGGGAGTTTACAGGTCAGAGAAGCAGGAGCCCCGTTAGTTAAAATATTTTCCATCTTTCTCAAATGGAGCTCATGAGAGAATTCAGTCCTAATACACAAAGTATGAGTTCAAGGCATTCTCTCCATCGAGAATCATGGTTACATGGCTCTCAAAAGAGACAGAGTTAACAAACACATTCACTAATTTTAGGTATTTTTAAATGAACAATATTTTCTGAAGAGCACTTGGTGGTAGGTGAATGTTTTCAGGATACAATGTTACCATACACACATCGGAAAAATATCACCTATTTCCTTTGCTTCACGGGCTTTTCCCCATCCCAAAAAATACACTGTCGAGTTTTCAACAATCTTACAATTTCTCCCTCAGTATAAGCTCTCTCTAGCTTCTAATTCCATTTTCCCTGTGCCATGTACTCTAATAAACAAGTGGGAGATAGGAATACTATGCCAGAATTGTGCTTTTCTAGGGCTTACTTTGTACCAGGCCCTGTTAACACACCTTGTATATATTAAACTGGTTCAACTCCTCCCAATAACTCAAGGAGTCTGGAACTATTATTATCCTTACTTTAGAGAAAAGGAAACAGGTGAAAAATAAACTTGGCCCAGGTCAGACAGCTAATAAGTTGGTAGAACAACTGTGATATACTGCACGGCCTGTGTGTCTATGAGAAGGGCAGTAGCCCCCCTGGTCTGCCGTGTCACCTACCTGTGGTCCACCACAGTCTGCAAAGAGCTAATCCTCCTTCTGATAGATTGTCAGAAGGTCATTAGTGGCCTAACGCCACATCACAGTGCCTAAGTCATTCACCTCACTTCATCTCACCATGTAGGCATTTTATCATCTCACATCATCACAAGGATAAGTACAGTACAAGATACTGAGAGAGAGAGAGGAGACGACACATAATTTTTATTACAGTATATTGTTATAATTGAATTATTTTATTGTTATTAATCTCTTCCTGCGCCTAATTTATAAATTAAACATTATCACAGGTATGTATGTACAGGAAAAAACAAAGTATATATAGGGTTCAGTACTATTCACAGTTGCAGGCATCCACTGGGGGTCTTGGAACGTATCCCCCCATGGATAAGCAGGGAAGTGGACTACTAGAAGAAAAATTCTATCATCAGGTAATTAAACCAAAATCCTTGACATTGTAGTTGAGGAAAGACAAGCACAAAACAAACATAATATGTCAGATGGTGATAAAAAGTTATAAAGAAAAATTTAGCTGGAAAGCAGGAAGGAGGGGGGTAGCTATTAATTCTATGAAGTAGTCAGAGTTGAAGGACTCACTGATAATATATGAATGGAGACCTGAGGGAGTGAGGGAGCAAACTCATCATGCAGGTATATAAAAAGAAAACCAGATGGAAAACAAATGCAAGGCATTAAGATAGGAGAAGAACTGATTGGTGACAGGCTGACTGCATTCGTGACCCCAATTAATGGCTTCCCTGTAGGCATACCTTCTGTTCAATAACTTGCAATCCTTTTCCACTCTAATCCTAGGCTTCTCCAAGTGACTTGCTTTAGGCAACAGGATATTAGGAAACGTGACCTAAGCAGAAGCTTAAAATGCAAACACAGCTGCTTCTTGCTTTCCTGCACAATTGAACTTGCTTGCTCATATACCTGTGCCTTGCTATGAAACACGTTTGGGCTAGCCTCCTAGAACCAAGTTGTGCCATTCAAGGCCATCCTAGACCAGCTAGCCTACTTAAACTACTAGTTTGGTCACAGAAACATAAGAGAACCTAGCCAAGGTTAGTTCAGCCCATGGCCTGTTCACAGACTAAGCTTTGGGGTGGTTTGTTACACCATAAATAATTAATACACTGTGTTAGAAGAAGAGCACAACAACATACAACAAAACAACATACAAAAACTTGTACATGAATCTTCATAGATGCACTATGCACAATTAAACAAAAAGGGGAAACAACCCCAAGCATTCATCAACTAATGAATTAAAAAAATGTGGTATATATCCATTCACTGGAATATTATTTGGCAATAAAAAGAAACTGACATATGCTATAACATGAACCAATCTGGAAAATGTACGTAGTGAAGACAGTCACAAAGGACCACATACTGAGTGGTTCCATTTACATGAAATGTCCAGATTAGGGAAATTACAGAGACAGAAATTAGTGGTTGCCTGGGACTGAGGCAGAGATTGAGGGATGATGGCTACAGGGTATGGGATTTCTTTCTTGGGAGTGATGAAACTATTCTAAAACTGATTTTGGTGATGGTTGTTGCACAACTCTGTGAACACAGGAAAAGCCACTGAATTGCACATTTTAAGTGGGTGATTTGTAGGATATGTGGACTCTATCTCAATAAAGATTTTTTTTTTTAAGATTTTATTTATTTATTCGACAGAGATAGAGACAGCCAGCGAGAGAGGGAACACAAGCAGGGGGAGTGGGAGAGGAAGAAGCAGGCTCACAGCAGAGGAGCCTGATGTGGGGCTCGATCCCAGATCGCCGGGATCACGCCCTGAGCCGAAGGCAGACGCCTAACCGCTGTGCCACCCAGGCGCCCCTAAAGATTTTTTTTTAAAGAAAGTACCACAATCAGATTTTTTTAAAGTAGCTGCTATATTAAAAATGAACCACAGTAGGAGCAAGAGTTGATGCCAAGAAACCAGATGGGAAATGATTGCCAAATGAAAGAAAATGGTGTCTTTTACCAGACTAATACAGGCAGAGGTGGTAAGATGCATCATAGCCTGGATATATTATAAAGATAGAGTCAACAGGTTTGCTGACGAAATGAATGCAGGGTATGATAGAGGGAGTCATCTTTGACTGTAGTTTTTAACCTATGAAAGCTAATGGACGTAAGAGCCCCAAATTCAAAAGACTGCAGAAGGAAAACTAGAGGTGGGACTGGAGGACACAGCATAAGGAATTAAAAATTTTATTTTAAACATCCTGAGAGGCTTGTTAAACAACCAGAGTAGAAAACTTAAATAGGAGCTAGATATCTACATTTGGAATTAAATTAAGAGGCCTGGGCTGGAGATATAAATTTGGAAGCTGAGAAGTAACATGTTTTTCACTCCTTCTAGAAGACACTTTTTCTTTTACATTATAGCAGAAATCAGAATGCACCTTACAATTGATGATATCTTAAAATTGCTATTGTCCAATGGTGAGCATGATGTAGTTCTCACTGCCTGCACATGTACAACTTGATGAACTCTATTCAGACTGTTGTCAATAAACTAACTTATGAGCGTTGGTATTACATATGTTGACATTAACCGCCACTGTAAAATACATCCAGAAAGATTACGTTTCTCCATTGAAACAAAAGTTATTAAGTATGCAGAGAGGCATAAAACAAGAAATGGCTGAGCATAAATTTGATGTGGGTGGAGCAGATAAGTCCAAAAAGTGAAAATAAGCACTGAAAAGGTTTAATTGACTATTTTTTGGGGGTACATAAAACAACAGTGTATCTTACAATCAACTGTTATCTCTGATTCAGTGAAAGAGAGATGATATTTCAAACCATAAAATGAAAAGACAGACTACAGAGTAAGATCCTACCTCATCACAGCTCTTCCTTCATAGAAGAATTGCAAAAATTTAGTGAGATATTTCTAAAGCACTTGCTTAAGACATAATTAAACACACAACCATTAGGTACTGATATCAACATTAAATGTTTAAAGGCCCACAACAAAAGTGTTATCAAATGAGCAGTTTCCAGAGAAGATGTACTAGCCAGGATAGGCGCATTATGCTCTGTGTTAAGGAATCCCCAATGTCTATCGGAGATTATGATATCTTCAATTTTGTCAATCTTTTTCAAGACTGCTTTGGCTATTCAGGATCCTCTGTAGTTCTGGGATTGGGTCCCACGTGGGCCTCTGTGCTCAGCAGGGGGTCTGCTTGGGGATTCTTTCTCTCTCTCTCTACCCCACCCCCTGCACACTTGGGTCACTAAGACAGATGAATAAATCTTTAAAAAAATATATATCCAAAAAAGTAATAACTGATAGATATGTGTTTATTACCATTTTTATACTTGTTTTGTGGTTGTTTTTACCCTTCCTCTCTAATCTTTTCTTCTCTTGTTCTCTTTCATGGTTTGTTGGCTTTCCTATAGTGAAATCTTTGGATTCCTTTCTCTTTATTTTTTGCATATCTATTACTGGTTTTTGATTTGTGGTTACCGTTGGGTTTATATATAATGTCTTCTGCATATAAGTCTACATTAAATTGATGTACACTTAAGTTTGAACCCATTCTTTACTCCTCATCCCCCCATCCACCTTTTAGGTATATGGTGTCTTATTTTACATCCTTTTATTTTGTAAATCCCTTGACTAATTTTTCTTTTCTTTTCTTTCTTTCTTTCTTTCTTTCTTTCTTTCTTTCTTTCTTTTTTTAACAGATATACTTATTTTTACTGTTTTTGTTTTCCTAGTTTTCTTACTCTTGCTTATGGTCTTTCCTGTCCACTCAGAGTCCCAAAAATCATTTCTTCTAAGGCTGGGTAAGTGGTCATGAACTTCTATAGCTTTTGCTGTCTGAGAAACTCTATCTCTCCTTCTGTTCTAAATGACAGCATTGCTGAACAGAGTATTCCTGGCTTATTTTTTTTCTTTTTAAATTTTTCCCTTCAACATTTTGAATATATCATGCCACTCCCTTCTGGCCTGCAAAGTTTCTGCTGAAAAGTCTACCTGTAGCCTTTTTGGGTTTCCAGTGTATGTAACAGTCTTCTCTTGCTGCTTTTAAAATTCTCTTTAACACTACTTTTTGCCATTTTAATTACTATGTATCTTGGTGTGGACCTCCTTGGGTTGACTTTGCTAGGGGAATCTCTGTGCCTCCTGGATCAGATTAGAACAATTTTCAGCTATTATTTCTTCAAGTAAATTTTCTGCCCCCCTTTATCTCTCTCCTTCTTCTGGGATCCCTATAATGTGAATATTATTATGACTGATGGAGTCACTTAGTTCCCTAAGTTTATTCTCATTTTGTGTTATTTTTTTCTCTACCTGCTCAGCTTGATTACTTTCCATTACACTGCCTTCTAGATTGTTAACTCGCTCCTCTGTTTCCTCTAACTTGCTATTTATTCCACCCAGTGTATCTTTTATTTCACTTACTGTGTTCTTCACCTCTGGTTCTTTTTTTTTTTTTTTTTTTAAGATTTTATTTATTCACTTGAGAGAGAGAGAGAGAAAGAGAATGAGCACAAGCAGGGAGGAAGGGCAGTGGGACAGGGAGAAGCAGGCTCCCTGCTGAGTGGGGAGCCCGATATGGGGCTTGATCCCAGGACTCTGGCACTATTACCCGAGCCTAAGACAGAGGCTTAACCAACTGAGCCACCCAGGCACCCAACTGGGTTTTTAAAATCTCTTTGTTAAGGGTCTCACTCATGTCTTCCATTCTTTTCTCAAGTCCATTCAGTATCATTATGATCATTATTTCTCTATCAGATATATTACTTATAACCATTTGATTTATCTCTTTTGCTGTGATTTTATCCTATTCTTTCATTTGGGACATATTCCTGTCTCCTCACTTTATCTAACTCTCTGTGTGTCTGTCTCTGTGTGTTAAAAGTCAGTTTCATCTGCTCTTGAAAGAAATGGCCTTATGAAGAAGAGGTCCTGTAGTTCCCTTCAGTGCAATATCCCCTATTCACCAGAAACTGGCACTTCAGGGGGTATGCCCTATGTGTGTTGTCCATGCCCTGCTCTTTTGTTCTGGTCACTTTTTTCCTTCAGTCCAGTCATCTGCAGAGATTCTCTTTGCCTGTTGTGGGTAGTGTTTAATCCCCAGCTGAGGTGGTGTACCGTTTTAACAAGGTATGTGCTGGTCTATTTGCAAAATGAGACCTGCCACAGCTACCACCCCCACCGGGAGCAGGGGCTGGCCTGGGCAGATATGCAAAGTGGGTAAAGATGCAATTTTAACAATGTGCACCTAGGGATTCTGCAGGGCCCACCATCTCTGCCTACCAAGACTGAGGCTCTGCAAAACTTGTGGGTCAGGAGACACGATGTTGGCAAGGTCTGCACTGTTCCTCTGGGGACAGGGACCCACAGTACTAGGACTGAGGTAAGGGGGCTGAGATAAGCATGACTGGAAAGGCAGATCCACTGAAGCATGGCGAATAGGGCCTGGTGTAAGCAGGTTAGAAAGTGAATGTTGGGAGCAGCAATGGTTCACACAGGTGGATGTATGTTTATGCTGGGGGGGAGGGGAGGGAGATGGTACCTGCCAGCTCTTTTGTTCCTGGAGAGGTCCCTTAACCATCACTGCCCCTCAGGGATACACTCTGAAATGAGTAAAGTACTCTCGCCTCCCAGTATATCCCAGGTGTTCTTCAAGCTATTGCTTCTACACTATAACTCTGTGGGCTGTTTCTCCTGCTATCTCTTTAAGGGCAGGGACTCAGCATCCTATCACCCTCCAAACTCTCCCAGAGCCATAAAGCCCACTGATTTTTAACATTCCGCGCCTTAAGTCCCATTGGTTGTACAAATTCATGAAATTTGGCTCCTTGCTTTAAACACCAAGTTATGGGGATTTGTCTTCCCCATGCATGGCCACAGTCATTTAGCTTCCCACTGCATCTCCACCCTTCTACCCTCTTCATGGTGGCCTCTTCTCTACCTTTAGTTGTAGAATTTATTCTACTGTCTTCAGGGCATTTTCTGGGTTATTTATGCTGATGTGTTATCTTGTTGTATTAGTAGAACAAGCTTAGGGTCTTCTTATGCTTACATCTTCCCAGCCTCCCCTGTGTACCATAAACCTTTTTTTTTTTTTTTTTTAGTTTTTATTTAAATTCCAGTTAGTTAAAATACAATGTAATATTAGTCTCAGGTGTACGATATAGTGATTCAATGTAAACTTTTAAGATAATGTCCTTCAATCAAAAAAATGAAGTTAATAATTCCTTCCTTTAGGGGTGCGTGGGTAGCTCAGTCAGTTGAGCATCCAACTCTTGGTTTCAGCTCAAGTCATGATCTCAGGGTTGTGAGACTGAGCCCCATGTCAGGCTCTGAGCTCAGCAAGGAGTCTGCTTGAGATTCTCTCTCTCTTTCTTTGCCTCCCCCTCCCCTGCGGTCTCTCTCAAATAAATAAATCTTTTAAAAAAGTAATAATTCTTTCCTCTACATACCTAAAGGAATCTATTGTGATAACCAGAAAAAAATATATCTTGTGCTCACTTCAGCAGCACATATACTATAAAAACAATATGCCCTTCTCTATGAGCTATAATACAGATATGTACATCCTTATTTTAACTTTTAAGAAAATTTAAAACAGGAACATTTCAAAAATACCATTCAAACTACATTTTAAAACATACTAAAACTTTAAAGAAAAAAGCAATTCTGTACTGTCTCATTAATGTTATTAATTTTAGTTTATTTCTGAGACTTCTTAACTTTTCTTAAAACTATAAGGCCCTACCTGAAGAATTTGCACAGCTCCAAGTTCTAGAATATCTTAACATTGTAAATCCTTACAGGTAGCTCTCTTTACTTCCAAATCTCTAATGAGTTCATCCTTCTGACTCAGGTAACTACAAAAAAAGACTTTAGCTCTTTCTTTCAGATTTTATTTATTTATTTGACAGAGAGAGACAGCCAGCGAGAGAGGGAACACAAGCAAGGGGAGTGGGAGAGGAAGAAGCAGGCTCCCAGCAGAAGAGCCCGACGTGGGGCTTGATCCCAGAACTCTGGGATCACGCCCTGAGCTGAAGGCAGACACTTAATGACTGAACCACCCAGGCACTCCAAAATATTCCAATTTTAACAGCAGGTGGGAAAAAGGAATTGAGATCTTAAAAAATACAACTTCAGGATTCTAGGGACAACAGTAAGATTTAAGAGTTGTGTCACTGAACTCCGAAAGGAGAGGAACATGAACAGTTAAAAATATCTGAGGGGTGCCTGGGTGGCTCTGTCAATTAAGCACTCAACTCGTGATTTCAGCTCAGGTCATGATCTCATGGGTCATGAGACTGAGCCCCATGTCGGGCTCTGTGATCAGCAGGGAGTTTGCTTGAGATTCTCTCTCCCTCTTTCTCTGCCCCTCCCTCCACTCCCTTGCACGCTCTCTCTCTAAAATAAATTTAAAAATCTTAAAAAAATTTTTTGAAGAAATAATTGTTGAAACCATGCCAAATTTGACAAAACATGTAAAACTAAAGATTCAGAAAGGTCAGTGAATCCCGGGGATAAATACATAGAAATAAACACATATACATCATTAAATGTTGAAAACTAAAGACAAATTATCTTGCACACAAACTATAAGGGAACAACACATTTCAGATGACTACAGATTTCTCACCAGAAACCATGAAGACCAAAAGAAAGGAGCACATTTTCAAGGGCTGAAAGAAAAGAACTGACAGCCTACAATTCTCTATCCACTGAAAATATCTTTCAGCAATTAAGTAAAACAAAGATATTTTCGGATAAATGAAAACTAAGAGAATTTGTTGTCAACAGACCTGCTCTATAAGAATTACTAACAGAAATGTAAATACATTAATCCTCCCCCTTTACATTCTTTAAATATGTATAATAGTTGAATAGAAAATATGTAACATTGCCTAATGGGGCTCTGTATGAAGAAAAATGTAATATCTAAGTTGACAATAACAAAAGGGGGGGCAGGAAGACAAAGAGACCTATATAGTGGTAACATTTCTAATAATACACTTAAGGGGATAAAAAACTTATTCTAAGCAGACAGTGAAGACTTTAGTATGTACATTATAATCTTGTGAGCAATCACTAAAGAAACTATATACAGACACAGGATTGCAACACTAAGGAATTTAAAAGTGTAATACTACACAATGTACAAATAACCCAAAAGAAGGCAGGAAAGGAGAAAAAGAATAATGAAAAAAACAGAGAAAACTAACATAAAACAAATTACTAAACTGGTAAACCTATATCCAAACATATCAATAATCACATTAAATGTAAATGGTCTATAGATACAAATTAAGAGATATTGTCAGAAGAGATGAAAAAATATCCAACTATATGGTGTTTACAAATAAGAAATAACTTTAAATATAATGACATGGATAGCATAAAAGTATGGGAAAATATCTATCATGCAAACTAATAAAAAAAAAACTTTACTGACTATGTTAATACCAGATAAAGTAGACTTCAAGGAGAAAAAGAGGGAGAAAAAGTGACATTACACAATGATGAAAGGGTCGATTCACTAAGACACAAGTATCCTATTGTGCACCTACTAACAGAGCTTTAAAAAACATGTAATGAAAGCTCACAAAACATTAAAGGAAAACAAATTCACAATTATACTCGATGACTTCAACACTCCTCTTTCAGTAACAGAACTAGCTGAAAGACTAGAAGACAATAGAAGAAATGAACATCTTCAATCCACTGGACCAAATTATATTTACATAGCACTCTACTTAACAATACAATACAAATTCTTGTAAAATGCACACAGAACATTCACAAAGATAGATCATATTCTAAATCAAAACAAACCTTGACAAGTTTAAAAGAATACAAACTATGTTCTCTGACCACAAAAGAATTAAACTAGAAACAATGATAACTGGAAAACCTCCAAACACTTGGAAATTAAACAACACACTTCTTAATAATCCTTGGGTCAAAAAGGAAGCCCCCAAACCACAGACTATTATCCTTCCTAGGCAAAGATGCAAAAATCATTAACAATATATCAGCAAACAATCCAGCAATTATAAAAAGAAGTAAAAATGAAAATACAACATACTGAATTCGTAGGATGAAGCTAAAGTAGTAAAGGGGCCTCTATGCCTTTAAATTTATATCATTGTATTAGAAAAGAAAAATGGTCTCAAATTCATCTTAAGAAACTAGAGAAAAAGCAAAATAAACTCAAAAAAAGTATGACAGATAATAAAGAGCAGAAATAATTAAATTGTAAACAGAGGGGAAAATATATTTAAAAACTTAAACTGTTAAAAAAGACAATAGGGGGCACCTGGGTGGCTCAGTCAGTTAAACGTCTGCCTTTGGCTCAGGTCATGATAGCCTGCTTCTCCCTCTCCCACTGCCACTCCCCCTGCTTGTGCTCTGTTGTGCTCTCTCTCTCCCTCTCAAATAAATTAATTTAAAAAATTAAAAAGATAATAGACTCAAAGTGGAGTCACTTGTGCTAAGCCCACATCACCATCTGAGACTTAATACCTGATATAGTTGCAGTTTCAGTTTCCCCCAGGAATTTAACCTTAACCAGTCAGACTGGAATACTTAGTCAGTAATTTGCCTGATAGACCCATGCTGTTCACCCCCCCACCACACAAAAGAAAGGTGACCTTGCTTGAAAAAAATCATCTCTTTGCTAGAATAACTTCCTTGTCCTACCTCATTCTGCCTATAAAATCTTCCCTTTTGCAGAGCTCTTTGTAGCTCCTTTCTATCTGTTGGATGTGATGCTGCCCAATTCATGAACTGTTGAATAAAGCTAACAGAATCTTTAAAATTTACTCAGTTGAATCTTGTTTTTTAACAAACTAAAGCTAGTTCTTTGAAAACATCAATAAAATTTATAAACCTCTAGTAAGAATGACAAAGAAAAAAGAGAAGACACAAATTACCAACATTAATAATGAAAGAATAAACTACAGACCCTCAAAGACATTTAGAGGTTGATAATAAAAGAATACTATGAAAAACTCAAAATGTACATAAATTCCAAAACTGAGAAGAAATGAACCAATTCCTCAAAAACCACACACACACACACACACACACACACACACACACACACACACACAATAACAAGTGTTGGGGAGACTATGAAGAAACTGGAACCCTCATTTATTACTGGTGAGAATGGAAAATGATGCAGCCACTCTACCAAGTTTGCTGGTTCCTCAAAACAACAAAAAACAACACAGAATTACCATCTGACCCAGCAATTCCACTCCCAGGTATACACCCAAAAGAACCAAAAACAGGTACCCAAATACTTGTACACCAATATTCATAGCAGCATACTCACAATAGTCAAAAGTTGCAAGTAACCCCCAAACATCAATGGATGAATGGATAAACAAACTGTGGTATACACGGACAACGTGAAAGACAACAGACACTAAAGGTCATATGTTTTATGATTCCGTTTGTATAAAATAAGAATAGGGGTGCCTGGGTGGCTCAGTCGTTAAACATCTGCCTTCGGCTCAGGGTGTGAACCTGGTGTTCTGGGATCGAGCCCCACATTGGGCTCCTCTGCTGGGAGCCTGCTTCTTCCTCTCCCACTCCCCCTGCTTGTCTCTCTCTCACTGGCTGTCTCTCTCACTGGCTGTCTCTGTGTCAAATAAACAGATAAAATCTTAAAAAAAAAAAGCTATAACATATTAAGAATAGATAAATCCATAGTAACAAAAAGCAAATTGGTGACTGTAAGGGGTTGGGGGAGGGAAAAATGGAGAGAGATTTGTTAGTGGTACAGGATTTTTAGAGTGATGAATGTATTCTGAACTAGACAGAAGTGGTGGTTGCACAACATTGTGAGTGTACTAAATGTCACTGAATTTTTCACTTTAAAATACTTATTTTATGTTATGCGAATTTCACCTCAATTTGCAAAAAACAGGAATGCAGGACTAACACATGTGACAACATATAGGAACTTTGAAAATATTAAGTAAATGAAGACAGACATTAAAGGCCACAAGCTGTAGGATTCCTTTTATATGAAATATCTAGAACATGCAAATCTATAGACACAGAGAGATTGGTGGATGCCAGGGGATGGAGGAAAAGAAAGAATGGGAAGTGACAGCTAATGGGAATAGGGTTTCTTTTTGGAGTAATCATCATTTTTCAGAATTAGATAGTAATGATGGTTCTACAACTTTGAGTATACTAAAATCTACTGACTTGTACACTTTAAAAGGACAAATTTTATGGTATGTGAATTATATTTCAAATTAATCTTAGAATGGGGAAGGGGAGAAAGCTAAGGATCAGTACTTACAAAGCTAATTACTTATTAGAACACAAAGGAGGTCTCAGGAGTGCCAAAATATATTTATAACCCTCTTTCTCTATCCATAAGATAGCCAAACTGTAAATTAAAACAGCTAAAAAGTAAAAATCAATCAATCAATCAAAATAACCTATGAATCCAGCCACTGGGAAGCTTTTTAAAAATTCAACTTCCAAATAACTCCTCAATTAAAGAAAAATCCACAACTGAAAGCACAATATTCAGAAATGACTGATAATAAAACATTACATATCAATGTAGCCAAAGCAATACTTAGAAAATCAAGAGACTCTATTATGGACAATGCTGCTATGAACATTGGGGTGCATATGGCCCTTCTCTTCACTACATCTGTATCTTTGGGGTAAATACCCAGTAGTGCAATGGCTGGATCATAGGGTAGCTCAAGTTTTAACTTTTTAAGGGACCTCCACACTGTTTTCCAGGGTGGCTGACCATCTTGCATTCCCAACAACAATGTAGGAGGGATCCCCATTCTCCACATCCTCTTCAAAATTGTTGTTTCTTGCCTTGTCAATTTTTGCCATTCCAACTGGCATAAGGTGGTATCTTAGTGTGGTTTTGATTTGAATTTCCCTGATGGCTAATGAACATTTTTTCATGTGTCTGTTAGCCATTTGTATGTCATCATTGGAAAAGTGACTGTTCATATCTTCTGCCCATTTTATGATTTGTTTATTTGTTTCTCGTGTATTGAGTTTGAGAAGTTCTTTGTAGATCTTGGATACCAGTCTTTTATCTGTAGTATCATTTGCAAATATATTCTCCCAATCCGTGGGCTGCCTCTTAGTTTTTTTGACTGTTTCCTTGGCTGTGCAGAAGCTTTTTATCTTGATGAAGTCCCACAAGTTCATTTTTATCTTTTGTTTCTCTTGCCTTCGGAGATGTGTCATGAAAAAGGTTGCTGTGGCCGATGTCGTAGAGGTTGCTGCCAATGCCCTCCTCTATGATAAATCATGGAAGGAGCCGAGATGCCCTTCAACAGATGGCTGGATTAAGAAGATGTGGTCCATATATACAATGGAATATTACTCAGCTATCAAAAAGAATGATTTCTCAACATTTGCTGCAACATGGACAGCACTGGAGGAGATAATGCTAAGTGAAATAAGTCAAGCAGAGAAAGACAATTATCATATGGTTTCTCTCATCTATGGAACATAAGAACTAGGAAGATCGGTAGGAGAAGAAAGGGATAAAGAAAGGGGGGATAATCAGAAGGGGGAATGAAGCATGAGAGACTATGGACTCTGAGAAACAAACTGAGGGCTTCAGAGGGGAGGAGGGTGGGGGAATGGGATAGGCTGGTGATGGGTAGTAAGGAGGGCACGTATTGCATGCTGCACTGGGTGTTATACGCAACTAATGAATCATCAAACTTTACATCAAAAACCAGGGATGTACTGTATGGTGACTAACATGATATTATAAAAAATATATTATTATAATAAAAAAAAAAGAAAAGAAAATCAAGAGACTCAAATGTACTTATCAGAGGAAAAAAGAGTTTTGAAAATAAATTATTTGATGTAAGACAGAACAATAATTACAACAAAAAACCCTGAATAAAAAGAAAATAAATTTTAATAGCCAAAATTAATGAAGAAGCAAATGAAAAATTAAGTGCATTAAGGGGCACTTCGGTGTCTCAGTCAGTTGAGTGTCCGACTCTTGGTTTTGGCCCAGAGTTTTAGTCACGAGATCAAGCCCCAGGTTGGGCTCTGCAATCAGCGGGGAGTCTGTTTGGGGATTCTCTCCCTCTGCCCTCCCCCAACTCGTGTGCATGTGCATGCTCTTGCATGCGCTCTCTCTCTCTAAAATAAATAAACCTTTAGAAAAATTAAGTGCATTAAGTTAAACTAAGGATTAATTCATTGAAGAAATTTATATTGATCAATCCCCTGAAAATTTCAACAAGGAAATAAAATACAATAAGAATCAAAAAGGTTAAAAAAATGCAGATAAAGATGAAAGATATGGAGGACAGTATTACAAACAACTTCAATAACTGAAAATTTACTTGAAACAGATATTTACATGAAAATCTAAGTTGCCAAAATCAACTCAAGAAAACTTGGAAACCCTAGGCAGTAAGCTGTAAAGAAACTAAAAGGATGTAAAAAGTGTATCTAAAAGAAACACCAGGGCCTAAGGTTTTTATCCCTTTCCTTAAAGGGATGAAGGATAACAGGTGCCATTTTATCTTCCACCAAGGTCTGCAGATGCCAAGTGGCTGGAGTTCCCTAACTTTAGTAAACAACTGACACACACACACTCAGGTAGTTTTGCACTCAAACTCAGACTTAAATCCCCCTTTTGACTAAAGGAGTTGATAAAATACCTGTTTTCAGATACTTCCTATCACACATACACACAATAACACAGAAAAGAGAGACAGAGAATCAACAGATGAACACATTGAGATGGCACAACATTAGTGGCCTGAATGTCCAAAAATTTTCTCTTACTACCTTACAGAAGAGGACAAGTGTCAATTGCCCTAATAATTCAAAATATTGAAAGGGAAATGGAATTTTTGCTTTTGCTACTATTTATCTAGTTATTGTTAAAACTTAAATTCAGGGGTGCATGGGTGGCTCAATTGGTTAAGCATCTGCCTTCAGTCAGGTCATGATCCCAGGGTCCTGGGATCGAGCCCCACATAGGGCTCCCTGCTCACTGGGGAGCCTGCTTCTCCCCTTCCCTCTGCCACTCCCCCTGCTTGTACTCTCTGTCAAATACATAAATAAAATCTTTAAAAAATATATTAAAAGTTAAATTCAAAAGGTTCCCTAGATCAAAAATACTCTGGCCACTGATTAAATGTTATTTTTTTCCAATATAAAGACTATAGCCAATACAATTTACATAATCAATACAGAAAAAATTTATACAATTTTAAGAGTTAACGCCAAAAGAACAAAACAGCTCAAATGGCCAGATTCACTTTTCTGCTTATCTTTGATTATTCCCAGCCCCAACTTACATAATAGACATTAAATATAGCTAACGAGAAATAAAATGGAAGATAGTTTCATCAACATGACAACTCTGTGAAATTAACTTAAACTCTATCACAAACTTTAAAATGACTTTTTATCAGTCATTTTAAAGTCCACCAACAGTTGGCTTATATGAACAAACTCAGAAATAATACACAGAAACTACTGACAGTGGTTACATGTGAAAAATAAGACTAGAGGTCTGTCAGAATGGAAGTTAAAGATACCCGTCCTTGAATATGTTTTTGTATTTTTAAAATTTTTTGGCAATTTTCAATAAAAACTAGTTACAAATTTTTTAAATTATATATAAATTTAAAGCCATAATGAATCAGTGTAATCACTCTATTAACAGGTTTGTGTGTGTGTGTTTTTTTTTTTTTTTTTGGCATATCAAGACCAAGTATTAATCAGGTAAAGAATTTATCTAATTAAAGCTAAGTTTTTATGATTAAAACTATATTCAAATAAAAGGGTTAAAGAAAAAATGTTTACTGAAATTTACTGATTTAAATAAGATTATAAGAAAGTAATATTTCTAAAGAGATATTTACATATCAGATAAATCTGATTCTTCTAGAGTGTTTTGTGGTTATTTTTGGTGGATCCAGTTTATGTCATCCTACTTTAACATTTAAGGAGAATTTTCAATACTAATACACACTCATGTATATTTTATGATCTTATGTGTATTTTTTGGGTGCATAGTTCTGTGAATTTTATTTAAATTCAATTAATTAACATATAATGTGTTATTTGTTTCAGGAGTACAGGTCTGTGATTCATCAGTCTTATATAATACCCAGTGCTTATCAAAACACATACCCTCCCCTCAATGTCCTTACCCAGTGATCTTACACATATTTTAGAAATAAGCCAGCTAACTATAGCTCACACAACAAAAAAATAGCCACAAATGAGGACGTTTTGACATTTCTAAGGATACACCCATCATTCTACATCTAACAGTCTAAACTTGAAAGTTTCTATACTTTGCAAGCAAAATACTGATGCTAAACCAATCCAGTGCCATTTCATTCACAGACTTCACACACACACACACACACACACACACACACACACCCCTTGTTCCACAAAAGTCAAATAAGGACATTAAAAAAAAAAAATCAGTTCATAATTTTCCCTTCCACCTTTCCTCAATTCTATGACTCTGGAGTAATCAATGTTAACATTTTCGGTCAGGCTCTTCCATATTTTTCTCTCTGCCTTTACGTTCCTTTTAAAAAACAAAACCAGGATTATACTTGATTTATTATTACTTGGCAACTATCATTGTTCTGGTAATTTTGTGTTCAAGCTTACTCAACCATATATTAAGACATACACATTCTGGTTATTGGAACACTTTGCTCAACAATGCTGTAGTACACAATAGTTAAACAGTTATACATTTACCAAGGCTTTTATTTTTGTGGAATAGATTCCCTAAAGGGCAATTGCTGGATTAAAGGATGGATACAAACACACAGTTTTTAAAATTTGTAATAAACGTTAACATATACTTTTGCAAAAGGCCTTAGAAAGTATCAATCCTTTCTTTTTTATTAATTTTTTTTAAAGTAGGTTCCATACCCAGCATGCAGGGCTTGAACTCCCCACCCTGAGGTGAAGACCTGAGCTGAGATCAACAGTTGGACACATAACCAACTGAGCCACCCAATGAGCACCCCTAGAAATTCTCAATCCTTAATCAGTATCTGTATCTCAATCCTACCAGCAACTCAGTCTCATCATGGCCAAACAGGTGCTGATAGGTTGCTGATTTTCCCATACTCCAGCTAAAAAGTGATGTTACTATTATTTTTTTTTTTATTTTTTTGCTACTACACCGATGGACAAAACAATAATTTTGCTGTTAATACCAACTTCCTGGGGGCACCTGGGCAGCTCAGTTGGTTAGTGTCTGCCTTCAGCTCAGGTCATAATCCCAGTGTCCTGGGATGGAGCCCCACATCAGGATCCCTGCTCCACAGGGAGCATGCTTCTCCCTCTCCCTCTGTCTGCTGCTCCCCCTACTTGTGCTGTCAAATAAATAAATAAAAATCTTTAAAAAAAAAAAAAAACTTCTTTTTCTACTAATGAGATTATCTACACAGATATTATGAATCTGCATGTCAGCTTATATCCTTTGTCCACTTTTAATGTAGTGTTATTTTCTTATCAATTTGTGAGAGCTCTCTGTATATTAGGACTATTAATCCTTTGTTAAGTGTCAGGGGTTTTTTTAAGTTTTTTTTTTAAGATTTTATTTTTTTGAGAGAGAGAGAGAAAGAGAGAGATAAGGAGCATGCGGGGAGAGTAGAGGGAGAAGCAGACTCCTTGCTGAGCTGGGAGCCCGATGTGGGACTTGGCCTGAGCTGAAGGCAGATGCTTAACTGACTGACACCCAAGTGTCAG
Source organism: Ursus americanus (assembly GCF_024610735.1). Taxonomy (NCBI): domain Eukaryota; kingdom Metazoa; phylum Chordata; class Mammalia; order Carnivora; family Ursidae; genus Ursus; species Ursus americanus. The sequence continues at coordinate 13,502,697 of NC_142129.1, read as the reverse complement.
TTTTTCCACTGTATATCACATCTTTCCTTTTATGTGCACACTGTTTTCTTACAAAAACCTGAATTGTTATATATTTAAGTGTGTCAATCTTTTCCTTTATACTTCTTGGATTTCCTAACTTGCTTAGTTCTGCTCCATCCTCCAAACTGAAAAAAGCACTAGAGCTTCCTAGTGGCTAAGAGCCTGGGCTTTGTGGTCCTCATACTTTGGATTAAACCTTATTTCACCACTAACTAGTTGTGAATACTTGGGCAAGTTCCTAATTTGTCTCCTCAACTATAATGAAAGTACCTACTTCATAAGGTAGTTAGGGGAGGGATTAAATTAATATATGTCAAAACCTTAGAACAGAACATACAGAATTACTCAAAATGCTTGTGTTTATTATTTTAAGTTGGATCTAGAATTAACAACGGTCCTAACTTTACCACGCACAGAATCACTAAAGCAGCTTGTTAAAATATAGATTGTAGAGCCTCACGCTCAGAGTTTCTGATTCAGTGAGTCCACAGTAGAGACTGCATTTTTTAATAGGGTTCCAGGCCATGCTGATGCTGCTGGTTGTGGGGACCTCACTTTCAGAACCACTTATTTAGGATTAAAAGAATGTTTCTTAATCTCTAAAAAGTTAATGTTACAGTATATGGGATCAGTTTTCCACAGATGTTGATTTCCAGTTTATTTAATTACATCTCCTTAGCGTACAGATAGTGTACATGGGATATATATTTATATTGGTTCCTTTCACGTCTGAAAATACCTTGGCCAGGTATGGGATTCTCAAATGCACTTTTTTCTCTCCATAGAGAGAAATGCCAATGTTGACTTATCTTTCATTTCTGTTCTGTCTACAAGCTTCTGATCATCTGTATCCCTGATACTCAGGAATCTCATCAGGAAATGTAACTTTTGCTTGTTATTCTTTCTTCAGCTCAGAGATATAGTCTTCTATCGTTTTTTACTTCTCTGCTTTTTTCCTTCCAGAAATCCCTTAATTCATATATTAGATTTCCTGAGTACATATTCTAAGTCACTCACAGTTTTACTCATGAATCCCACTTCTGTGTATTTTTCCTTTTTTCACTGTCAAATACTGATTAATCACTTACGTACCCAAGACTATTTTAGGCCACACGCAGTGAACAAAATCCCTGGCCTCACAAAGTATACAGTCAGGTAGGGGAACAGACAAATAGGAAAACAAACGTATCACTTAATTTCCAACAGTGTTAAGTGCTTAGAAGAAAATTCAATAGAGGAGAGGCTCTTTTAGAAAGAGCAGTTTGTGGTCAAGAAAGGTCTTATCAGAGGTGGTGACGTTTGAACAGATAGGAGAATGACCCGAGGAAGCTTGGGAGAATACCCCTCAGGCAGAGAAAGAAACCAGCAACTACTGAGAAAAGCCCTAGGTTAGAAGTGTGCCCTAGAGATCGCAGAAAACAGGAAAGCCAATGTAGCTGGTGTTAAGAAAATGCAGATAGGGCAAAACAACAGTTCTCAAACTTCTTGGTCTTGGGATTGCTTTACACTCTTAAAAATTACTGAGGATCTCTAAAAGCTTTTGGTTATATGGGCTATATCTATTGATATTTACCATACTAGAAAATAAGAGAGAGAAATTGTTAAAGTATTCATTTAATAAGAAATCCATTATGTAACATTTTTAAAGTACATTGTCCAAAACAAAAAAAAAATTAGTGAGAAGAATGACACTGTTTTACATCTTTACAATTCTTTTTAATGACTAGCTTAATGGAAGATAGCGGGACTCTAATATGTTTCTGCATTAATCTGTAGCAGTAACACACATCAATGAACAACTGGAAACTCCATTTTACATTCACAAAAATCCAACTAAAAATTAAATAACATCTTGGCATGTTTTATATTAACATCCTGGTATTTTTATACCCCTGTGGATCCTCAAAGAGCCTTGGGGGCCTCTGGCTATCCCCACATTTTGAGAATCACTAGTTTGGAAGATAAAGTGACAGAGGCTGGCAGGGGCCAGATTATACAGACATTGAAAATCATAGTTAAAAAGTCTAGGTTCCCTTTTAAATGAATGTGGTTTTCTTTTCTCTTTTCTTTTTTTTTCTTTTCTCTTCTTTTCTTTTTTAAGATTTTATTTATTTGAGAAAGAGCACGAGGGGTGGGAGAGACAGAGCAAAGGAGAGAGAGAAGGCTGACGCGGCTGGATCCCACTTAACCGACTTGACCAAGCCACCCAGGCTCCCCTTAAAGTGTGGTTTCCTAAACAAAGAAGCAACATAAATTACATCTTAAATGATCACTCCCATTGCTATGTAGAGAAGAGAATGTAAGATGGCAAGACCATTTAAAAGCTTATTGCACTAAATGGGGAGATGAAAATAGCTAAGACTAAGGTGGTGGCAATGAAGTCGTGAGAAGTGGTATGGTGGTTCAACATAATATTTCAAAGGTAGTGCCAATGGAACTCACTAGAAGATTGGATCCTGGATATGAAGAAAAAAGATCTTACTTATCTTGCAGAACACAAATTTGGTTCTTGGCCATTATTTCTTTTTTTCAGTTTGTCTCTGAAATTTATACATTTGGGAATTAGTTTCGGAGAAAATTCTCCTGGCTCCATGTTTGAAATTTTTCCTTTATCAGATTACTTCTTACCATTTGCCCTGCTATCACCTTAGTCCAAGTGACCATCATCTCTCCCCTAGAATCTCCAATGATTTGTTCACTGAATTCACAGATGATTAAAGTAAAAAGAAAACAGGAAATTGTAGATAATGCATTTTAAGTATGGCTGACGCATGCAAAAACACATGGAACTCCACTCAAGAGCATTTAATCAAACAAAAGGCATAGGACAATGCATTTTTATGTTTTAAATTAAAATATGGTATTTACATCTTAATTTCCTTAAATTTTCCTTAAAAATTTTTCCACTTTAACCATCTTGAATTAACAACCAACTGCTGGTACTGATAACATAATACAAGCACTTACTTAAATAGCAAATGTAAATAGCAACATACTCTTCCTTCGCTCTTAAAGGACATCTCAAGTTTAAAGATCACAGCTGTGGAGGTAATACACATTACTAATCTATGAAAACTCAAATAAACCTTAAATTGATAAAATATTCAAACAGGAAAGAAATGAGGTATTTGCACATGTAATTCCTGTAAAACTCTCTAGTTGTTGTAAAAAGAACAGAATGTCTACAGCCCTTTCTATTTAAAATATAAACAAGTTCTAGATCCAAACCTCTGTGTTGCTTTAGTCAACTTTGTTGATTTTTATCTCAAATAAGGAATAATAATATTATTTTTTTCTTTAATTTTTTTGAGTATAGTTGACACACAATGTTACATTAGTTGCAGGTACGCAACATAGCAGTTTGACAAGTCTATACATTATGCTATGTTCACAAGTGTAGCTACCACCTGTCACCACACTGTTTTTTTTTTCTTTTAAGCATAACTGAACTACCTGCTTCAAAGGAACACATAAAGGATAAATTTCCCTCTAGCTCTATGCTATGTAAAGCAAAGCAGTCACCTGATCTTCCTATTTCCTTGCCATCCCCCCCCCCCCCCCGGCAAACATTCTGCACTGTGATCAAGGAGTCTACCTTTAACATATAGTTAAGATTTTAGCTGTTACATTTGGAATCCACCATAAGATGCCCTTCTGTACCATCTTACTAGCTCTTGTTTAGTAATACCTTATAACACCCTGTTATCCCCCCAGGGCAATTCTGTATTTCCTCCAGTTTCCTTTATTTACTTCTCCAGTTAGCCGTGTGAGATATTTTAAGATCTGACCTTTAAACTATGGTACACATTTTTTCAAGGCTTCTAAAAATGTTTTTAGGTATTTCTAGCTATTTAACATTGTTTAAATACTCAGTAAATGTGAGGCACTGTGGAGTGCCAGACACATAAAACTCTGTCCCTATGCTTACAATGTATTGGAGAGACTTTTATTTAAACTATTCTAAGCCCACATTTTGTTTCAGTTCCCTTTTCTAAAGATGAATAACCACACAATGGATTATTTTGGCTTTTTCCCTTCCTGATAAACTATTATATGTACTCGAATGGTGATTACTTAATTATATACTGATTTATCCACAGACCTTTTTGCCCACTAACTAGAACTAACCCAAAATATGTTGTATATGTAAAATAAAAAGATAGCCATTTTATCGCATGTTCTGTGCTTGTCAGGTTATAAGTCAGGATACACACACACACACACACACACACACACACACATATATATATACATACATACACGTTGGCTCATTTGATCATTACAACACAGTAAGATAGTATGTATTGCATTTTATAAATGAGTGGTAAGGTTCGTCAAGGTTAAGTAACTTGCCCAAATTCACAGCAAGAGGAATTTGAATCCAGATCCATCTCGCACAATAATAAGAAATAAAGATGGCATCTTCAATAAAGGCTTCAAACAAATCACAAATCCAATGACCATCTATGGTAGACCCTGACAATAAAACAGGATTTAACCAACATATCCATTATATGCAAAGAACTATAGGCTTTGGAGACATGGAGATAACCAGATTCTACTTTTTAGATAACAGTTTAAAAGGAGACATAAGCTATCTTTCACTTCTCTAGAAGACCCTAATTTAAGTCAGTTCCCCATTATAGTAGTTCTTAAACTTCCAGTTTCTTTATTTTCTTTCTCTCCTTTCTCTCTTTTCCTCCCTCCCTCTTTCTTTCTTTTTCTTTCTCTATTTTATTTTTCAGTAATACCTACACCCAACATGGGGCTTGAACCTACAACTACAAGATCGAGTTGCATGCTCTACTGACCAAGCCAGTCAGGAGCCCTTTCTTAAACTTCCTGGTTTCAGAATCCCTTTTAGTTGACTAAAATCCCTCTTAAAAATTATGGAGGACCTTTCAGAGCTTTTATTCATGTAGGTTATAGCTTTCAATATTTACCATATTAAAAATTATAACCAAGAAATTTTTATATTTAATTCATTTAAAAATTACACACAAACCCGTTAACTCAACTGACTTTTTTTTTTTTACAAAAAAAGCTACATTTTCCAAAACAACAAAATAATGAACAGAGAAACTGCTATTTCTTATATTTTTTATAATATCATTAGTATCTGTCTTAACAGAAGGCATCTGGATTCTCTTATCTTCTGCATTCAGTCTACTGTCACACATTTTATCACTGGCTCCTCAAGAGAGAATGAGAGTGAAAACGCAAGCAATATCTTAGTATTATTATGAAAATAGTTTTGAACTCAAGGACCCTCCAAGGGCATCCTTTACTATTCTTTCCTAGCACTTTTCAAAAATGTGTAATTACATTTGTGTGCACAGATTTTGTTCAAGGTCTATAATATCTCTAGACTACAGGTTCCATACTGACTGTCTGTTTTTGTACATGAATATGTCCACAACGTCTACACATTGTGCCCAACACATAGTCATCACAAAAATTTCTACTGAATTATCACACCATAATAATATTAAGAAACTACTGTGGTTAAAAGAGGGTAAATGGACAATATGTGTCTGAAGGCAAATTTGAAAGGCTTCCTATTTGAGTTGGATCTTAAAGGATACTTGGAATTTTGTTAAATATGTGGGTGTAAGGGTATTCCAACCACAGTAAACAATCATCAGTGGCATCTAGGTACAAGTTATGTTCATAATTAAGTATTGTAATAATATGGTTTGGCTATAGCATAGGTAGGAGGGGCTTGGGAGGAGATAAAGATAATAAAGGTAAGCTGAAAAATCTTCAATGAAGTTTGGCTTTTGTTTTAAAAGCCAAATGGTAAATATCCATGGTTTAAATTCCTTACACCACTATTTACTAGATGGGCTTGGATATGTTTATTCCAAATCTTATCCTGCTCATAATTCATAGGGCTATTGTAATGGTTTTATGAGATCATAATTTTATGTGTTATTTTGTTTACTGTCATTATTCTAAACTATTATCCTTTCTCCCTGAACTACTACTTACAAAAGTATCTTTAAAAAAAAAAAAAGATTTATTTATTTGAGAGAGACAGAGACAGAGAAAGAAAGTGGGGTGCAGGGGGAGAAGCAGAGGGAGAGGGACAAGCAGACTTCACATCAAGCGCGGAGCCAAGCATGGGGCTCAATCCCATGACCCCAAGATCATGACCAAGACTAGGATACTTAACCAGTTGAGCCATCCAGGTGCCCCTACTTAAAAAGGCGTCTCAACCGGTTTCCCCATTTCTTTTCCCCTACTCCCATTCCTCTCTCATCCATTCTCCACAGTCAGAGTGAAATCCCTAAAACTCAAATCTGATCACATCACTTTCCCTGCTTAAACCCTTTAATGGCTCCCCAGTGACTCAAAATAAAACCTAAACTTCTTAGCACAGATTACAAGATCCTAAATGATGCCGCAATGCCTACCTCCTGCCTTAGAGTCACTATTCTTCCCATCTCTTACTCAATAAACTCAACCACACTGACCTTCCAACAGGAAAGCCTTTACACAAGCTATTTTTGCTTCTTGGAAAACTCTGCCCAGCACTTTCCAAAGAAGCACAGCTTTTCCAGATAGAAGAGATCTTTAGATCTCACTTCCTCAGAGAGGCCTATCCTGATCACTCTCCCCTAGTCTATACACATTAAACTCCACAGTACCTGGTATTTTTTCCTTTGGGCACATAATCACAATTCAGAATCAGTGTGTATGTATTTTTTTATAATTTGTTTAATGGACATCTCCTGATTACAGAGACCACATCTAAGCCAGCATATACAGTAATTTTTTAAAATTTGCAGTTTTTATTGTTATAAATGTCTTTTGATCTGATTAGACATATATTTTAGATGTTTACTCTGGCAACAATGTTTAGGTTAACTAACAAGCCAGAGAGGCACTAGAGGCAAAGAGTACCATTAAAAGCATGCCACAATTATAGGCAAGAAGTAATGAGAGTCTGAACTACTGTTGATAGATTTAATATCCTCACAATAATCCTGTAAGGTAGCAAGGAGGAAGCTAAGGTTGCTCTGAGAGAGTAAAAGGCCATTCCCTAAGACAAAGTTTTAAAACTCTTCGTGTAATAATACAGCTATGAGTTTAGATGACAGAAAAGTAGGAAGCTGAGAGAAACTTTAATTCCAACTTCACAAAGTAAATCACAATTGTAATACTGAGGTGGGTACAAAAGAAACCCCTTTATTCAATGTAATAAAGTCTGGTGGTTGGTTAACTAAGAAGGTTCGTTAAATCAGAGAATCATAAGCAATGACAGAATCTTAAACATCTTAAAACTGTAAAATGAATAGTCATTCTCCAATCCCTGATGTAGGGCAAGGGATCTTCCCTTAAATATAACCCACACCAAATCCCACGGCAAGTATTTTTTTCAATGGGAACTATCAGTTAACCTGATGAGTTGGTTAAATGTAAGTCAGTTAAGAGAACTTAAACTATTTTCCCCTTTTGAATACTATAGTTGAAATGATGCAAACTGAATAGTAGTTAACAATGTGATGGCCAAATGCATGATTACACCTATGAGGGCACACAGGACACTCTTTATTAGGGTTATAGGCAGACGATATTATTTAGTAATGTATTCATCAAGAAAATTAAGAGAAATTCAGATTTTTCATATTTAATATTTACAGAGCCACCCTCACGTAGGGTTAATAGATAGATATGTCAGATATAGTTAAGAGGTATGTGGAAGACCTGGCATTCCATGAGGCAGAGTGCTTGATGGTGGTGGAGTTCTCATTCTTCTTTGCACATTTGTCTTACTGTGACATGCTATAGCTTAAGTACTGAGTTAAGTAAATGTATGGTTATTATCTAGTTTTAACTAAAGTAAACCTTATGAAACAGAAATGAGGCTTGAAAGGAATTCATACCAAAAAAATCTAACACTACTGCTGCTAGAGAAAAAGGCAAAGCTGAAATGTTGTGTGCTCCCAGTACAAGCTGTTTGGCAGCCACAATCAGGATTAAAACAATGATCTGATGCAGTGGTTCTCAACCAGGGGTGACTCTTGGCAATGTCTGAAGATATTTTGATTGTTAGAATTGAGGGGAGGGTACTATTGGCACCCAGTAGGTAGAGACCAGGAATGCTGCTTAACATCCTATAATGCAAAGGACAGCCCCCCAAGCCAAGAATTATCCACGCCAAAATGTCAACAGGGCCCAGTCTGAGAAATCCTGAAGAAGAAATTTATTTTTGTACAGAACTCACGTGATTTATAAGACAGACAGACACGTAGTGGGGGTAATGAATTTTACGGATAATACAAAAATTTCTGAAGTCTGAAGATTCAAGCAATGAAAGCTAATAAAGAGATATCAGTACATTGACATAAGTAGAGTTTACCAAAATTCTAATTTAAATTCCTAGCTAACACTTTGGAAAACAGTGTGGAGGTCCCTCAAAAAGTTAAAAATAGAGCTACCCTATGACCCAGCAACTGCACTACTGGGTATTTACCCCAAAGATACAGATGTAGTGAAGAGAAGGGCCATATGCACCCCAATGTTCATAGCAGCATTGTCCACAATAGCTAAATTGTGGAAGGAGCTGAGATGCCCTTCAACAGACGAATGGATAAAGAAGACGTCGTCCATATATACAATGGATTATTACTCAGCCATCAGAAAGAACGATTACCCAGCATTTGCGGCAACATGGACAGGACTGGAGGAGATTATGCTAAGTGAAATAAGTCAAGCAAAGAAAGACAATTATCATATGGTTTCACTCATGTATAGAACATAAGAAATAGCAGGGAGATCGGAAGGAGAAGGAAGGGAAGAATGGGGGGTAAACAGAAGGGGGAATGAACCACGAGAGCTTATGGACTCTGGGAAACGAACTGAGGGCTTCAGAGGGGAGGAGGCTGGGGGACTGGGATAGGCCGGTGATGGGTATTAAGGAGGGCACATATTGCATGGAGCACTGGGTGTTATACGCAATGAATCATGGAATACTACATCAAAAACTAAGGATGTACTGTATGGTGACTAACATAACATAATAAAAAATTTATAAGAGAAGTAAAAAAATAAATTCCTAGCTAAAAGAATCTGGTAAAGAAATGTTTTATTCTCGGGCACCTGGGTGGCTCAGTTAAGCGCTTGCCTTCGGCTCAGGTCATGATCCCAGGGTCCTGCGATTAAATCCCGCATCAGGTTCCCTGCTTGGCGGGGAGTCTGCTTCTCCCTCTCCCACCTGCTCATACGCATGCGCTTTCTCTCAATAAATAAATAAATAAATAAATAAATTCTTAGAAAAAAAAGAAAAAAAGAAATGCTTCATTCTCTAGGACAAGCACAACCCAGGATATTAAATTGATTCAAGATAATAATCCAGACTGTTGGGGCGCCTGGGTGGCACAGCGGTTAAGCGTCTGCCTTCACGCTCAGGGCGTGATCCCGGCGTTATGGGATCGGGCCCCACATCAGGCTCCTCCGCTATGAGCCTGCTTCTTCCTCTCCCACTCCCCCTGCTTGTGTTCCCTCTCTCGCTGGCTGTCTCTATCTCTGTCAAATAAATAAATAAAATCTTTAAAAAAAAAAAAGATAATAATCCAGACTGAAAACCATCAGTAGGAAACCAGTCAAGGTGCCAAAAGTATAAAGAGAACAACATGAGCCATCAATTGTGATTAACAAACTCACAAGAAAAGTAACTGCAGGTGATACAACAGTAAGTGGGGAGGCTCCCACAGCATGGTGGTTAAGAGCATGGCCTCTGTAATCACAGTGCCTGGGTCCAAACTCCAGATCTTCCACTTAAGCAATGTACCCCTAGCCAAGTTGCATAACTTTTCGAAACCTACTGCTTCATCTACAAAATGGGAATTACAATATCTAATTCTTATGGCTCTTGTGAAAATATATGGTACAGCGTAATAATTTAGAGCACAAGCTTTAAAATCAAAATTTCAGCCCTGACACTTGTTGGCTCTGTAATCCTGGACAAAGTACTTAACTCCCAAGTGTCGGTTTCTTCATCTATAAAACATATTTCAATCAAAATACGATAAATTTTATTATATAATTATGTAGAGAAGAGTTTATAAAACGTATCTACAGTTTAAAGAATAACTGTGAAGTTAAGAAACAGTACTGCCAGTACCTTAAAAGCTTCCCACATGTCCCTTCTCAATCACATCCACTGTTTGCCACTCCTCGGGTAATCACTATTACTCTTCACTTTTGTGGTAATTATTCTCTTGATTTTCCTTATAATTCTGTAGCTATATTTGCATCCCTGAACAATACAGTTAATTCCATGTCTTTGAACTTTTTATAAATAGAATCATGTTGCATTAATTTTTTGTGACTTGTAACGTTTGACTAATATATTATGTTTGTAGGATCATACACATCGGTGAAGGAGCTGTGTTTTTCCCTGGTCTATTTGAACTAAGTTTTTATTAAACTAATAAGAACAGATACTACACTTGATCTTAGCCAAAAGGCCAAGAAGTGACAAATCAAATTTTTATTCCATAAGTGAATACAACACCATGATTTACCTATATAATCCACTGCTGATGGACATTTGAATTTTTTCCTTGTATTCTGGAGTTAAAATGAATAATGCTGCTATGAAGAGTCATAACCACATGCCTCCTAGTCCACATATTCACAGATTTTCTCTAGGGCAAAGGCTGGTTCTCAAATTATGATTCCTGGACCAGCAGTACCAGTACCTGGGACTATCAGGCTCCACCCCATTTCTCCTGAATCCGAAACCCTGGGGGTGTGGCCCAGCAGTCTGTTTTAATAATCCTTCCAGGGGATTCTGATATCAAGTTTGACAACCACTGGTCTAGGTTAAATACCCAGGAGTGGTATGGCTGGTTGTAGAACATCCTATTATTTTCCGAAGTGGTTCTTCTAATTTATATTCCCACCAGCAGTGGAAGAGCTCCCACTGTTCCATATCCTCACCAATGCTTGATACTGTTCAAATGTTTCATTTCTGCCAATTTAATCTGTATAAAATAGTCTCCCATGGTTTTAATTTCTATTTTCCTAATTGTTGATGAGATTAATGATCTTTGCATTTGCTTATTAGTCTTTTTTTTTTTTAATTCAAATGTCTGCTCCAGTTTTTTGCCCTTTTTTCTATTTGGTGTTATGACTTTGTCTTAGTGATTCATACTTCTTTAGGTATATACTTCATACCAGTTGTCCACTCCTTATATGTTGTGGTAGGTAACAAGATTAAGTTATTTGTGGCCTCCATGCTGGGAAATCTCTCTCACTCTCTTTTGGATCTTTCACTGTGGAAAAACCCAGCTGCCACTCTGTGAGGTGACCCTGTGAAGAGGACCATGTGAGTGAATTTGGATGTGGATCTTCTGAAGCCCCTGCCACAACCACTTGAGGAGCACAGGAGATTCGCCCTCGGTCCAGCCTTGAGCCAACTACAGACCTAGGTGACTGACACCCTGACTTCAGCCTCTTGAAAGACCATGAGCCAGAACCACCCAGCTAAGCTGCTCTCAGACTTCTGACCCACAGAAACTGTAAGATAAATGTTTACTGTTTTCAGCTGCTTAATTTTGGGATGACTTACTACACAGCCATGGGTAATTAATACCTGGATATTACAAATATCTTCTATTCTGTACCTTGGTCTTTTCAGCCTCTTAAGGGGGTCTTAATAAACAGAAGCTTCTATTTTCAATGTAGCCAAATTTATCGATTTTTATGGTTTTTGATTTTTTTTAAAGATTTGAGGGAGAGAGAGTGAGTGGGGGTGGGGAGCAGAAGGAGAAGGAGAGAGAAAATCTTCCAAGACTTGCCGCTGAGCGTGGAGCCCAACATGGGGCTCAATCCCTGGACCCCAAGATCATGACCTGAGTTAAAACCAAGAGTCAGATGTTCAACCAACTGAGCCACCCAGGCGCCCCTGGTGTTTTCAGTCTTAAGAAATCTTTCCCTGCTTTGAGCTCATAAAAGTATGCTCCTTTAAAAAAAAAAAAAAAAAAAAGCTTTCTTGGGGGACCTGGGTGGCTCAGTCAGTTAAGTGTCCAACTCTTGGTTTCCGCTCAGGTCATGATCCTGGGGTCCTGGGATCAAGCCCCCTGTTGGGCTCCCTGCTCAGTGGGGAGTCTGCTTGTCTCCCTCTCCCTCTGCTACTCCCTCTCTCTCTTTGGAATAAATAAATAAATCTTTTTTAAAAATAAAATAAAATTTTAAAAGCTTTCTGAGTTTGTCTTTTTGTATTTAACCTTCGATCTACTAGGAATTGATTTTTGTGCACAGTAAGAGGGAGTTCAACTTCATTTAATACAATAAGCAAATGTTTCAAACAAGTATATCCTTTCCCAACTAATTCACCAGCTTGTATTCACCCACATACCTCCACATAAGCATATAAGATTCATTAGAAACCTCTCAGTTCACCTGTCATTTTGTTACTCATTTTCCCTTTTCTTTTTGTAGGCTCCTCAGACACCTGACACACAGGCTAGGCCGCAAAATCCAGGCTTGTAGGACCCTCTAAGTCACCCTCCCTCATTCGCTCTCCAAGGTTGCAAAACTGCTCAAGACATCAAGCAGATCCTCCCTCCCTTTCTAACAAGGCTGTAATCCAATTGACACTCTTAAAGATCTATTTAAAGTAAAACCTGCCTACTTCTAAGCTTCCTACTGTTAAAAGAAATCG